>NC_080865.1:39940845-40260206 GCF_030435755.1 Ochotona princeps
AACAGTAATCCTAACCCTAACACAAACAGTAACCCTAACTCTAACAAAAAAGTAACCCTAACCCTAACCCTAACCCTAAACCTACTTGGAACAATAACCCCAAACATAACCCAAATGCTTACAACAACCCTAACCGAAAACCTAACACTCTCTAATCCTAACCCCAACCCTAACCATAACCCTAACCCGAACCCTAACTCTATCCCTAACCAAAACACAAACCATAACCCTAACCCTAATCCTAACCCTGACACAATCCATAAACCTAACACTAAACCTAACGCTTGCATCAAACCTAACGATAACCCTAACCAACCCTAACCCTTACCCTAACACAAACCCTAACACTAACCCTAACACTAACACTAATGCTTACACCAAACCTAACCCTTACCCTAACATAAACCCTAACCCTAACCCTAACCGAAACACAAACCTAACCCTAAACCTTACCCTAACCCTAACACAAACCCTAACACAAACCATAACCCTAACCCTAACACAAACCATAACCCTAAACCTAACCCTAACTCAAACTCAATGCCGAACCCTGACCCTGACCCTAACCCTAACACTAACCCTAACCAAAACCTAATTCTTACACCAACCCTAACCCTAACACTAACCCTAACCATAAGCCTAACCCTAAACCAAAGCCTACGTGAAACCCTAATCCCAACCGTAACCCAAAGGCTTACACCAAGCCTACCCCTAATTCTTAGACTCTCTAACTCTAACCTATACCTAACTCTAACACAAACCCTACCCTTAAATCTAATGCTTACACCAAACCTAACCCTAACCCAAATATTAACCCTAACCCTAACCCTAAATATAACACAAACCCTAACCTTAACCTCAACCCTCACCGTAATGCTTACACCAACCCTAACACTAAGGCTAACACGAACCCTAACCCTGACCATACCCCTAACCCTAACACTAACCCTAACCCTAACGCTTACAATAACCAAAACACAAACCCTAACCCTAACCCTAACACAAACAATAACCCTAACGCTAACCCTAACCGTGACACAAACCCTAACCCTAACACTAAACCTTATGCTTACACAAACCCTAAAACTAACCCTAAAACTAACCCTAACCCTAAACCTAAACATAACCCGTAGCATAAGACAAACCCAACCCCTAACCTGAAGCGTAACCCTAAACCTAACCCTAACACAAACACTAACCCTAACCCTACAAACTCTAATTATAACACTAACCTGAACCCGAACCCTAACGCTGACCCTGACCCTAACCTTAACACTAACCCAAACCCTAAACCTAACCTTAACATTAATCCTAAACCTACCTTGAACCCTAACCCCTAAGGTAAGCCAAATGCTTACACCAACCCTAACCCTAACCCTTCCCCCAACCCTAAACCTAAGCCTAAAACACACCGAAACCCCAACCGTAACCCAAAGGCTTACACCAATCCGAAACCAAACCCTAACACTCTCTAACCCTAAGCCTATCCCTAACCCGAACTCAAACCGTAACCCGAACCCTAACACTAACACTAACACAAAACCTAACCCTAACCCTAACTCTAACCCTTACAGTAACACTAACCCTAAACCTAAGCCTAAACCTAACGCTAACCGTAAACCTAAACCTAAGCCTAACCCTAACCCTAACCCTAATAATAGCCCTAACCCTAACCCTAACGCTAATGCTTATACCAAACCCTAACCCTTACCCTAACATAAACCTTAACCCTAACCCTAACACAAATACTACACCTAACCCTAATGCAAACAGAAACCCTAACAAAAACTCTAACCCTAACCCTAACCCTAACACAAACCATAACCCTCACCCTGACCCTAACCCTAAACCTAACCAAAACCATAACACAAACCCTAACCCTAACCTCAAGCGTAAACTTAATGCTAGCACCAACCCTAGTCCTAAACCTTAGGCAAACCCTAACCCTAACCCTAACACAAACCCTAAACCTAACTATAACCCTAACAAAAAACCTAACCTTAACCGTAACCCTAACGCTAATGTTTACACCAATCATAACTCTAACGGTAACCCGAAACCTAACCAGGACCGTACACCTAACCCTAACACTAACCCTAACCCTAGCCCTAACACTAATGCTTACACCAACCCTAACACTCACACAAACCCAAACCCTAATCCAACACAAACCATAACCCTAACCCTAACCAAAAACGCTGACACAAACCCAAACCCTAACCCTAAACCTAATGCTTACACAAACCCTAACCCTAACCCTAAAACTACCCTTAACCCTAAATCTAGCACAAACCATAACACAAACCCTAACCCTAACCTGAAGCGTAACCCAAATGCTTACAAAAACAATAACCCAAACCCCGACGCAAAATCTAACCCTAACCCTAACCCAAACACAAATTCTAACCAGAACCCTAAACATAACACAAACCCTAACCCAAACCCTAACACTAAACGTGAAAGAAACCCTAACCCTAACCCTAAACCTAATGCTTAAAACAAGCCTCACTCTAACCGTAACCCTAACCAAACCCTTACCGTAAAGCTAAATCTAACCCTAACCCTTACCCTAACCCTAACCCTAACCCTAACCCTAATGCTTACACCAACCCTAACCCGAACACAAACCCTAACACTAACACTAACCCTAATGCTTACACCAACCCTAACACAAAACCTAACCCTAACCATAATCTTAACCCTAACCCCAACACTAAACCTGACACAAACCCTAACCCTAAACCTAAACCTAATGCTTAAAATAACCCTAAACCTAACCATAACCCTAACCCTTACCTAACCCTAACCCTAAGCCTAACACTAACCCTAACCCTAACCCTAACACAAACCTTAACCCAAACCCTAATCCTAACAATAATCTTAGCACTAACACTAAATGTAACCCTAAACCTAACCCTAAGCCTAACACTAACCGTAACCCTAACCCTAACCCTAATGCTTATACCAACCCTAACCCTAATCCTAAAACAAACCATAACCCGAACCCTAACCCTAACAGAAACCCTAAATCCAAAACTAGCATTAACCCTAAAGCTACCTGGAACCATAACCCCCAGATAATCCAAATGATTACACAAACCCTAACCCGAACCTTAACCCTGACCATAAACCTAACCCTAACCCTAACACTACCACAAACCCTAACCATAATCCTCACCATAACCCTAACACAAACCCTAACCCTAACCCTAACCCTTATATAAACTCTAACCCTTAACTAACACTAATCCTAAACCTTACCATAACCCTAACCCTAACACAAACCCTAAACCTAACACAAACCCTAACACTAACCCTAACCCCAAACCTAAGCCTAACCCTAAAACTAACCCTAACCCTAATGCTTACACCAACCCTAAACCTAACCCTAACACAAACCCTAAACTAACACAAAGACTAACACGAACCATAACCCTAAAGTAAATTTAACCTAAACCTACCTGGAACCCTAACCTCCACAATAATCCCAATGATTACTCCAATCCTAATCCGAACCCTAACCCTGACTATAACCTAACCCTAACCCTAACACAATCCCTAACCCTCAGCCTTCCTGAAACCCTAACCCCAACCATAACCCAAAGGCTTACACCAAGCCTAACCCTAACCCTAACACTCTCTAAACCAAAGCCTATCTCTAATCCTTACATCCAACCCTAACCCTGATCCTAACCCTAACACTAACACAAACCCTAAACCTAACCATAACACTGAACCTAACCCTGACCCTAACCCTAGCCATAACATAACGCTAAACCTAAACCTTACCCTAAGCCTAACCATAAGCCTGACCCTAACCCTAACACAAACCCAACCCTAAACCTAAACCTAACATAAACCCTAAACCTAACCATAACACAAACCTTTAACCCTCACCCTAATGCTTACACCAACCCTAACACAAACCCCAACTCTAACACTAACACAAACCCCAACCATAACCCTAACCCTAATCCTAAACCTAACCCTAAAACAAACCCTAAACCTAACCCTGACCCTAACACAAGCCGTAACCCGAAAATTAACATCAACCCTAAAACTACCTGGAACCCTAAAACCCACTGTAATCCCAATGATTACACCAACCCTAACCCCAACCCTAACCCTTACCGTTAACCTAACACTAACCCTAACACAAACCCTAACCCTAAGCCTACCTGAAACCCTAACCCCAACCGTAACCCAAAGGTTTACACCAAGCCGAACCCTAACCCTAACACTCTCTAACCCTAACCCTATCCCTAACCATAAATCCAACCCTAACCCTAACACTAACACAAAGCCTAACCATAACCCTAACCCTAACCCTAACCCTAAACCATAACCTAACCCTAAACCTAAACATAACGCTAAACCTAAACCTAACCTTAGGACTAACCCTAACCCTAACACAATCCCTAACCCTAACCCTAACCATAAACCTAACGCTTACACCAACCCTAACCCAAACCATAACACAAATCCTAACCCAAACCCTAAAACTGACACCAACCCTAACCATAACCCTAAAGCTAATGCTTACAGTAACCCTAACCTTAACCGTAACCCAAACCCTTACCTTAACCCTAACCCTAACCCTAATGCTAACCATAATGCTAACTCTAACACAAACCCTAACCCTAACACAAACCCTAACACAAACACTAAACGAAACCCTAACCGCAACACTAAACCTAAACCAAAACCTAACCCTAAGCCTGACCCCATCCCTAACCCTAACCCTAATGCTTATACCAACCCGAACACTAGCCCTAAAACAAACCATAACCCTAACCATAACCCTAACACAAACCCTAAAACTAAAACTAACTTTAATCCTAAACCTACCTGGAACCCTAACTCCACCAAATAGAAATGACTACACAAACCCTAACCCGAACCCTAACCCTGACAGTAAACCTAAGCCTAACCCTAACCCTAACACAAACCCGTAAGCCTACCTGAAACCCTAATCCCAACCGTAACCCAAAGGTTTGCACCAAGCCTAACCATAACCATACACTCTCTAACACTTAGCCTATCCCTAATGCTAACCCTAATCCTAACACTAACACAAACCCTAACTCTAACCCTAACCCTAACCCTAACCCTAACCCTAACCCTTACCCTAACCCTATCCCTAAACCTAACGCTAAGCCTAACCCTAACCCTAACCCTAACACTAACCCTAGCCTAACCCTAACACAAACCCTAACCATAACCCTAATACTAACTCTAACCCTAATTCAAACCCTAACCCTAACACTAAACCTAAAACAAACCCTAACCCTAAATCTAACATTAAATCTACACCTACCTAGGATCCTAACCCCCACAGTAATCCCAATGATTACACCAACCCTAACCCGAACCCTAACCCTGACCGTAAACCTAACACTAATCCTAACCCTAACACAAACAATAAACCTAAGCCTACCTGAAACCCTAACGCCAATCGTAACACAAAGGCTTACACCAAGCCTAACCGTAAACCTAACATTCTCTAACCCTAAGCCTATCCCTAATGCTAACTTAAACCCTAACCATAACCCTAACACAAACTCTACCCCTAAGCCTACCTGAAACCCTAACCCCAACCGTAACCCAAAGATTTACACCAAACCTAACCCTCAAGCTAACACTCTCTAACCTTAAGCCTATCTCTAATGCTAACCCTAAACCTAACCCTAACCCTAATCCTTACCCTTACCCTAACAATAACCCTAAACCTAAACCTGACACTAATCCTAAAACAAACCCTAACCCTAACACAAACCCTAACCCTAACCCTAACACTAATGCAAACCATAACCCTAAACCTAAACCTAACTCTTACCATAACCCTAACCCTAACACTAACACAAACCCTAAACCTAACCCTAACTCTAACACAAACCATAACCCTAACCCTAACTCTAACTCTAAGCCTAAACATCACCCTAATTCTTACACCAACCCTTACCCTAACCCTAACACAAACCCTAACCCTAACCCTAACGCTAACACAAACTTCAACTTTAAAAGTAACATTAACCCTAAATCTACCTGGAACCCTAAACCCCACAGGAATCCCAATGATTACACCAACCCTAACAATAAACCTGACAATAAACCTAACCCTAACCACAACCGTAACTCAAAGGCTTACACCAAGCCTAACCCTAACCCTAACACTCTCTAACCCCCAGAGTAATAACAATGATTGCACCAACCCTAACCCGAAACCTAACACTGACCGTAAACCTAACCCTAACCATAACAGTAACCCTAACCCTAACCCTAACCCAAACCCTAACGCTAACCAACCCTAACCCTAACCGTAATCCTAACGCTAACCTAAAGTTAACCCTAAGCCTAATCCTAACCCTAACACAAACACTAAACCTAATCCTAACCCTAACCCTAACAAAAACCCTAATCCTAACCCTAACCGTAACCCTTATACAAACACTAACTCTTACACTAACCCTAAACATACACCTTACCATTACCCTAACCCTAAACCTAACCCTAACCCTAATGCTTACACCAACCCTAACACTAACCAGAACAGAAACCCTAACCCTAACCCTAACGCTAACACAAACTCTTACCCTAAAACTAAATTTAACTTTAAATCTACCTGGAACCCTAACCCCCACTTAATCAAAATGATTACACCAACACTAACCCGAACCAAAACCCTGACCGTAAACATTACCCTAAACCTAAACCTAACCCTTACCCTACCCCTAACACACACCCTCACCCTAAGCCTACCTGAAACCCTAACCCCAACCGTAACCGAAAGGCTTACACCAAGCCTAACCCTAACCCTAACACTCTTAAACCTAAGCCTATCCATAACCTTAACTCAAACCGTAACCCTAACACTAAGCCTAACATAAACCCTAACGCTAACCCTAAACCTAACCCTAAGCCTAATCCTAACCCTAACCCTAACACAAACCCTAACCCTAACCCTAATCCTGACAATAAGCCTAAACCTAACCCAAACCATAACACAAACTCTAACCCTAACCTGTAGCGTAACCTTAATGCTTACAAAAACCCTAACTCTACCCCTAATCAAACCTATCCCTAACACTAACACAAACCCTAACCTTACTCAAAACCTAACACAAACACTATCCCTGACACTAACCGTAACCATAACACAAACCCTAACCATAAAACTAATGCTTACACCAACCCTAACCCTAATAATAACACTAACCCTAACCCTAACCGTAACACTCTTAAACCTAAGCCTATCCCTAACACTAATTCAAACCATAACCATAACCCTAACCTTAACACTAACACAAACCCTAACCCTAACCCTGACACTAACCCTAACCCTAACACAAACCCTAACCCTAAACCTAACCATAAACCTAAACCTAAACCTAAGCCTAACCTCAACCCTAACACAAACCCTAAACCTAACCATAAACCTAACCCTAATGCTTAAACCAACCCTAACAAAAACCTAACTCTAACCCTAACCCTAACACAAACCATAATCCTAAAACTAAATTTAAACCTAATGCTACCTGGAACCCTAACCCCCACCGAAATCCAAATGATTGCACCAACCATAACCCGAACCCTAACCATTACCGCAAACTTAACCCTAACCAAAACCCTAACACAAACCCTAACTGTAAGCCTACGTGAAACCCTAACCCCAACCGTAACCCACAGGCTTACACCAAGCCTAACCCTAACTCTAACACTCTGTAAACCTAAGCCTATCCCTAGCCCTAACTCAAACCCTAACCCTAACCCTAACTCTAAACCTCACCCTAACCCTTTCCTAACCCTATCCCTAAACCTAACGCTAAACCATAACCTATCCCTAAGCCTAACCTTTACCCTAACACAAACCCTTACCCTAACTCAAAACCTAACCCTAATGCTTACAACAACCCTAAGCCTAACCCTAACAGAAACCCTAACACAAACCCTAACCCTAAACCTGACACCAACCCTAACCCTAACACTAAAGCTAATCCTTACAATAACCCTAACCCTTACCCTAACATTAACCCTACCCTAACCCTAACCCAAACCCTTACGTTAACCATACCCTAACCCTATCCCTAACACGAACGCTAACCCTAACACAACACTAACCCTAACCCTAAGACTAACACAAACCCTAACCATAATTCTAACCCTACCCTAAACCTAACCCTAAGCCTGACCAAAAACCTAACCCTAACCCTAAACCTAATGCTTAAACCAACCCTAACCCTAAGCCTAAAACAAACCCTAACCCTAACTCTAACCTTAACACAAACCCTAACCCTAAAACTAACATTAACCCAAAACCTACCTAAAACCCTAACGCCTACTGTAATCCAAATGATTACACCAACCCTAACCTAAACTCTAACCATAACCCTGACCGTAAACCTAACCCTAACCCTAACCATAAACCTAACACAAACCCTAACCCTAAGCCTAACTGAAACCCTAACCCGAACCGTAACACAAAGCTTTACACCAAGCCTAACCCTAACCCTTCACTCTCTAACACTAAGCCTTTCCCTAATGCTAACTCAAACCCTAACCTTAATACTAACACAAACCCTAACCCTAACCCTAACCCTTACCCTAACCCTATCCCTAATGCTAACCCTAAACCTAACACTAAGCCTAACCCTAACCCTAACACTAACACAAACCCTAACCCTAACCCTAACACAAATCCTAACCCTAACCCTAACTCTAACCCTAATTGAAACCCTAAAACCTAACCCTAACCCTAAACCTAACCCTTACCCTAACACTAACCCTAACACAAACACTAACCCTAACACAAACTCTAACCCTAACCATAACCATAACCCTAACCTAACTCTAAGCCTAACCCTAACCCACTCTAACCCTAAAACAAACCCTAAAACTAACCCTAACCCTAATGATTACAACAACCCTAACCCTAACTCTAACACAAACTCTAACCCTAAAGCTAACGCTAACACAAATCCAAACACTACAACTAACATTAACCCTACAATTACCTGGAACCCGAATCCCCACTGTAATCCAAATGATTACACCAACCCTAACCTGGACCCTAACCATGACCGTAAACCTAACCCTAACCCTAACCCTAATCCTAACACAAACCCTAACCCTAAGCCTACCTGAAATCCTAAACCCAACCGGAACCAAAGGTTTACACCAAGCCTAACCATAACCATTCACTCTCTAACCGTAAGCCTATCCCTAATGCTAACTCAAATCCTAACCCTAACACTAACACAAACCCTAACCCTAACTCTAACCCTAAACCTTACCCTAACACTATCACTAACGCTAACCCTAAACCTAACCCTAAGCCTAACCCTAAACAAACACTAACAAAAACCCTAACCCTAACCCTAACCCTAACACAAACCCTAACCCTAACCCTAACACAAACCCTAACCCTAACCCTAACCCTAAGTCTATGCCTAATGCTGACTCAAACCCTAACCCTAACACTAACACAAACCATAACCCTAACCCTAACCCTTACCCTAACCCTATCCTTAAAGCTAACCCAAAACAAAATCCTTAGCCTAACCCTAACTCTAACCCTAACACAAACCCTAACCCTAACCCTAACCCTAACCCTAACCCGAACACAAACCCTAACATTAACCCTAACTCTAACCCTAATTCAAACCCTAAAACTAACCCTAAACCTAATCCTTACCCTAATACCAACACTAATACTAACACAAACCCTAACGTGAACCCTAACCCTAACAAAACCCTAACCCTAACCATAACCCTAACCCTAAGCCTAATCCTAAACCTAACCCTAATCCTAACTCTAACCCTAACCCTAACCCTAACCCTAACTCTAATGCTTACAACAACCCTAATCCTAACCCTAACCCTAACGCTAACACAAACCCTAACCCTAAAACTAACATTCAACCTAAGCCTGCCTGGAACCGTAAGCCCCACAGTAATCCCAATGATTACACCAACCCTAACCTGAACCCTAACCCTCACCGTAAACCTAACACTAACCCTAACCCTAACACAAACACGAAACCTAAGCCAACCTGAAATCCTAACCCCAACCGTAATCCGAAGGCTTACATCAAGCCTAACCCTAAACACTATCAAAACCTAAGCCAATCCCTAACCCTAACGCAAACCGTAACTGTAACCCTTGCCATAAAACTATTGCTAACAGTAAACGAAACTCTAAGCCTAACCCTAACCCTAACACAAACCCTAAACCTATCCCTATCCCTAACCCTAATGCTTACACCAACCCTAACACGAACCCTAACACAAACCCTAACCCTAACCCTAAACCTAATGATTACGACAAACCTAACACAAACCGTAACCCTAATACTAACCCTAATGCTAACCCTAATCCTAACCCTAACCCTTACCCTAACCCTAACCCTAATTAAAACCCTAACCCTAACACTAACAATAACACTAACATTAACACAAACCCTAACCCTAACCCTTACCCTAACCGTAACCTTAAACTTAACGCTAAACATAAAGCTAACCCTAAGCCTAACCAAAAACCATAACACAAACGCTACACCTAACAATATCCCTAACCATAACCCTAGCACTAACACAAACCCTAACCCTAACCATAACCATAACCATAACCCTAACCCTTACCCTAATCCTAACCATAAACATAATGCCAAACCCAAAACTAACCCTAACCATAACACAAACCCTAACCCTAAACCTAAAACTAACCCTAATGCTTACACCAACCCTAACCCTAACCCTGACACAAACCTTAACCCCAAACCTAATGCTTACACCAACCCTAACACAAACCCTTACCCTAAACCTGACACAAACCCTAACCCTAACCACAAGCTAATTCTTACAAAAACCCTAACCCTAACCCTTACCCGAAACCTAACCAAAACCCTAACACAAACCTTAATCATAACCCTAACAATAACCCTAAATCTAACCCTAAATCTAACCCTAAGCCTAACCCCAACCCTAACCCTAACCGTAACCCTAATGCTTACACCAACCCTAAACCTAACCCTAAAACAAACCCTAATCCTAACCCTAAACCTAACACAAACCCTAACCCTAAAACTAACATTAATCTTAACCCTACCTTGAAGCCTAACCCCCAATCGAATCCAAATGATTACAACAACCCTAACCCGAAACCTAACCCTGACCGTAAACCTAACCCTAACACTAACTCTAACCCTAACACAAACCCTAAAACTAAGCCTACCTGAAACCCTAACAGCAAACGTAACCCAAAGGTTTACACCAAGCCTAACCCTAACCCTACACTCTCTAACCCTAAACCTAACCCTAATGCTTACACAAACCCTAACCCTAACCCTAAAACACACCCTAAACCTAACCATAACACAAACCCTAACCCTAAAACTAACATTAACCCTAAACCTACCAGGAACCCTAACCCCCACGATATCGAAATGATTACACCAACCCTAACCCAAACCCTAAACCTGACCATAAACCTAACCCGAACCCTAACCCTAACCCTAACACACACCCTCACCCTAAGCCTACCTGAAACCCTAACCCCAACCGTAATCCAAATGCTTACAACTAGCCTAACTCTAACCCTAAAACACGTAAAACTAAGGCTATGCCTAACACTAACTCAAACCTAAACCTAACCCTCAACCTAACCCGAACGCTAAACCTAAAGCTAACCCTAAGCCTAACCCTAAACCTAACCCTAAAAGAAACCCTAACCCTAACCCTTACACTAACCCTAACCCTAACACAAACCCTAACGCTAAACCTACACCTAACCCTAACCCTAACCCTAAACCTAACCCAAACCATGACACAAACCCTAACTCTAACCTGAAGCGTAACCCTAATGCTTACAAAAACCCTAACCCTAACGCAAACCTAACCCTAACCCTAACCGTAACACAAACCTTAACGCTGACCCTAACTTTAACCCTAACACAAACCCTAACCCTAATCCTAAGCAAAACCCGAACGCTAACACTGACCCTGACGCTAACCCTAACACTAAACCTTACACTTACCCTAAACCTAATGCTTACACCAACCCTAACCCTAACAATAACCCTAACCCCAATCCTAACCCTAAGACCAACCCTAACCTAACCCTAACCGTAACATTAATCCTAAACCTACCTTGAACAATAAACCATACCGTAACCCAAATGTTTACAGCAACCCTAACCCTAACCCTTACCCCTAACCCTAACCCTAAGTCTACCTGAAACACTAACACCCACTCTAACCCAAAGGCTTAAACCAAGCCTACCTCTACCCCTTAGACTCTCTAATTTTAAGCCTATCCCTAACCCTAGCACAAACCCTAACCATAAATCTAATGCTTACATCAAACCTAAAATATATCACAAACTCTAACACTAACCCTAAACCTAAATCTAACCCAAACCCAAACCCTGACCGTAACCCTAACCCTAACACTAAACCTAACCCTACACTAGTGCTTACATCAACCCTAACACAAACACTAAACGTAAACCTAACCAAAACCATAACAAAAACACAAATCCTAACCCTAATGCTTACAACAACCCCAAACCTAAACCTAAGGCATACCCTAACCCTAATCCTAACCCTGACATAAACCCTAACCCTAACCCTAACCCTAACACAAACCTTACCCCTAATCCTAAACCTAAAACTAACCCTTAAACTATTCCTAACCCTAACACTAACACAAACCATAAATCTCACCCTACCCCTATCACAAACCCTAACCATAAACCTAACGCTAAACTTAAACCTAACCATAACCCTAAGCCTAAACTTAAGCCTAACACAAACCCTAAACGTAACCCTAAACCTAACCCTAATGCTTACACCAACACTAACCCGAACCCTAACACAAACCCTAACCCTAAACCTAATCTTAACCCTAATGCTTACACCAACCCTAACAGAAACCCTAACTCTAACCCTAACCCTAACACAAACCCTAACCCTAAAACTAACATTAACCCTAAACCTACCTGAACCCTAACCCACAATAATCAAAATGATTACACCAACCCTAACCTGAACCCTAACCCTGACCATAAACCTAAGCCTAACCATAACCGTAACCCTAACACAAACGCAAAACATAAGCCTACCTGAAACCCTAACCCCAACCGTAACCAATACGTTTACACCTAGCCTAACCCTAACCCTAACACTCTCTAACCCTAAACCTATCCCTAACCCTAACTTCAACGCTAACCCTAATCCTAACAGTAACACTAACCCACACCCTATCCCTATACCTAACACTTACCCAAAACCTAACCCTAACCCTAACCCTAAACCTAACACTAACCCTAACCCTAACCCTAACTCTAACCCTAACCCTAAACCTAACCCTAAGCCTACCCTAACCCTAACCCTAACCCTAATGCTTACACCAACCCTAAGCCTAACCCTAACACAAACCCTAACCCTAACTCTAACGCTAACACAAACCCTAACCCTAAAACTAACATGAACCCTAAACCTACCTGGAACCCACACTTCCAACGTAATAACAATGATTACACCAACCCTAACCCGAATCCTAACCCTGACCGTAAACCTAACCCTAACACTAACCCTATCCCTAGCCCTAACCCCAACACAAACCCTAAGCCTACCTGAAACCCTAACCCCAACCGTAACCCAAAGGCTTACACCTAGCCTAACCCTAACCTTAACACTCTTAAAACTAAGGCTATCCCTTACACTAACTCAAACCGTAAACCTAACCCTCACCCTATCCCTAACGCTAAACCTAAACCTAACCCTAAGCCCAACCCTAACCCTAACCCTAACACAAACCCTAACCGTAACACAAACCATAACCCTAACCCTACACCTAACCCTAACCCTAAACCTAAACCTAACCCAAACCATGACACAAACCCTAACCCTAACCTGAAGCGTAACCCTAATGCTTACAAAAACCTTAACCCTAACGCAAACCTAACCCTAATTCTAACCCTAACACATTCTAACCTAACCATAACACAAACCCTAACCCTAACCCTAAGCAAAACCTGAATCCTAACACTGGCCCTGACGCTAACCCTAACACTAAACCTTACCCTTACCCTAAACCTAATGCTTACAACAACCCTAACCCTAAAAATAACCCTAACCCTAACCCAGAGTCTGACTCCAACCTTAACCTTAACCGTAACATTAATCCTAAACCTACCTCGAACAATAAACCATACCGTAACCCAAATTCTTACACCAACCCTAACCCTAACCCTTACCCCTAACCCTAACCCTAAGCTTCCTGAAACCCTAACACCCCCTCTAACCAAAAGGCTTACACCAAGCCTACGTCTAACACTAAGACTCTCTAACTCTAAGCCTATCCCTAACCATAACACAAATCCTAACCGTAAATCTAATGCTTACACCAAACCTAAAAATAACCCAAACTCTAACCCTAACAAATAACCCAAACTCTAACCCTAACCCTAAACCGAAATCCAAAAGAAACCCTAACCTTAACCGTAACCCTAACCCTAATGCTTACACCAACCCTAACTCTAACGCTAACCCAAACCCAAAACCTGACCCTAACCCTAACCCTAACACTAACCCTAACCCTACACTAGTGTTTATATCAACGCTAACACAATCACTAAACCTAAACCTAACCAAAACCAAAAGAGAAACACCAACCCAAACCCAAACCCTAACACTAATGCTTAAAACAACCTCAAACCTAAACCTAAGGCAAACCCTAACCCTAATCCTAACCCTAACCCTAACACTAACCAAACCCTAACCCTAACACAAACCTTACCCCTAATCCTAAACCTAAACCTAACCCTTGCCCTAATCCTAACCCTAACACTAACACAAACCCTAAATCTCACCCTACCCCTAACACAAACCCTAACTCTAACACAAACTCTAACGATAACCCTACACCTAACCCTAACCCTAACCCTAAACCTAGCCGAAACCATGACACAAACCCTAACCCTAACCTGAAGCGTAACTCTAATGCTTACAAAAACCCTAATCCTAACGCAAACCTAACCCTAACCCTAAACCTAACACAAACCGTAACCCTAAACCTAACCCAAACACAAACCCTAACCCTGACACTAACCTTAACCCTAACACAAACCCTAACCCTAACAGTAAGAAAACCCATACCCTAACACTGACCCTGATGCTAACCCTACCCTTACCCTAAACCTAATGCTTACACCAATCCTAACCCTAAACCTAACCCTAACCCTAACACTAACCCTAAAAAAAACCCTAACCCTAACCCTAACCGTAACCGTTGTCCTTACCCTAAAACTAAAAATAAACCTAACCCTACCCTAATGCTTACACCAACCCTAACCCTAACCCGAAAACAAACCCTAACCCTAACCCTGAAGCTAACACAAATGCTAATCCTAAAACTGACACTAAACCTAAACCTACCTCGAAACCTAACCCCCACAATAATCCCAATGATTACACCAACCCTAACCCGAACCCTAACCCAGACAATAAACCTAACCCTAACCCTAACACAAACCCTAACCGTATGCCAACCTGAAACCCTAACCCCAACCGTAACCCAGAGGCTTACACTAAGCCTAACCCTAACCCTAACACTCTCTAACCCTAAGCCTATCCCTAACCCTAACTCAAACCATAACCCTAACCCTAACACTAAAACAAACCCTAAATCTAACCCTAAACCTAAACTTTGTCCTTACCCTAACACTAACCCTAAACCTAACGCTAAAGCTAAACCTAACCCTAACCCTAATACAAACCCTAAACCTAAGCCTACCTGAAACCTTAACCCCAATCGTAACCCAAAAGCTTACACCAAGTCTAACACTATACTTAACACTCTCTAACCCTAAGCCTATCCCTCACCCTAACTCAAAACCTAACCCTAACCCTAACACTAACACAAAACTTAACCCTAACCCTAACCCTTACCCTAAACGTAACCCTAAACCTAACGCTAACACTAAACCTAACTCTAAGCCTAACCCTAAACCTAACACAAACCCTAAACCTAACCCTAACCCTAATGCATACACCAACCCTAACCCTAACCCTAACACAAACCCTAACCCTAACACTAAACCTAAAGCTTACACAAACACTAACACAAACCGTAATCTTAACACAAACCCTAACGCTAACCCTAATGCTAACCCAAAACCTAACACTTACCCTAACCCTAAAACTAACCCTAACCCTAAACCTAACCCTAAAACTAACCCGAACCTTAACCCTAACACAAACCCTAACCCCAATCCTAACCCTAACACAAAGCTTAACTCTAAGCCTACCTGAAACCCTATACCCAACCGTAAACCAAAGGCTTACAACAAGCCTAACCATAACCCTAACACTCTCTAACCCTAAGCCTATCCCTAACCCTAACTCAAACCCTAACCATAACCCTAACAGTAACACTAAAACAAACCATAAAACTAACCCTAACTCTAACACTAACACAAACCCTAACACTGAACCTAACCCTAAGCCTAACCCTAACCCTAATCCTAACCCTAAACCTAACCCTAACACTAATGCTTACACCGAACCTAACGCTAAACCTAACACAAACCCTAACCCTAACCCTAACATAAATCCTAACTCTAACCCTAACTGTAACCCTAAACCTAAACCTAAGCCTAACCCTAACCCTAACCCTAATGCTTACACCAACCCTAACCCTAACCCTAACCCTAACCCTATCCCTAACCCTAACCCTAACCCTAACCCTAACCCTAACCCTAACAGAAAACCTATTCCTAACCCTAACCCTCAACATGACACATACCGGAACCCTCATCCTAATCCTAACCCTAAAACTGACACAAACCCTCACCCCAACCCTAAACCTAATGCTTCCAATAACCCTCACCCTAACACAAACCCTAACCCTAACCCAAACCCAAACCCAAACCCTTACATTAACGCTAACCCTAAACCTATCCCTAACCCTAAACCTATCCCTAACACAAACCCTTACCCTAAACCTAACCCTAACCCTATCCCTAACCCTAACCCTAACCCTAACCCTAACACAAACCCTAACCATAAACCTAACCCTAACACTAACCCTAATCCTAGCCCTAACCCTAACCCTAAATCTAACCCTAACCCTAACCCTAAACGTAACCCTAACCCTACCGCAAACCCTAACGCTAACACAAACCCTAACCATAAAACTAACATTAACCCGAAACCTACCTGGGACCCTAACCCCCACCGTAATCCAAATGATTACAGCAACCCTAACCGGAACCCTAACCCTGACCGTAAACTTAACCCTAACCCTAACCTAACCCTACACAAACCATAACCCTAATCCTACCTGAAACCTTAACCCAAACCGTAACCCAAAGGTTTACACCAAGCTTAACACTACCCCTAACACTCTCTAACCCTAAGCGAATCCGTAATACTAACTCAAACCTTAACCCTAACCCTAATACAGACACAAACCCTAACGTTAACCCTAACCCTAACCCTTACCTTAAACCTAATCCTATGCCTAACCCTAACCCTATCACAAACCCTAACTGTAAGCCTCCTGAAAACCTATACCCCACCTTAATCCAAAGGTTTACACCAAGCCTAACACTAACCCTAACACGCTATAACCCTAAGCCTATCCCTAAGCGTGACTCAAACTCTAACTATAACCCTAACCCTAACACAAACACAAAACCTAACCCTAACCCTAACCCTAAACCTAACCATAATGCTTACACCAACCCTAACCCTCACACTAATTCTAACGCTAACACTAACCCTAATGCTTACACCAACCCTAAAACAATCCCTAACCCTAACCCTAAACCTAAAACAAACCCTAACCCTAACAGTAACCCTAAACCTGACACAAACCCTAACCCTAAACTTAAACCTAATGCTTACAATAACCCTAACACTAACCATAACCCTAACACTAACCCTAACCCTAGTGCTTACACCAACCCTAAAACAATCCCTAATCCTAACGATAACCCTAACACTAACCCTAAACCTGACACAAACCCTAATCCTGAAACAAACCCTAACCCTAAACTTAAACGTAATGCTTACAATAACCCTAACCCTAACCATAACACTAACCCTAACCCTAAACCTAACCCTAACCCAAAACCTTACCCTAACCCTAAAAAAAAGGTAACACAAACCCTAACCCTAACCCTAACATAAATCCTAACTCTAACCCTAACCCTAACTGGAAAACTAAACCTAACCCTAAGCCTAAGACAAACCGTAACCCTAGCCAAAAACCTAACCCTAATGATTACACCAACCCTAACCTTAACACAAACCCTAACCCTAACCCTAATGCTTACACCAACCCTAACACAAAATCTAACCCTAACCCTAACACTCTCTAACCCTAAGCCTTTCCCTAACCCTAACTCAAACCATAACCACAACCCTAACGCTAACACTAACACAAACACTAACCCTAAACCTAACGCTAGCCCTAAACCAAACCCTAAGACTCACCTTAATCCTAACACAATCCCTAAACCTAACCTTAAACCTAAACCTAATGCTTTCAAAAAACCTAAGCCTAAACTTAACTCAAACCCTAACCTAACCCTAACCCTAAATCTAATGCTTACACCAACACTAACCCTAACCCTAACCCTAACCCTAACCCTAACACAAAGCCTAAACCTAACCCTAAACCTGACACAAACCCAAACTCTAACCCTAAACCTAATGCTTACAATAACCCTAACCCTAACCTTAACCCTTACCCTAACCCTAACCCAAACCCTTACTCTATCACTAACCAAACCCTAAAACAAACCCTAACCCTAACCCTAACCCTAACCCTAACACAAACCCTTACCCTAAGCCTACCTGAAACACTAACCCCAACCGTAACCCAAAGGTATAGACCAAGCCGAACCCTAACCCTAACACTCTTGAACTCTAACCCTATCCCTAATGCTAACTCAAACCCTAATGCTAACCCTAACACTAACACAAAACCTAACCCTAGCCTAACCCTAATTCTAACCCAACCCTAACTCTAACACAAATCCTAACCCTAACACTAATGCAAACACAAACCCTAACCTTAAAACTAACATTAAGCCTAAACCTACCTGGAACCCTAACCCCCACACTAATTCCAATGATTAAACCTACCCTAACAGAACCTTAACCCTGACTATAAATCTAAACTTAACCCTAACCCCAATCCTAAAACAAACCATAACCGTAAGATTGCCTGAAACCCTAACCCCAACGGTAACCCAAAGACTTACACCAAGCCTAATCCTAACCCTAACACTCTCTATACCTAAGCCTATCCCTAATACTAACTCAAACCCTTACCCTAACACTAACACAAAGCCTAACCCTATGGCTACATGAACCCCTAAACCTAACCCTAACCCAAAGGTTTACACCAAGCCTAACCCTAACCATAACAATCTCTAACCCTAAGCCTATTCCTAGTGCTAACTGAAATCCTAACCCTAACCCAAACACTAACACAAAACCTAACCCTAACCCTAACCCTAACGCTAACCCTAAACCTAACCCTAACCTTAACCCTAAGCCTAACCCTAAGCCTAACCCTAACACAAAACCTAACCCTAACCCTAACCCTAACCCTTTCCCTAACACTTATACTAACCCTAACCCTAAGCGTAACCCTAAGCCTAAACCTAAACCTAACCATAACACAAACCCTAACAATATAGCTAAACCTAACCCTATTGCTTACATCAACCCTAAGCCTAACACAAACCTTAACCCTAACCCTAACACAAACCATAACCCTAACGCTAACCCTAACCTTGACACAAACCCTAACCCTAACCCAAACCCTAAACCTAAACCTAGAATAAACCCTAACCCAAAACTTAACCCTAACCCTAACTATAACCCTAACCCTAACACTCTCTAACACTAAGCCTATCCCTAACCCTAAATCGAACCCTATTCCAAACCCTAACCCTAACTTTAACACAAACCCTAACCCTAACCCTAACCCTATACCTAACCCTAAGTCTAACCCTAACCCTAACCCTAACCCATAACCCTAATACTTACACCAACCTTAAACCTCACCCTAACACAAACCCTAACCCTAACCCTAACCCTTACGCTAACACAAACCCTAACCCTAAAACTAACATTAACCACACACCTACCTGGAACCCTAACCCTCACCGTAATCCAAATGATTAACCAACCTTCACCAAAATCCTAACCATGAACATAAACCTAACGCTAACAATAAAGCTAAGCCTAACCTTAACCCTAACCCTAACCCTAACGCTAAAATTAACCCTAATGCTAACCCTAAACCTAACCCTAAGCCTAACGCTAACCCTAACACAAACCCTATACCCTCACCCTAATGCTTACATCAACCCTAACCTTAAACCTAATCCTAACACTAACCCTAACCCTAACCCTAATGCTTACACCAACCCTAACACAATCCAGAATCCTAACCCTAAAACAAAACCTAAACTTAATGCTAACCTTAACCCTGACACAAAACCTAACTCTAACCCTAAACCTAACCCTAACACACACCCTAACCCTAACCTTAACCCTAAACCTAACTCTAACCCTAACCCTAAAAGTCTCTAACCCTAAGCCTTTCCCTAAACCTAATTCAAACCCTAAACATAACCCTAACCCTAACACTAACCCTAAACCTAACCTTAATGCTTACACAAAACCTAACCCTAACCCTGACGCAAACCATAACCCTAAACCTAACCCTAACCCGAATGCTTACACCAATCCTAACACAAACCCTAACGCTAACACTAACACAAAACCTAATCCTAACCCTAACCATAAACCTGACACAAACCCTAACCATAACCCTAAACCTAATGCTTACAATAACCCTATCCTTAACCCTAACCCTAACCCAAAGCCAAACCCTTAACCTAACCCTAACCCTAGACCTAACACTAACCCTAACCCTAACTCTAAACCTAACCATAAGCCTAACCCTAATCCTAACCCTAACACAGACCCTAACCTTAATGCTAACACAAACCCTAACCCTAAAACTAACATTAACCCTAAACTTACTTGGAACCCTAACCCAACCGTAATCCAAATGATTTCACCAACCCTAACCGGAACCCTAATTCTGACCGTAAAACTAACCCTAACCCTAACCCTAACACAAACCCTAACCCTAACGCTAACACAAACCCTAACCCTAACCCTAAACCTGACACCAACCCTAACCATAATCCTAAACCTAATGCTTACAATAACCCTAACCTTAACGCTGACCGTACCCTAACACAAACCCTTACCCTAACCCTAACCAAACCTTAACACAAACCCTAAACCTAACCCTAACAAAAACCCTAACCCTAACCCAAACATAAACCCTAACCCTAACCTTAACCCTAACCCGAACTCTACCCCTAACCCTAACAGTCTCTAACCCTAAGTCTATACCTAACCCTAACTCAAACCCTAACCATAACCCTAATCCTAACACTAACACAAACCCTAACCCTAACCCTAACCCTAAACCTAACGCTAACCCTAAACCAAACCCTAAGCCTAACACTAACCCTAACACAAACCCTAACCCTAACCCTAGACCTAACCCTAACCCTAACACTAATGCTTACACCAACCCTAACCCTAACACTAACCCTAACACTAACCCTAACCCTAATGCTTACACCAACCCAAACATAAACCCTAACCCTATCCCTAACCCTAACACAAACCGTAACCCTAAACTGACGCTAAACCTGACACAAACCGTAACCCTAACACTAAACCTAATGCTTACAATAACCCTAAACCTAATCCTAACCCTAACCCTAACACTAACCCTTACCCTAAACCTAACCAAACCCTAACACAAACCATAAACCTAAACCTAACACAAACCCTAACTATAACCCTAACCCTAACCCTAACACTAACCGTAACCCTAAACCTAACCCTAAGTATAATCCTAACCCTACCCTAACCCTAATGCTTACACCAACCCTAACCCTAACACTAAACCTATCCCTATCCCTAACGCTAACACAAACCCTAACCCTAAAACTAACATTAACTCTAAAACTACCTGGAACCCTAACCACAAATGTAATCCAAATGATTACACCAACCGTCACCCGAACCCTAACCCTGAACGTAAACCTAACCCTAACACTAACGCTAACCCTAACACAAACCCTAACCCCAAGCCTACCTGAAACCCTATACCCAACCGTAACCCAAAGGTTTACACCAAGCCTAACCCTAACCCTAACACTCTCTAACCTTAAGCTTATCCCTAATGCTAACTCAAAACCTAACCCTAACACTAACACTAACACAAAACCTAACCCTAACCCTAAACCTAAGCCTAACACAACCCTAACCCTAACCCTAACACAAACCTTAACCCTAACACTAACGCTAACACAAACCCAAACCCTAAAACTAACATTAACCCTAAACCTACCTGGACCCTAACCCCAACACTATTCCCAAAGATTAAACCCACCCTAACCGAACACTAACCCTGACTATAAACCTAACCTTAACCCTAACCCTAACCCTAAAACAAACCCTAACCGTAAGACTACATGAAACCCTCACCACAACCGTAACTGAAAGTCTTACACCAATACTAACCCTAACCCTAACACTCTCTATCCCTAAGCCTATCCCTAATGCTAACTCAAACTCTAAGCCGAACACTAACACTAACACAAACCCTAACGCTAACACTAACCCTAACACTAACCCTTACTCTAACACTAATCCTAACCCTAACCCTAACACAAACCCTAACCCAAAGCCTACCTGAAACCCTAAACCCAACCGTAACCCAAAGGTTTACCAAGCCTAACACTAACCCTAACACACTCTAACCCTAAGACTATCCCTAACCCTGACTCAAACCCTAAACATAACCCTAACCATAAAACTAACACAAACTCTAACCCTAACCCTAAAGCTAAACCTAATGCTAACCGTATACCAAACCCTAACCTTAACCCTAACCCTAATGCTAACCCTAAACCTAACCCTAACATTAACCCTAAGCCTAACCCTAACCCTAACAAAAACCCTAACCCTAACCCTAAACCTAACCCTAATGCTACATCAACCCTAACCCTGACACTATCTAAACCTAAGCCAATCCCTAATGCTAACTCACACCCTAACCCTAACACTAACATTAACACTAACACAAACCCTAACCCTAACCCTAACCTTTACCCTAATACTAACCATAAGCCTAACCCTAACCCTAACACAAGCCCTAACTGTAAGCCTTCCTGAAACCCTAAACCCAACCGTAATCAAAAGGTTTACACAAAGCCTAACCCTAATCCTAACACGCTCTAACCATAAGCCTATCCCTAACCCTGACTCAAACCCTAACCTTAACTCTAACCCTAAACCTAACACAAACCATAACCTTAACACTAACACTAACCCAAAACCTAACGCTAACCCTAAAATTAAACCTAACCCTAACACAAAACCTAACCCTAACCTAAACCCTAACCCTAACTCTAACACAAACCAAAACCGTAAACCTAACCCTAACATTTACCCTAACCCTAAACCTAACGCTAGCCCTAAACCAAACCCTAAGCCTCACCCTAACCCTAACAAAAACCCTAAACCTAACCTTAAACCTAACCCTAATGCTTTCACAAAACCTACCCCCAAACCTTAACTCAAACCCTAACCTAACCCTAACCCTAAAGCTAATGCTTACACCAAAACTTAACCCTAACCCTAACCCTATCCCTAACCCTTACCCTAACCCTAAACCTAACAGAAAGCCTAAACCTAACCCTAACCCCAAACCTGACACAAACCCTAACTCTAACCCTAAACCTAATGCTTACAATAACCCTAACCCTAACCTTAACCCTTACCCTAACCCTAACCCAAACCCTTACTCTAACACTAACCAAACCTTAACACAAACCCTAACCCTAACCCTAACCCTAACACAAACCCTTACCCTAAGCCTACCTGAAACACTAACCCCAACCGTAACCCAAAGGTTTACACCAATCCTAACCCTAACCCTAACACACTCGAACTCTAATCCTATCCCTAATGCTAACCCTAACACTAACACAAAACCTAAACCTAGCCTAAATCTAATCCTAACCCAACCCTATCCCTAACAAAAACCCTAAACCTAAGCCAACCTGAAACCCTAACCCCAACGGTTACCCAAAGACTTACACCAAGCCTAATCCTAACCCTAACACTCTCTAAACCTAAGCCTATCCCTAATACTAAATCAAAACCTAATCCTAACACTAACACAAACCCTAACCCTATGGCTACATGAACCCCTAAACCTAACCCTAACCCAAAGCTTTACACCAAGCCTAACCCTAACCATAACAATCTCTAACCCTAAGTCTATTCCTAGTGCTAACTGAAATCCTAACCCTAACCCCAACAATAACACAAAACCTACCCTAACCCTAACCCTAATGCTAACCCTAAACCTAACCCTAAACTTAACCCTAAGACTAACCCTAAGCCTAACCCTAACACAAAAACTAACCCTAACCCTAACCATAATCCTTTCCCTGACACTTACTCTAACCCTAACCCTAAGCCTAACCCTAAGCCTAAACCTAAACCTAACCATAACACAAACCCTAACCCTATGTCTAAAAATAACCCTATTGCTTACACCAACCCTAACCCTAACACAAACCCTAACCCTAACCCTAACACAAACCATAACCCTAACGCTAACCCTAACCCTGACACAAACCCTAACCCTAACCCAAACCCTAAACCTAAACCTAAAATAAACCCTAACCCAATCCTTAACCCTAACCCTAACTCTAACCCTAACCCTAACACTCTCTAACCCTCAGTCTATCCCTAACCCTAACTCAAACCCTAACCCAAACCCTAACCCTAACATTAACAAAAACCTAACCCTAACCCAAACCCTAACCCTATACCTAACCCTAAGTCTAACCCTAACCCTAACCCTAACCCATAACCCTAATGCTTACACCAAACTTAAACCTCACCCTAACACAAACCCTAACCCTAACCCTAACCCTTACGTTAACACAAACCCTAACCCTAAAACTAACATTAACCCCAAACCTACATGGAGCCCTAACCCCCACCGTAATCCAAATGATTAAACCAACCTTCACCAGAATCCTAACCCTGAATATAATCCTAACCCTAACCCTAACACAAACCCTAACGCTAAGCCTACCCGAAACCCAAACTGCAACCATAACACAAATGTTTACACCAATCATAACCGTACCCCTAACACTCTCTAACCCTAAGCCTATCCCTAATGCTAACTCAAACCCTAACACTAACACTAACACTAACGCAAACCCTAACCCTAACCCTAACCCTAACCCAACCGTAACCCTAACCCTAAGCCTAACCCAAACCCTAACCCTAACACACACCCTAACTGTATGCCTACCTGAAACCCTATACCCAACCGTAATACAAAGGCTTACAACAAGCCTAATCCTAACCCTAACACGCTCTAACGCTAAGCCTATCCCTAACCCTGACTCAAACGCTAAACATAACCCTAACCCTAACACTAACACAACCCCAACCCTAACCATAACCCTAAACCTAACGCTAACCTTAAACCTAAGCCTAATCTTAACAATAACCCTAACCCTAATGCTAAACTTAACCCTAATGCTAACCCTAAACCTAACCCTAACCCTAACCCTAATGCTTACATCAACCCTAACTCTAAAATTAATCCTAACACTAACCCTAAACCTAACTCTAACCCTAAGGCTTACACCAACGATAACCCTAACACAAAACCTAACCCTGACGCTAACCCTAATCCTAACCATAACCCTAACTCTAAAACTAACCCTAAGCTTAATGCTTAAACAACACTAACCCTAAACCGAATAATCACCCTCACCCTAACCCTAACCCTAACACGAACCCTAATCCTAAATTTAATGCTAATGCTAATCCTTACACCAACCCTAACCCTAACACAAAACCTAACCCTAACCCTAAGCATAACACAAACACTAACCCTAACGCTTACGCTTACTCTAACCCTAACCTTTACTCTAACGCTAACCCTAAACCTAACGCTAACCCTAACACTAACCATAACTCTAACACAAACCCTAACCCTAACCCAAACCCTAACACAAAACCTAACCCTAACCCTAACGCTAACACAAACCCTAACAATAAAACTAACATTAACCCTAACACAAACCCTAACCCTAAACCAAACCCTAACCCAAATGCTTACACCAACCATAACACAAACCCTAACCCTAAACCTAACCAAAACACAAACATTAACACTAACCCTAACGCTAACACTAACACAAACCCTAACGGTAAGCCTACCTGAAACCCTAACTCAAACCGTAACCCAAAGGCTTACCAGAAGCCTAATCCTAACCCAAACACTCTCTAACCCTAAGCCTATCCCTAAACCTAACTCAAACCCTAACCATAACCCTAAGCCTAACATTAACACAAACCCTAACCCTAACCCTAACCCTACCCCTTACCCTAACAATATCCCTAACGGTAACCCTAACCCTGACACAAACCCTAACTCTAACCCTAACCCTAAACCTAACCCTAACCCTAACACAAACCCTAAACGTAAAACTAACCCTAACCCTAACCCTAACACAAACCCTAACCCTAACACAAATCCTAACTCTAACCCAAACCCTAAACCTGAAACAAACCCAAAACCTAACCCTAAATGTAAACATAAGGCTTACAATAACCCTAACCCTGACCCTAACCATAACTCTAAACCTGACACAAACCCTTAACCTAACTCTAAACCTTAGCCTAACCATAACCCTAACACAAACCCTAAACCTAACCCTAACCCTAACACAAACCCTAACCATAACCCTAACCCTAAGTCTAACGCTAACCCTAAACCTATCCCTAAGTATACCCCTAACAGTAACACAAACCCTAACCATAAACCTAACCCAAATTCTTACAACAACCCTAACCCTAACCCCAAAACAAGCCCTAACCCTAACCCTAACCGTAAACCTGACACAAACACTAAACCTAACCCTAACCCTAATGCTTACAATAACACTAATCCTAACCCTAACCCTAACCCTAACCTTAACCCTAACCAATCAAAAAACCCTACCCCTAACCCTAACACAAACCATACCCATAACCATAACCCTAACACTAAACCTAACACTAAACCTAACCCTTTGCCTAACCCTAACCCAAACCCTAACCATAACCCTAACCCTAATGCTTGCACCAACACTAAACCTAACCCTAACAGAAACCCTAACCCTAAACCTAATGCTTGCACCAACCCTAACACAAACCGTAACCCTAAACCTAACCATAATCCTAACCCTAACACAAACACTAACCCTAACACTAAGCCTAACCCTAACCCTACCTCTAACCCTAAACCTAACACAAACGCTAACTCTAACCCCAACGCAAACCCTAACTCTAACCCTAAACCTAACCCTAAAGTTAATGCTTACACCAACCCTAACCCTATCCCTAACACAAACCCTAACCCTAACCCTAATGCTAACAAAAACCCTAACCCTAAAACTAACATTAACCCTTAACCAACCAGGAACCCCAACCCCCACAGTAATCCCGATGATTACACCAACCATAACGTGAGCCCTAAACCTGACCGTAAACCTAACCCTATCACTAACACTAACCCTAACTAAAACCCTAACCATAAGCCTACCTGAAACCTTAACCCCAACCGTGAACGAAAGGCTTACACCAAGCCTAACCCTAACCCTAACAATCTTAAACCTCAGTCTATCCCTAAACCTAACTCAAACCCTAACCATAAACCTAACCCTAACACTAACACAAACCCTAACTCGAACCCTAACCCTAACACAAACCCAAACCCTAACTCTAACCCTAAACCTAATGCTTAAAATAATCGTAAACCTAACCCTAAACCTAATCCAAACCCTTACCCTAACCCTAATTCTAACCCTCACCCTACCCTAACACAAAACCCTAACAATAACCCTAACCCTAACACAAACCCTAACTCAACCCCTAACCCTAACCCGAACATTAAACCTATCCCTAAGCATAAAACAAACCCTAACCCTAACGGTAACCCTAACACTGACACAAACTGTATCCCTAACCCTAAACCTAAACCTATAACAAACCGTAAACCTAACCCTAACCCTAAACCTAACCCTAAGTCTAACCCTAACCCTAACCCTAAATTAAACCTAACCCTAAACCTAAGCCTAAACCTAACTCTAACCCTAACCCTAAACATCATCCTAAGCCTAATGCTTACACCAACCCTAACCCTAACCCTAACACAAACCCTAACCGTAAAAGTAACATTAACCCTAAACCAAACTGGAACCCTAATCCCCAGAGTAATCCAAATGATTACACCAACCAGTACCCGAACCCTAACTCTGATTATAAACCTAACCCTAACCCTAACTCTAACCCTAACACAAAACCTAACCGTAAACCTTCCTGAAACCCTGAAACCAACCATAACTCAAAGGCTTACACCAAGTCTAACCCTAACCCTAACACTCTTAAACCTAAGCCTATCCCTAACCCTAAGTCAAACCTTAACAATAACCCTAACCTTAACACTAACACAAACCCTAACCCTAACCCTAACCCTAATCCTAACCCTAACACTAACCCTTACCATAATCGTAAATCTAAACCTAACGCTAACCCTAAACCTAACACTAAGCCTAAACCTGACCCTAACACAATTCTAACCCTAACACTAAAACTAACCCAAATGCTTACACAAAACCTAACCCTAAATCTAACACAAACCCTAACGCAATCCCTAACCCTAACCCTAATGGTTACACCAAACCTAACACAAACCCTAACCCTAACCCCACCCCTGACACAAACCCTAACCCTAAACCTAATGCTTACAATAACCCTAACCCTAACCCTAACACAAACCCTAAATATAAACCTAACCCTAACCCTAACCCTAACACTAACCTAACCCTAAGCCTAACCCTAACCCTAAAATGAACCATAACCCTAACCGTAAAAATACCCCTACCACTAACCCTAACACAAACCCTAACCCTAAGCCTACCTGAAACCCTAACCCCAACCAAAACCCAAAGGTTTACACCAAGCCTAACAATAACCCTCACACTTTCTAAACCTAAGCCTATCCCTAATGCTGACGCAAACCCTAACCCTAACCCTAACACTAACACAAATATTAACAATAACACTAACCCTTACCACAACCCTAACCCTAAAACTAACGCTAACCATAAATCTATCCCTAAGCCTAAACCTAACCCTAAGCCTAACACAAACCTTAAGCCTAACCCTAACCCTAACACAAACCCTCAACCTAAGCCTACCTGAAACCCTATACCCAACCATAACCCAAAGGCTTACACCAAGCATAACCCTAACCCTAACACTCTGTAAACCTAAGCCTATTTGCAAACCTAAATCAAGCCCTAACAATAACACTGATCCTAACACTAACACAAAACCTCACCCTCACCTTAACGCAAAACCTAAACCTAACTCTAACACTAAACCTTACCCTAACACAAACCCTAAACCTAAGGCTAACACAAACTCTCACCCTCACCCTAAACCTAACCCTAAACCTAACCCTAACCCTAATGCTTACACCAAACCTAACTCTACACCTAACACAAACCCTAACCCTAACGCTAAGACAAACCCTAACCCTAAAACTAACATTAAACCTAAACCTACTTGAAACCGCAACTCCCACAGAATTCCCAATGACTACACCAACCCTAACCCGAACCCTAACCCTGACAGTAAACCTAACCCTAACCCTAACCCTAACACAAACCCTAACTGTATGCCTACCTGAAACCCTAAACCAAACTGTAAACCAGAGGATTACACCAAGCCTAAACCTGACACTAACACTCTTAAACCTAAGCCTATCCCTAAACCTATTCACACAATAACCATAACCCTAACCCTAACACTAACACAAACCCTAACCCTAATTCTAACACAAATCCTAACCCTAACCCTAAACTGAACCCTAATGCTTACACCAACTGTAACCCTAACCCTAACACAAACCTTAACAATAACCCTAACCCTAATGCTTACACCAACACAGACACAAACCCTAACCCTAACCCTAACCCTAACACAACCACTAACCCTAAACCTAAACCTAAACCTGAGAGAAACCCTAACCCTAAACCTAATGCTTACAATAACCCTAACACTAACCCTAAGGCTAACCCAATCCCTTAACCTAAACCTAACCCTAACCCTAACCCTAACACAAACCCTAACCATAACCCTAACCCTAACACTAACTCTAACACAAACACTAATCCTAAAACTAACCTAAACCGTAAACCTAATTGGAACCCTAACCCCCACAGTAATCCCAATGAATACACCAACCCTAACCCGAACCCTAACCCTGACCATAAACCTAACCCTAACCCTAACCTTAACACAAACCCTAACCCTAATCCTACCTAAATCCCTAAACCCAACCGTAACCCAAAGGCTTACACCAAGCCTAACCCTAACCCTATAACACTAAACCTTAGAATATCTCTAACCCTAACTCAAACCCTAACTATAACCCTAACCCTAACGCTAGAACAAACCCTAACCCTAACCCTAACCCTTACCATAACTGTAACTCTAAACCTAACACTAACCCTAAACCGAACCCTAAGCCTCACAAACCCTAACCCTAACCCTAACACAAACCATAACCCTAAGCGTAACTCGAACACAAACCCTAACCCTATCCCTGAGCCTACCTAAAACCCTAACCCCAACCATAACCAAAAGGTTTACACCAAGCCAAACCCTAACCCTAACACTCTCTAAACCTAAGCCTATCCCTAATGCTAACGCAAACCCTAACGCTAACCTTAACACTAACACAAACCCTAACCCTACCATAATCCTTACCATAACCCTAACCCTAAACCTAACACTAACCCTAAATCTAACCCTAAGCCTAACCCTAAACCTAACGCTAACACAAACCTTAACCCTAATCCTAACCCTAACACAAACCCTAACTGTAAGACTACCTGAAACCCTATTACCAACCATAACCCAAAGGCTTACACCAAGCCTAACCCTCACCCTAATACTCTCTAAACCTAAGCCTATCCGTGACCTTAACTCAAACCCTAACCATATCCCTGACATAAACACTAACACAAACCCTAACCCTAACCATAACCCTAACAAAAACCAAACTCTAACCCTAACACAAACTCTAACCTAAACCCTAACGCTAACACAAACCCTAATCGTAAAACAAACATTAACCCTAAACCTACCGGGAACCCTAACCCCCACCGTTATCCAAATGATTACACCAGCCCTAACCTAGTGCTAACCCTGACTGTAAACCTAACCCTAACCCTAAAACTAACCATAACCCTAACTCTAACACAAACCCTAACCCTAAGCCTACAAAAACACTAAAACAAACCTTAACCCAAAGGTTTAAACCATGCCTAAACCTAACACAAACACTCTCTAACCCTAAGCCTATCCCTAATGTTAACTCAAACCCTAACACTAACCCTAACCCTAACGCTAACACTAAGCCTTACCCAAATCTAACCCTAACACTAACACAAACCATAATCCTTTACTAACACTAACACAAACCCTAACCCTAAAACTAACATTAACGCTAAAGCTACCTGGAACCCTAACCCCCACAGTAATCCAAATGATTACAACAACCCTAACCCGAACCCTAACCCTAACTATAAACCTAACCCTAACGCTAACCCAAACACAAACCCTAACTGTAAGCCTATCTGAAACCCTAACCCCAACCGTAACCAAAGTTTTACACCAAGCCTAACCCTATTCCTAACACTCTCTAACCCTAAGCCTATCACTAATGCTAACTCAATCCCTAACCCTAAACCTAACACTAACCCTAAACCTAACCCTAAGCCTGAACCTAACCCTAACCTAAGCCTGACAATAAACCTAACCTAACGCTAACCCTAATACAAAACCTAACCCTAACCCTAAACATAACCAATACCCTAACTTTAACCATAACACTAACATAAACCCTAAACCTAACACTAACCCTTACACAAATCCTTACCCTAACCCTAAACCTAAGCCTTACCCTAAACTTAACCCTAACCCTAACCCTAAACTTAACCCTAAACCTAACCCTGACTGTAAACCTAACCCTAACAGTAGCACAAACACTATACCTAACCCTAACCCTAACAAAAACCCTTACCAAAGCACTAACTATAACCCTAACCCAACCCTAATCCTAACCCTAACACAAAGCCTAACCCTAACCCTATCGCTAACACAAACCCTAAACTTAAAACTAACATTAAACCTAAGCCTACCTGGAACCCTAACCCCCACAGTAATCCAAATGACTACACCAACCAGACCCCGAACCCTAACCCTGACCATAAACCTAACCCTAACCCTAACCCTAACACAATTCCCAGCAGTAAGCCTACCTGAAACCCTAACCCCAACCGTATCCCAGAAGGCTTACACCAAGCCTAACCCTAACCCTAACACTCTCTAACCCTAAGCATATCCCTAACCATAACTCAAACCCTAACAATAACACAAACCCTAACACAAACGCTAACCCTAACCCTAACCCTAACGCTAAACCAAACCGTTCACCTAAACCTAACCCTAACCCTAACCCTTACACAACCCTAATCATAACCCTAACCCTAACACTAAATCTAAACCTAAGACTAACCCTAGCCCTAACCCTAAGTCTAACCCTAACCCTAACCCTAACCCAACCTTAACCCTAACCCCAACACAAACCCTTACCCTAACACTAACGCTAACACAAACCCTAACCCTATAACAAACATTAACCCTAAACCTACCTGGAGCCCTAACCCCCACCGTAATCCAAATGATCACACCAAATTAAAACTAACCCTAACCCTAAACCTAAACCTAACCCTAACCCAAACCCTAACCATAACCCAAACCCTAACACAAACCCTAACCCTAAGCCTACCTGAAACCCTAAAACCAACCGTAACCCAAAGGTTTAAACCAAACATAACCCTAACCAAAACACTCTCTAAACCTAAGCCAATCCCTAATGCTAACTCACACCGTAACCTTACTCTAACCCTAACACAAACCCAAACCCTAGCCCTAGCACAAATCCTAATCATAACCCTAACCCTAACCCTAATCCTAAACATAAACCTAAGCCTAACCCTAACCCTAACCCAACCCGAACCCTAACCCTAACACAAACCATAACCATAACCCTAACGCTCACCCTAACCCTAACCCTAAAACTAACATTAACCCTCAACCTACCTGGAACCCTAACACCCACAGTAATCCCAATGATTACACCAACCCTAACCAAAAAATAACCCTGACCATAAACCTAACCCTAACTCTAGCCCTAACCCTAACACAAACCCTAACCCTAAGACTAGCGGAAACCCTAACCCCAACTGAAACCCAAAGGCTTACACCAAGCCTAACCCTAACCCTAACACTCTCTAACCCTAAGCCAATCCCTATCCCTAACTCAAACCATACCCATAACCCTAACCCTAACCCTAACCCTAACACAAACCCTAACCTAAACCTAACCCTAACCCTAACCCTTACCATAACCCTAACCCTAAACCTAACGCTAACCCTAAACTTAACCCTAAGCCTGACCCTAACCCTAACACAAACCCTAACCCTAAAACTAACCCTAATGCTTACATCAACCCTAACCAAACCCTAACACAAACCCTAAATCTCAACCATCCTCAAACCCTAACCCCAAGCGTAACCCAAAGGCTTACACCAAGCCTAACCCTAACCCTAACACTCTCTAAACCTAAGCCAATCCCTAACCCTAACTCAAACCATACCCATAACCCTAACCCTAACCCTAACACAAACCCTAACCTAAACCTAACCCTAACCCTAACCCTTACCATAACCCTAACCCTAAACCTAACGCTAACCCTAAACTTAACCCTAAGCCTGACCCTAACCCTAACACAAACCCTAACCCTAAAACTAACCCTAATGCTTACACCAACCCTAACCAAACCCTAACACAAACCCTAAATCTCAACCATCCTGAAACCCTAACCCCAAGTGTAACCCAAAGGTTTACACCATGCCTAACCCTAGCCCTAACACTCTCTAACCATAAGACTATCATTAATGCTAACTCAAACGATAACCCAAAACCTAAACCTAACCCTAACCCTAACACAATCCCTAACCCTAACCCTAACTCTAATGCTTACACCAAACCCTAAACCTAAACTAAACACAAACCCAAAACCTAACCCTACCACAAAACCTAAACCTAACCCTAAAAATAACACCAACACTAACACAAACACGAGCCCTAACCTTAACCCTAACCCTAACCCTAACTCTAACCCTAACACAAACCATAACCCTAACCCTAACCTAAACCTAACCAAAACCATAACACAAACACTAACCCTAACCTGAAGCGTAACCCTAATGCTTACACGAACCCTAAACCTAACCCTAACGCAAACTCTAAACCTACCCCTAACCCTAATACAAACCCTAACCCTAACCCTAACACAAAACTTAACCCTAACCCTAACACAAACCCTAAAAGTAACCCTAACCCTAACACAAACCATAACCCTAACACTAACCCTAACATTAATCCTAAACCTACCTTGAACCCTAAACTATACCGTAACCCAAAGGCTTACACCAACCCTATCCCTATCCTAAGACTCTCTAACTTTAAGCCTTTACATAAGCCCCAAACAAACCCTAACCGTAAATCTAATGCTTGCACCAAACATAACCCTAACAAAACTCCAACCCTAACCCTAACCCTAACCCTAAATCTAACACAAAACCTAACCTTAACCGTAACCGTAACCCTAATGTTTACACCAAAACTAACACTAACGCTAAACCGAACCCTAACCCTAACACTAACCCTAACCCTAACCCTAATGCTTACACCAACCCTAACACAAAACCCTAACCCTAACCCTAACCCTAACCCTAACACAAACCCTAATCCTAAAGCTAACCCTAACACTGATACAACCCCTACCCTAAACCTTAACCTAATGCTTACACAAACCCGAACACTAACGCTAAACCTAACACTTACCCTAACTCTAAACCTAACCAAAACCATAACACAAACACTAAACCTAAACCTACAGCGTAACCCTAACACTTACACGAACCCTAAACCTAACCCTAACGCAAACCCTAACCCTAAACCTACCCTAAACGTAACCCTAACCCTAAAACTAACACTAACCCTAACACAAAACTTAACCCTAACCCTAACTCAAAGCCTAAAAGTAACCCTAGCCCTAACACAAACCATAAACCTAACCCTAACCTAACCCTGACAAAACCCTAACCCTAACACTAAACATAATGCTTACATAAACTAAAACCCTAACCCTAAACCTAACCATAACCCTAACCCCAAACCTAACCCAAAACATAAAATAAACCCTAACCATAACCTGAAGAGTAAACCTAATGTTTACAAAAACCCTAAACCTAACCCTAACACAAAAAATAACCCTAACCCTAACCTAACACAAACCCTAAACCTAACCCTAATCCTAACCCTAATGAAAACCCTAACCCTAACCCTAACCATAGCACAAACCCGAACAATAACCCTAACACAAACACTAACCCTAACACAAACTCTAACCCTAACCCTAACCTTAACCCAAACACAAACCCTAACCCAAACCCGAAACCCAACCCTAACCCTGACCCTCACCTTAACCCTATCCCTAACACTAAACCTAAACCTAATGCTTACACCAACCCTAACTCTAACCCTAACACCAACCATAACCCTAACACTAACCGTAACATTTATCCTAAACCTACCTTGAACCCTAAAACATACCCTAACCCAAATGCTTACACCAACCCTAACCCTAACCCTTACCCCTAACCTTAAACCTAAGCCTACCTGAAACCCTAAACCCAACCATAACCCAAAGGCATACCCAATCCGATCCCTAATCCTAAGACTCTCTAACTCTAAGCCTATCCCTAACCTCAAAACAAATCCTAACCGTAAATCTAATGCTTACACCAAACCTAACCCTAACAAAACTCTAACCCTAACACTAACCCTAACCCTAAATCTAACACAAAACCTAACCTTAACCCTAATGTTTACACCAACACTAACCCTAACACTAACCCTAACCCTAACCCTAATTCTTACATCAACCCTAACACAAAACCCTAACCCTAACCCTAACCCTAACACAAAACATAATCCTAATGCTACCCTTAACACTGATACAAGCCCTAACTCTAACCCTCAACCTAATGCTTACACAAACCCTAACACTAACCCTAAACCTAACACTAACCCTAACCATAAACCTAACCAAAACCATAACACACACCCTAACCCTAACCCGAAGCATTACCTAATGCTTACACCAACCCCAAACCTAAACCTAACCCTAACCGTAACTTTACACAAACCCTAACCCTAAACCTAACCCTAACCCTAACAAAAACCCTCACCCTAACCTTAACACTAAAACTAACCGTAATGCAAACCCTAACCCTAACCCTAACCCTAACCCTTACCCTAACCCTAACACTAACACAAACACATACCCTAAACATAACCCTAACAATAACCATAAACCTAATGCTTGCACCAACCTAATCCTAACCCTAACACAAACCCTAACCTTAACCCTAACACTAATACAAACCCCAACCCTAAAACTAACATTAACCCTAAACCTACCTTGAACCCTACCCCCCATAGTAATCCCAATGATTACACCAAACCTAATCCGAACCGAACAATGAATGTAAACCTAACCCTAACCCTAACCCTAACACAAACCCTAACCGTAAGCCTACCTGAAACCCTAAACCCAAGCAAAACCCAAAGGCTTACACCAAGCCTAACTCTAACCCTAACACTCTATAACCATAAGCCTATCCCTAATCCTAACTCAAACACTAACCCTAACACTAAGAATTACCCTAACCCTACCCTAAATCTAACACTAACCCTAAACCTAACCCTAACCGTAACCCTAACGCAAACACAAACCCTAAAACTAATCCTAACCCTAACCCTAACACTAACCCCAACCCGAACCCTAACACAAACATTAACACTAACCCTAACCCTAATGCTTACCCCAACCCCAACACAAACCCTAACCCTAACCCTAACCCAAACCCTAAAATTAACCCTAACCCTAAACACAAACCATAACCCTAACCCTTATCCTAACCCTGACACAAACCCTAACCTTAACACTAAATATAATTACACAAACCCTAACCCTAACCCTAAACCTAAACCAACCCATAACACAAACCCTAACCCTAACCTGAATCGTAACACTAATGCTTACAAAAATCCTAACCCTAACACTAACGCAAAACCTAACCCTAACCCTAATCCTAACAAAAACCCTAACCCTAACCCTAACCCTAACTCTAACACAAACCCTAACCCTAACCCTAAACTTAACCCTAACCCTGACCCTGACCTTAACCGTATCCCTAACACTAAACCTAAAACTAAACCTAATGCTTACACCAACCCTAACCCTAACAACAACCCTAACCCTAACCGTAACATTAATCCTAAACCTACCGTGAACCCTAAACCATAGCGTAACCCAAATGCTTACATCAACCCTAACACTAAGCCTAACACAAAACCTAACCCTATCCCTAACCCTAACACAAACACTAACCCTAAAACCAACAAAACCCTAAACGTTCCTCGAACCCTAACCACCACCATAATCGAAATTGTTACACCAACCATAACCCGAAACCTAACCCTTACCATAAACCTAACCCTAGCCCTAACTTTAACCCTAACAAACACCCTAACACTAAACCTACCTGAAACCCTAACCAAAACCGTAACCCAAAGGTTTACACCAATCCTAACCTTAAAACTAACACTCTCTAACGCTAAGCTTATCACTAATGCTAAATCAAACCCTAACCCTACCCCTAACCCTAACCCTAACACTAACACAAACCCTAACCCTAACCCAAAACCTAACTCTTAAACTAAACCTAACCCTAACCCTAATGCTAAACCTAAACCTAACACTAAGACTAACACTAACCCTAACCGTAACACAAACTCTAAGCCTAAAAATAACCCTAACCCTAATGCTTACACCAACCCTAACTCTAAACCTAACACAAACCCTAAACCTAACCCTAACGCTTACACCAACCCTAACAAAAACCCTAAACATAACTCTAACACTAACACAAACCAAAATCCAACGCTAACCCTAACCCTGACACAAACCCTAACCCTATCCCTAAAACTAGTGCCTACACCAACCCTAAACCTAACCCTAACGCAAACCCTAACCCTAAACCTAACCCTAACACAAACCCTAACCCTAACCCTAACACGAACAGAAACCCTAACATTAACCGTAACCCTAACCCTAATGCTTACACCAACCCTAACACTAATGCTAACCCGAAACCCAAACATACCGTACCCGTAACCCTAACCCTAACCCTAAACCTAATGCTTACAATAACCCTAAGTCAAACCCTAACCCTAAACCTAACCCTAACACAAACCCTAACCCTAACCGTAACCCTAACTCTAACCCTAATCCTAATCCTAACCCTGACACAAAACCTAACCCTAACACGAAACATAATGCTTACAGAAACCCTAACCCTAAACCTAAAGCTAACCATAACCCTAACACTGAACCTAACCCAAATCATAAACAAAAAACGTAACCTGAAGTGTAACCCTAATGCTTACACAAACCCTAACCTGACCCTAACGCAAAACATAACCCTAACCCTAACCGTAACACAAACCCTAACCCTACCCTAACCTCAACCCAAACACAAACCCTAACCCTAATCCTAACCCTAATATAAACCCTAACCCTAAACCTAACCTTTACTCTAACCCTAACGGTAAGACTAATACAAACCCTAAATCTAAACTTAAGCCCATCAAAACCACTAACCCTAACCCTAATGCTTACACAAACCAAAACCTAACCCAAACCTAACCCTAACCCTTATCCTAATACAAACCATAACCCTAACCCTAAACCTAACCCTAACCCTAACACTAACCCTAACACTAAACCTAATGCTTACAACATCCTAACCCTATCCATAAACCTAAAACAAACCCTAACCCTAATCCTAACCTTAACCAAAAATTAATCCTAAACCTACCTTAAACCCTATCCCCAACCGTTAACCAAAGGATTTCACCAAGCCTACCACTAACCCTAAGACTCTCTAACTCTAAGCCTATCAACAACCCTAACAGAAACACTAACCGTAAATCTAATGCTTACACCAACCCCAACCATAACCCAAACTCTAACCCTAACCTAACCCTAAACCTAACTGTAACACAAACCCTAACCTTAACCGTAACCCTAACCCTAATCCTTACACCAACCCTAACTCTAACGCTAACCCGAACCTTAACCCTGACCGTACCCCTAACCCTAACACTAACCCTAATCCAAACCCGGACCCAAATGCTTAAACCAACCCAAACACAGACCCTAACCCTAATCCTAACACAAACCATAACCTTAACGCTAACCCTAACCCTGAAACAATTCCTACCCCTAAGCCTAAACCTAATGCTTACACAAACCCTAACCCTAACCCTAACAAAAACACAAACCCTAACCCTAATCCTAACCCTAACACAAACCCTAACCGTAAGCCTAACCTGAAGCGTAACTGTAATGCTTACACCAACCCTAAACCTAACCCTATCGCAAACTCTAACCCTAACCCTAACATTACCCTAACCGTAACACAAACACTAACCCTAAGCCTAACCTTAACCCTAACACAAACCCTAACCCTAACCCAAAACCTAACCCTAACCATAACCTGAACCAGAACCCAAACCCAGACACTGACCCTAAACCTAATGTTAACCCTAACCCTAAACCTACTGCTTACACCAACCCTAATCCTAAACCTAACCCTAACCCTAACACAAACCCTAATCCTAATCCAAACCGTAACATTAATCCTAAACCTTCCTTGAACCCTAACACATACTGTAACCCAAATGCTTACACCAACCCTAACCCTAACACTAATCCTAAGCCTAACACAAACCATAACCCCAACCGTAAACCAAAGGCTTACACCAAGCCTACGATTCTCTAACTGTAACCCTATCCCTAACCCTAACACAACCCACAACCGTAAATCTAAAGCTTACATCAATCCTCACCCTAACCCAAACTCCAAACCTAACCCTAATCCTAAATCTAACACAAACCCTAACCTTAACCGTAACCCTAACCCTAATGCTTACACCAACCCTAACACAAACCGTAACCATAACCCTAACGCTAACACAAAAATCACCCTAAACCTATCCCTAACATTAACACAAACCGTAACCCTAACCCTAACACTAACACGAACACAAAACCTAACCCTAACCCTAACCCTAACCCTCACACTAACCCTAACCCTAAACCTAACGCTAACCCTAAACCTAACCCTAAGCCTAACCCTTATCCTAACCCTAACACAAACCCTAGTCCTAACCCTAACCTAATGCTTAAACCAACCCTAACCCTAACAATAAACCTAACCCTAACCATAACCCTAAGCCTAACACAAACCCTTACCCTAACCATAAACTAATGCTTACACCAACACTAACCCTAACCCTAACACTCTCTAACCTTAACCCTAACGCTAACTCTAACCCTATCTCTAACCCTAACACAAACCCTAACGCTACTTTAAACCTACTGCTTACACGAAACCTAATCACACCCTAACAATAACACTAAACCTACTGTAACCCTAACCGTAACCCTATCCCTAACCAAAACACAAACACTAACCCTAACTCTAAACCTAATTCTTACACCAACCCTAACCCTAACCCTAATACTCACCCTCAACCTAACCCGAATCCTAACCATAACAAATACCATACAATTAACACTAACTCTAACCCTAACCCTGAACATAACACGAACCCTAACCCTAACCCTAAACAAAACCCTGACACAAACCCTAAGCCTAACCCTAAACCTAATTCTTACACAGACCCTAACCCTAACACAAACCCTAACCCATTCCTAACCCTAACCCTAACACAAACCCTAACATTAAACCTAACCCTAATTGTTACACCAACCCTAAATCTAACCGTAACCCGAAACATAACCTTCACCTTAACCCTAACACTAACACTAACCCTAACCCTAACCCTGACCCTAATGCTTACACCAACCCTAACACAAACCCTAACCTTAACACTAAAACTAACACAAACCCTATCCATAACCCTAACCCTAACCGTGACACAAAATATAACCCTAACCCTAAAACTAATGATTACACCAAACCTAACTCTAACCCTAATCCTAACCCAAACCCTAACACAAACCCTAACCTTAACCCAATCCCTAACCCTACTGCTTACATCAACCGGAACCATAACCCGAACACAAACCCTAACCTAACTCTAACCCTAACACAAACCCTAACCCTAACCCTGACACAAAGCCTAACACTAACCCTGAACCTAATGCTTACACCAACCCTAACCCTAAAACTAACCCTACAACTAACACAAACCCTAACCCTAACCCTAACACAAATGCATACACCAACCAAAACACAAACCCTAACCCTAACCCTAAAATTACCCTAACCCTAATGCTTACACGAATCGAAAAGAAACCTAACCCTAACCCTAACACTAACACTAATGCTTACACCAGCCCTAACACAAACCCTAACCCTAACCCTAACCCTAAAGCTTACACCAACACTAACCCTAACCCTAAAAATCACCCTCAGCCTAACCCGAATCTTAACTATAACAAATACCCTAAAATTAACGCTAACTCTAACCCTAACCCTGACCATAACACGAACCCTAACCCTAACCCTATACAAAACCCTGACACAACCCTAAGCCTAACCCTAAACCTAATTCTTACACAGACCCTAACCCTAACACAAACCCTAACCCATCCCTAACCCTAACCCTAACACAAACCCTAACATTAAACCTAACCCAAATTGTTACACCAACCCTAACTCTAACCGTAACCTGAAACATAACCTTGATCTTAACCCTAACACTAACACTAACCCTAACCCTAACCCTGACCCTAATGCTTACACCAACCCTAACACAAACCCTAACCCTAACACTAAAACTAACACAAACCCTATCCGTAACCCTAACCTTGACACAAAATATAACCCTAACACTAAAACTAATGATTATACCAAACCTAACTCTAACCTTAACCCTACCCCTAACACAAACCCTAATCTTAACCCAATCCCTAACCCTACTGCTTACACCAACCCTAACCATAACCCGAACACAAACCCTAACCTAACTCTAACCCTAACACAAACCCTAACCCTAACCCTGACACAAAGCCTAACTCTAACCCTGACCTAACGCTTACACCAACCCTAAGCCTAAAACTAACCCTACAACTAACACAAACCCTAACCCTAACCCTAACACAAATGCATACACCAACCAAAACACAAACTCTAACCCTAACCCTAAAATTACCCTAAACTTAATGCTTACACGAATCCAAAATCAAACCCTAACCCTAATCGTAACCCTAACCCTAACACTAATGGTTACACCAGCCCTAACACAAACCCTAACCCTAACCCTATCCCTAATACTAATGCTTACACCAACCCTAACCCTAATGCTTAGAGCATCCCGAACCCTAACCCTATTCCCAACCCTAACAAATACCCTAACCCTAACCCTAATCCTAACCCAAACACAAACCCTAAACCTAACCCTAAACCTAATGTTTACACCAACACTAACCCTAACCCTAAACCTCAATCACACCCAAAACCTAACCCTTACCCTTAAGCAAAACCTAACCCTAACTCTAACCCTAACATAAACCCTAAACCTAAAACTAACCCTAATGCTTACATCAACCCTAACCAAACCCTAACACAAACCCTAAATCTCAACCATCCTCAAACCCTAACCCCAAGCGTAACCCAAAGGCTTACACCAAGCCTAACCCTAACCCTAACACTCTCTAAACCTAAGCCAATCCCTAACCCTAACTCAAACCATACCCATAACCCTAACCCTAACCCTAACACAAACCCTAACCTAAACCTAACCCTAACCCTAACCCTTACCATAACCCTAACCCTAAACCTAACGCTAACCCTAAACTTAACCCTAAGCCTGACCCTAACCCTAACACAAACCCTAACCCTAAAACTAACCCTAATGCTTACACCAACCCTAACCAAACCCTAACACAAACCCTAAATCTCAACCATCCTGAAACCCTAACCCCAAGTGTAACCCAAAGGTTTACACCATGCCTAACCCTAGCCCTAACACTCTCTAACCATAAGACTATCATTAATGCTAACTCAAACGATAACCCAAAACCTAAACCTAACCCTAACCCTAACACAATCCCTAACCCTAACCCTAACTCTAATGCTTACACCAAACCCTAAACCTAAACTAAACACAAACCCAAAACCTAACCCTACCACAAAACCTAAACCTAACCCTAAAAATAACACCAACACTAACACAAACACGAGCCCTAACCTTAACCCTAACCCTAACCCTAACTCTAACCCTAACACAAACCATAACCCTAACCCTAACCTAAACCTAACCAAAACCATAACACAAACACTAACCCTAACCTGAAGCGTAACCCTAATGCTTACACGAACCCTAAACCTAACCCTAACGCAAACTCTAAACCTACCCCTAACCCTAATACAAACCCTAACCCTAACCCTAACACAAAACTTAACCCTAACCCTAACACAAACCCTAAAAGTAACCCTAACCCTAACACAAACCATAACCCTAACACTAACCCTAACATTAATCCTAAACCTACCTTGAACCCTAAACTATACCGTAACCCAAAGGCTTACACCAACCCTATCCCTATCCTAAGACTCTCTAACTTTAAGCCTTTACATAAGCCCCAAACAAACCCTAACCGTAAATCTAATGCTTGCACCAAACATAACCCTAACAAAACTCCAACCCTAACCCTAACCCTAACCCTAAATCTAACACAAAACCTAACCTTAACCGTAACCGTAACCCTAATGTTTACACCAAAACTAACACTAACGCTAAACCGAACCCTAACCCTAACACTAACCCTAACCCTAACCCTAATGCTTACACCAACCCTAACACAAAACCCTAACCCTAACCCTAACCCTAACACAAACCCTAATCCTAAAGCTAACCCTAACACTGATACAACCCCTACCCTAAACCTTAACCTAATGCTTACACAAACCCGAACACTAACGCTAAACCTAACACTTACCCTAACTCTAAACCTAACCAAAACCATAACACAAACACTAAACCTAAACCTACAGCGTAACCCTAACACTTACACGAACCCTAAACCTAACCCTAACGCAAACCCTAACCCTAAACCTACCCTAAACGTAACCCTAACCCTAAAACTAACACTAACCCTAACACAAAACTTAACCCTAACCCTAACACAAAGCCTAAAAGTAACCCTAGCCCTAACACAAACCATAAACCTAACCCTAACCTAACCCTGACAAAAACCCTAACCCTAACACTAAACATAATGCTTACACAAACTAAAACCCTAACCCTAAACCTAACCATAACCCTAACCCCAAACCTAACCCAAAACATAAAATAAACCCTAACCATAACCTGAAGAGTAAACCTAATGTTTACAAAAACCCTAAACCTAACCCTAACACAAAAAATAACCCTAACCCTAACCTAACACAAACCCTAAACCTAACCCTAATCCTAACCCTAATGAAAACCCTAACCCTAACCCTAACCATAGCACAAACCCGAACAATAACCCTAACACAAACACTAACCCTAACACAAACTCTAACCCTAACCCTAACCTTAACCCAAACACAAACCCTAACCCAAACCTAAAACCCAACCCTAACCCTGACCCTCACCTTAACCCTATCCCTAACACTAAACCTAAACCTAATGCTTACACCAACCCTAACTCTAACCCTAACACCAACCATAACCCTAACACTAACCGTAACATTTATCCTAAACCTACCTTGAACCCTAAAACATACCCTAACCCAAATGCTTACACCAACCCTAACCCTAACCCTTACCCCTAACCTTAAACCTAAGCCTACCTGAAACCCTAAACCCAACCATAACCCAAAGGCATACCCAATCCTATCCCTAATCCTAAGACTCTCTAACTCTAAGCCTATCCCTAACCTCAAAACAAATCCTAACCGTAAATCTAATGCTTACACCAAACCTAACCCTAACAAAACTCTAACCCTAACACTAACCCTAACACTAAATCTAACACAAAACCTAACCTTAACCCTAATGTTTACACCAACACTAACCCTAACACTAACCCTAACCCTAACCCTAATTCTTACATCAACCCTAACACAAAACCCTAACCCTAACCCTAACCCTAACACAAAACATAATCCTAATGCTACCCTTAACACTGATACAAGCCCTAACTCTAACCCTCAACCTAATGCTTACACAAACCCTAACACTAACCCTAAACCTAACACTAACCCTAACCATAAACCTAACCAAAACCATAACACACACCCTAACCCTAACCCGAAGCATTATCTAATGCTTACACCAACCCCAAACCTAAACCTAACCCTAACCGTAACTTTACACAAACCCTAACCCTAAACCTAACCCTAACCCTAACAAAAACCCTCACCCTAACCTTAACACTAAAACTAACCGTAATAAAACCCTAACCCTAACCCTAACCCTAACCATTACCCTAACCCTAACACTAACACAAACACATACCCTAAACATAACCCTAACAATAACCGTAAACCTAATGCTTGCACCAACCTAATCCTAACCCTAACACAAACCCTAACCTTAACCCTAACACTAATACAAACCCCAACCCTAAAACTAACATTAACCCTAAACCTACCTTGAACCCTACCCCCCATAGTAATCCCAATGATTACACCAAACCTAATCCGAACCCAACAATGAATGTAAACCTAACCCTAACCCTAACCCTAACACAAACCCTAACCGTAAGCCTACCTGAAACCCTAAACCCAAGCAAAACCCAAAGGCTTACACCAAGCCTAACTCTAACCCTAACACTCTATAACCATAAGCCTATCCCTAATCCTAACTCAAACCCTAACCCTAACACTAAGAATTACCCTAACCCTACCCTAAATCTAACACTAACCCTAAACCTAACCCTAACCGTAACCCTAACGCAAACACAAACCCTAAAACTAATCCTAACCCTAACCCTAACACTAACCCCAACCCGAACCCTAACACAAACATTAACACTAACCCTAACCCTAATGCTTACCCCAACCCCAACACAAACCCTAACCCTAACCCTAACCCAAACCCTAAAATTAACCCTAACCCTAAACACAAACCATAACCCTAACCCTTATCCTAACCCTGACACAAACCCTAACCTTAACACTAAATATAATGATTACACAAACCCTAACCCTAACCCTAACCCTAAACCAACCCATAACACAAACCCTAACCCTAACCTGAATCGTAACACTAATGCTTACAAAAATCCTAACCCTAACACTAACGCAAAACCTAACCCTAACCCTAATCCTAACAAAAACCCTAACCCTAACCCTAACCCTAACTCTAACACAAACCCTAACCCTAACCCTAAACTTAACCCTAACCCTGACCCTGACCTTAACCGTATCCCTAACACTAAACCTAAAACTAAACCTAATGCTTACACCAACCCTAACCCTAACAACAACCCTAACCCTAACCGTAACATTAATCCTAAACCTACCGTGAACCCTAAACCATAGCGTAACCCAAATGCTTACATCAACCCTAACACTAAGCCTAACACAAAACCTAACCCTATCCCTAACCCTAACACAAACACTAACCCTAAAACCAACAAAACCCTAAACGTTCCTCGAACCCTAACCACCACCATAATCGAAATTGTTACACCAACCATAACCCGAAACCTAACCCTTACCATAAACCTAACCCTAGCCCTAACTTTAACCCTAACAAACACCCTAACACTAAACCTGCCTGAAACCCTAACCAAAACCGTAACCTAAAGGTTTACACCAATCCTAACCTTAAAACTAACACTCTCTAACGCTAAGCTTATCACTAATGCTAAATCAAACCCTAACCCTACCCCTAACCCTAACCCTAACACTAACACAAACCCTAACCCTAACCCAAAACCTAACTCTTAAACTAAACCTAACCCTAACCCTAATGCTAAACCTAAACCTAACACTAAGACTAACACTAACCCTAACCGTAACACAAACTCTAAGCCTAAAAATAACCCTAACCCTAATGCTTACACCAACCCTAACTCTAAACCTAACACAAACCCTAAACCTAACCCTAACGCTTACACCAACCCTAACAAAAACCCTAAACATAACTCTAACACTAACACAAACCAAAATCCAACGCTAACCCTAACCCTGACACAAACCCTAACCCTATCCCTAAAACTAGTGCCTACACCAACCCTAAACCTAACCCTAACGCAAACCCTAACCCTAAACCTAACCCTAACACAAACCCTAACCCTAACCCTAACACGAACAGAAACCCTAACATTAACCGTAACCCTAACCCTAATGCTTACACCAACCCTAACACTAATGCTAACCCGAAACCCAAACATACCGTACCCGTAACCCTAACCCTAACCCTAAACCTAATGCTTACAATAACCCTAACACAAACCCTAACCCTAACCCTAACCCTAACCCTAACACAAACCCTAACCCTAACCGTAACCCTAACTCTAACCCTAATCCTAATCCTAACCCTGACACAAAACCTAACCCTAACACGAAACATAATGCTTACAGAAACCCTAACCCTAAACCTAAAGCTAACCATAACCCTAACACTGAACCTAACCCAAATCATAAACAAAAAACGTAACCTGAAGTGTAACCCTAATGCTTACACAAACCCTAACCTGACCCTAACGCAAAACATAACCCTAACCCTAACCGTAACACAAACCCTAACCCTACCCTAACCTCAACCCAAACACAAACCCTAACCCTAATCCTAACCCTAATATAAACCCTAACCCTAAACCTAACCTTTACTCTAACCCTAACGGTAAGACTAATACAAACCCTAAATCTAAACTTAACCCCATCAAAACCACTAACCCTAACCCTAATGCTTACACAAACCAAAACCTAACCCTAACCCTAACCCTAACCCTTATCTTAATACAAACCATAACCCTAACCCTAAACCTAACCCTAACCCTAACACTAACCCTAACACTAAACCTAATGCTTACAACATCCTAACCCTATCCATAAACCTAACACAAACCCTAACCCTAATCCTAACCTTAACCAAAAATTAATCCTAAACCTACCTTAAACCCTATCCCCAACCGTTAACCAAAGGATTTCACCAAGCCTACCACTAACCCTAAGACTCTCTAACTCTAAGCCTATCAACAACCCTAACAGAAACACTAACCGTAAATCTAATGCTTACACCAACCCCAACCACAACCCAAACTCTAACCCTAACCTAACCCTAAACCTAACTGTAACACAAACCCTAACCTTAACCGTAACCCTAACCCTAATCCTTACACCAACCCTAACTCTAACGCTAACCCGAACCTTAACCCTGACCGTACCCCTAACCCTAACACTAACCCTAATCCAAACCCGGACCCAAATGCTTAAACCAACCCAAACACAGACCCTAACCCTAATCCTAACACAAACCATAACCTTAACGCTAACCCTAACCCTGAAACAATTCCTACCCCTAAGCCTAAACCTAATGCTTACACAAACCCTAACCCTAACCCTAACAAAAACACAAACCCTAACCCTAATCCTAACCCTAACACAAACCCTAACCGTAAGCCTAACCTGAAGCGTAACTGTAATGCTTACACCAACCCTAAACCTAACCCTATCGCAAACTCTAACCCTAACCCTAACATTACCCTAACCGTAACACAAACACTAACCCTAAGCCTAACCTTAACCCTAACACAAACCCTAACCCTAACCCAAAACCTAACCCTAACCATAACCTGAACCAGAACCCAAACCCAGACACTGACCCTAAACCTAATGTTAACCCTAACCCTAAACCTACTGCTTACACCAACCCTAATCCTAAACCTAACCCTAACCCTAACACAAACCCTAATCCTAATCCAAACCGTAACATTAATCCTAAACCTTCCTTGAACCCTAACACATACTGTAACCCAAATGCTTACACCAACCCTAACCCTAACACTAATCCTAAGCCTAACACAAACCATAACCCCAACCGTAAACCAAAGGCTTACACCAAGCCTACGATTCTCTAACTGTAACCCTATCCCTAACCCTAACACAACCCACAACCGTAAATCTAAAGCTTACATCAATCCTCACCCTAACCCAAACTCCAAACCTAACCCTAATCCTAAATCTAACACAAACCCTAACCTTAACCGTAACCCTAACCCTAATGCTTACACCAACCCTAACACAAACCGTAACCATAACCCTAACGCTAACACAAAAATCACCCTAAACCTATCCCTAACATTAACACAAACCGTAACCCTAACCCTAACACTAACACGAACACAAAACCTAACCCTAACCCTAACCCTAACCCTCACACTAACCCTAACCCTAAACCTAACGCTAACCCTAAACCTAACCCTAAGCCTAACCCTTATCCTAACCCTAACACAAACCCTAGTCCTAACCCTAACCTAATGCTTAAACCAACCCTAACCCTAACAATAAACCTAACCCTAACCATAACCCTAAGCCTAACACAAACCCTTACCCTAACCATAAACTAATGCTTACACCAACACTAACCCTAACCCTAACACTCTCTAACCTTAACCCTAACGCTAACTCTAACCCTATCTCTAACCCTAACACAAACCCTAACGCTACTTTAAACCTACTGCTTACACGAAACCTAATCACACCCTAACAATAACACTAAACCTACTGTAACCCTAACCGTAACCCTATCCCTAACCAAAACACAAACACTAACCCTAACTCTAAACCTAATTCTTACACCAACCCTAACCCTAACCCTAATACTCACCCTCAACCTAACCCGAATCCTAACCATAACAAATACCATACAATTAACACTAACTCTAACCCTAACCCTGAACATAACACGAACCCTAACCCTAACCCTAAACAAAACCCTGACACAAACCCTAAGCCTAACCCTAAACCTAATTCTTACACAGACCCTAACCCTAACACAAACCCTAACCCATCCCTAACCCTAACCCTAACACAAACCCTAACATTAAACCTAACCCTAATTGTTACACCAACCCTAAATCTAACCGTAACCCGAAACATAACCTTCACCTTAACCCTAACACTAACACTAACCCTAACCCTAACCCTGACCCTAATGCTTACACCAACCCTAACACAAACCCTAACCTTAACACTAAAACTAACACAAACCCTATCCATAACCCTAACCCTAACCGTGACACAAAATATAACCCTAACCCTAAAACTAATGATTACACCAAACCTAACTCTAACCCTAATCCTAACCCAAACCCTAACACAAACCCTAACCTTAACCCAATCCCTAACCCTACTGCTTACATCAACCGGAACCATAACCCGAACACAAACCCTAACCTAACTCTAACCCTAACACAAACCCTAACCCTAACCCTGACACAAAGCCTAGCACTAACCCTGAACCTAATGCTTACACCAACCCTAACCCTAAAACTAACCCTACAACTAACACAAACCCTAACCCTAACCCTAACACAAATGCATACACCAACCAAAACACAAACCCTAACCCTAACCCTAAAATTACCCTAACCCTAATGCTTACACGAATCGAAAAGAAACCCTAACCCTAACACTAAACTTAACACAAACCCTAATCCTAACCGTAATGCTTACACAAACACTAACCCTAACCTTAACACAAACCCTAACCCTATCCATAAACTTAACCCTAACCCTAACACAAACCCTAACCCTAACCCTAACTCCAATTGTAACCCAAATGCTTACACCAACACTAACCCTAACCTTATCACTCTTTACCCCTAAGCCTAACCCTTACCGTAACACAAACCCTAACCCTAACCCTAAACCTAATGCTTACACCAACACTAACCCTAACTCTAAACCTCACACACACCCTAACCCTAACCCTAACCCTAACACAAACCCTACCCTTACCCTTACCTAACCCTAACGCAAACCCTAACCCGGACCATAACCCTAACCCTAACTCTAACCATAACCCTACACCTAATGCTTACATCAACGCAAACCCTAAACCGAATCCTCACCCTCACCCTAATACTAACCTTAACCCTAACAGAAACCCTTACCCTAAACCTAACCCTAACCCTAATGCTTACACCAACCCTAACCCTAAACCTAAACCTAACACAAACCCTAACCCAAACTCTAACCCTAGCCCAGAGCCTACCTGGATCCCACACCCCAAAAGTTACTGAAATGCTTACAAAATGCCTAACCATAACCCTAACACAGTCGAACACTAAGCCTAACCCTAACCCTAAAACAAATGTTATCCAAAACCCTAAACCTGATGTATACACCAACCCTAACACCCTAACTCTAATCCTAATCCTACCCCTAACCCGAACCCTAACCCTAACCCGAACCCTAACGCTAACACAAACCCTAACCAAACTGTAACCCTAACCCAAACCCTAAACCTGACAAAAACCCTAACCCTAAACCTCACTCTCAACCTAACCCTAACTATAACCCTAACATAAACCCTAACCCTAAACCTAACCCTAACCCTAACACAAAACCTAAACCTAAACCGAACCCAAACCCTAACCCTGACCGTATCCCTAAATCTAACACTTACATTAAGCTTAAACCTAATGCTTATACCAACCCTAAAAATTACCCTAAACCTCACCCACAAACTAACACTATCACAGTAACACAAACCCTAATCCTAAACCTAACCCTAACCCTAATGCTTACACCAACGCTAACCCTAACCCCAACGTTAACAGAAACCCTAACCCTTACTCTAACCTTAACATAAACCCGGACCATAAACCTAACCCTAACCCCAGTCGTAACCCAAACGTTTACACCAACAATAACACTAAATCCTAACACTCCCTACCCCTAAGCCCAACCCTACCCTTACACAAACCCTAAACCTAACTCGAAAACTAATGCTTACACCAAAACTAACCCTAGACCTAAAACTCAATCTCACCCTAACCCTAAACCTAAAACTAACGCTAACCCTAATGCTTACAACAACCCTAACCCTATCCCTAACCCTAACTGTAAAACTCACCATAACACTAACCCTAACACTAACCCTAAACGTAAACCTAATGCTTACACCAAATCTAAACCAAAAACTATATCTAACTCTAACCCAAAACCTAAAACAAAGCTTAAGCCCAACACTAAGCCTAACCGTAATGCTTACATCAATCCTAAGTTTACAACTAACACAAACCCTAACCCTAACCTTAACACAAACCCTAACCATAACATTAACCCTAACCCTAATACTACCCTAACCCTAACACTAACCCTAACCCTAACCCGAATGCTTACACCAACACTAAACCTATCCCTAACACAAGCCCTCACCCTAACCCTAACCCTAACCCTAACACAAACCTAACCCTACCGTAACCCCAATCGAAAACCAAATGGTTACACCATCCCTAACCCTAACACAAACCCTAACCCTAAACCTAAATCTAATCCTAACCCTAATCCTAACTCCAACAGAAACCCGTAAGGTAACCCCAACCCTAACTCTAACACTAACGATAAAACTAAAGCTTACACCAACGCTAACCCTAACCCTAACACAAACCCTAAACATAACCTTAATCCTAAAGCTAACCCTAATCCTAACCCTAATGCTTACACCAACCCTAACTCTAACGCTAACCCGAACCCTAAACCTGACCGTACCCCTAACCATAACACTAACCGTAACCCTAAACCTACCCTAATGCTTACAGCAACCATAACACAAACCCTAACCCTAACCTTAACATAAACCAAAACCCTAGCCCTAAACGTTCCTCTGAACAAAAAATAAACCTAACCCTAATCCTAAGCTTACACCAACCCTAACCCTAACTCGAAACGTAACCCAAACCCTAACCCTAAACCTAAACCTAACCCTAACCCTAAGCCTGTCCCTAAGCATAACCCTAAGCCTAACCCTAATGCATACACAAACCATAAAACTAACACAAAACCTAAACCTAACCCTAACCCTAAGGCTTACCCCGATCCTAACTCTAACCCTAACCCGAACCTTAATCCTGACCATAACCCTAACCCTAACACAAACCCTAACCCTAACCCAAACCCTAACACAAACCCTAACCCTAACCCTAACCCTAACCTTAACCCTACCCCTAACCCTAATGCTTACACCAACCCGAACCCTAACCCTAACACAAACCCTAACCATAACCCTAACACAAACCCTAACCCTAACACTAACCCCAATCGTAACCCAAATGCTTACACCAACACTAACCTTAACCCTAACACTCTCTACCCCTAAGCCCATCCATAACCCTAACACACAAAACCTAACCCAAAACCTAATGCTTACACCAAGCTTAACCCTAAGCCTAAATTTCAATCTCACCCTAATCCTAACTCTAACCATAAAACAAACCATAATTTTAACCCTAAAACTAAAACTAATGCTTACACCTAAACTAAACCTAACCCTAACATAAACCCTAACCGAAACCTTAAAACTAACACTAAACCTAACAGAAACCCTAACTCTAACCCAAACTCGAACCCTAACGCTAACCCAAACCCTAACATTGACCATAACCCTAACCTTAAGTCTAACCTTAACCCTAAACTTAATGCTAAAACCAACGCTAACCCTAACCATAAGGCAAACACTAACCCTAACCCGAACACAAACCCTAACCATAACCATAACACGAACCCTAACCGGAAAGTAACCCTAACCCTAACAGTAACCATAAACGTAAACCTAATGCTTACACCAACTGTAACCATATGCCTAAACCTAACCCTAACACAAACGATAACCCTAACCGTAACCCTAACCCTAATCCTTACACCAACCCTAACTCTAACCCTAAACCGAACCCTAGCCCATCGTAACACTAAACCTAACACTAACCCTAACCCTTAACCTAACCCTAATGCTTACACCAACCCTAACCCTAACCCTCAACCTAACCCTAACTCTAAACCTAATACAAACCCTAATACAAACCCTAAGCCTAAACCTATCTCCAATTGTAACCCAAATGCTTACACCAACATTAACCCTAACCCTAACACTCTATATCCCAAAGCCAAAACTGAACCCTAACACACACCCTAAACCTAACCCTAAATCTAATGCTTACACCAACCCTAACCCTAACCCTACACCTCAATCTCACCCTGACCCTAAAACAAACACTATCCCTTACTCTAACCCTAATGCTTAAACCAACCCTAACCCTAACACAAACCCTATCCTTAACCCTAACACAAACCGTAACCCTAACACTAACCCTAACCCTAACCATAACCCTCACCCAAACCCTACCCCGGACCCTAACCCTAACCCTACCTCTAGCCCTAAGAATAAACCTAATGCTTTCACAACACTAACCCTAACCTTAACACAAAACCTAACCCAAACCTAAGCCTAACACAAAACCAAACGATAACCCTAACCCGAACCCTAACCCTGAAAGTGACCCTAAACCTAACCCTAACCCTATCCCTGACATAAACCCTACCCATAACGCTAAACATAATGATTACAGCAACGCTAACCCTAACCCTAACCCTAATGCTTACACCAACCCTAAACCTAACATTAACACACACCCTAACCCTATCCCTAAACCTGACACAAACCCTAACCCTATCCCTAAACCTAATGATTACACCAACGCTACCCCTAACACTAAACCTAACCCTAACCCTAATCCTAACACATAATCTATACCTAAGCCGTATCCTAACCCTAACCCAAACACAAACCCTAACCCTAACCCTAACTCCAATTGTAACCCAAATGCTTATACCAACACTAACCCTAACCGTATCACTCTTTACCCCTAAGCCTAACCCTAACCCTATTACAAAAGCTAACCCTAACCCTAAACCTAATGCTTACACCAACCCTAACCCAAACCGTAACACAAACCCTAACCCTAACCCTAACACTAAAACTAACACTAAACCTAACCCGAACCCTAACCCTAAACCTAACCATAGACCTAAACCTAACCCTAATGCTTATAGCAACACTAAACCTAACCCTAAACCTCACACAAAACCTAACCCTAACCCTAACGCAAACACAAACCATAACACTTACCCTAACCCTAAACCTCACACACACCCTAACCCTAACCCTAACCCGAACACAAACCCTAACCCTAACCGTAACACAAACCCTAAACCTAATCCTAACACTAACCCAAACCTTAACACGTACCGTAACCCTAACCCTAACTCTAACCCTAACCCTAAACCTAATGCTTACACCAACGCTAACCCTAACCCTAACACAAACCCTAAACATAACCTTATCCCTAAACCTAAACCTAAGCCTAACCCTAATGCTTGCACCAACCCTACCTGTAACGCTAACCCGAACGCTAAACCTGACCGTACCCCTAACCCTAATAGTAACCGTAACCCTAACCCTAACCTAATGCTTACAGCAACCCTAACACAAACCAAAACCCTAACCCTAAACCTTACCCTGACACAATCACTAAACCAAACCCTAAAACTAATGCTTACACCAAACCTAACCCTAATGTGAAACCTAACCTAAACCCGAACCCACCCTAAACCTAACCCTAACCCTAAGCCTCTCGCTAAGCCTAACCCTAAGCCTAAACCTAAAGAATACACTAACCCTAAACATAAAACTAACACAAAACCTACACCTAACCCTAACCCTAACACAAACCCTAACCATAACCCTAAGCCTAACAATAATGCTTACCCCGACCCTAACTCTAACCTAACCCGTACTTTATCCCTGACCGTAACCCTACCCCTAACAAAAACCCTAACCCTAACCCAAACCAAAAGCCTAATCCTTAGACCAACCCTAACACAAACCTTAACCCTTACCCTAACACTAAACCTAACACAAACCCTAACCCTAACCCTAACCCTACTCCTTGCATAAACCCGAACCCTAATCATTGCACCAACTGTAACACAAACCCTAACACTAAAACTAACATTAACCCTAAACCTACCTGGAACCCTAACCCCCACAGCAATCCCAATGATTACACCAAACCTAACCCAAACCCTAACCCTGACCAGAAACCTAACCCTAACCCTAACCCTAACACAAATCCTAACCGTAAGCCTACCTGAAATCTTAACCCCAACCGTACCCCAAATGCAACACCAAGCCTAACCCTAACCTTAACACTCTCTAACCCTAAGTGTACCACTAACCCTAACTCAAACCCTAACAATAACCCTAACCCTAACACTAACACAAACCCTAACACTAAACTTAACCCTAACTCTAACCCTAACCCTATCACAAACCGTAACACTACCCCTAACCCTAACACAATCCCTTACCCTAACCCTAACCCTAAATCTAACCCTAAGATTAACCCTAAACCTAACCTTAATCCTAATGCTTACACCAACCCTAACGCTAACCCTAAAACAAACCCTTACCCTAAACCTAACCCTAACACTAAGCCTAACCCTAACACAAAACCCAAACCCTAACCCTACCACAAACCCTAACCGTAACCATAACCCTAACACTAACCTTAACCCTCACCGTAACCCTAACCCTAATACAAAACCTAACCCTAACCCTAACCCTAAACCTAACCCTTACAATAATCCTAACACTAACACAAAGACAAACCCTAAACCTAAACCTAACCCTAACACAAACCCATACCCTAACCCTAACCCTAAACCTAACCGTAACCCTAACCCTAACTCTAACCCTACTCTAACCCTAAACCTTACCCTAACCCTAATGCTTACATCAACCCTAACCCTAACCCTAACACAAGCCCTAACCCAAACCCTGACGCTAACACAAACCTTAACGCTAAAACTACATTAACCCTAAAGCTACATGGATCCCTAACCCCCGCAGTAATCCCAATGATTACACCAAACCTAACCTCAACCCTAACCCTGACCATAAACCTAACCCTAACCCGAACCCTAACCCGAACCTTAACACAAACCCTAATCCTAAGCCTACCTGAAACCCTAACACCAACCGTAACCCAAAGGATTACACCAAGCCTAACATTTACCCTAACACTCTCTAACCCTAAGCCTAAATCTAACCCTAAATTAAACCCTAACCCTAACACTAACACAAACCCTAACCCTAATCCTAACCTTAACACTCACCCTTACCCTAACCCTAACCCTAATCCTACCGCTAACCCTAAACCTAACCCTAAGCCTAACCCTAACCATAACACAAACTCTAACCCTAAACCTAAACCTAACCCTATGCTTACAGCAACCCTAACCCTAACCCTAACACAAACCATAACACTAATACTAACCCTGACCCTAACCCTAACACTAACCCTAAACCTAACGGTAACCCTAACCCTGACACAAACCGTAACCCTAACCCTAAACCTAAACCTAACACAAACCCTAAACCTAACCCTAAGTGTAACCCTAACCCTAACACAAACCGTAACCCTAAACCTAACCTTAACAGTAAACCTAACCATAGCACAAACCCTAACCGTAACACCAAAAGTAAACCTAACCCGATCCCTAAGCCTAATCCTAACTCTAACCCTAAACCAAAACATAACACTAAGCCTAATGCTTACACCAACCCTAACCCTAACCCTAATCCTAACCCTAAAACTAACAACCCTAATCCTAAACCTACGTGGAACCCAAACCCGCACACTAATCCCAAAGATTATACCAACCCTAACCCGAAACCTAACCCTGACCATAAACCTAACCCTAACCATAAACCTAACACTAACACAAACCCTAACCCTATGCCTACCTGAAACCCTAACCCCAACTCTAATCCAAAGGCTTACACCAAGCCTAACCCTAACCCAAACACTCTCTAACCCTAAGCCTATCCCTACACCTACTCAAACCCTAACCCTAAACCTAACGCTAATGCTTACAACAACCGCAACCCAAACCCAAACACAAACACAAACCTTAACCCTAACCCTAACCCAAACACAAACCCTAACACAAACCCTAAACATAACCCTAAACTTAACCCTAACTGTAAACCTAACCCTAAGCCTAACACTAACCCTAGCCCTAATGCTTACACCAACCCTAACCATAACCCTAAAACAAACCCCTACGCTAACCCTAACCCTAACACAAACCCTAATCCTAAAACTAACATTAACCCTAAACCTACCTGAAACCTTAACCCCCACCATAATCCAAATTACACCAACCCTAACCCGAACCCGAACACTGACCATAAACCCAACCCTATCCATAAACCTAACCGTAAACCTAACCCTAACCCTAACCCTAACACTAACACAAACAATAACCCTAAGCCTACATGAAACCCTATGCCAAACCTTAACCCAAAGGCTTACACCAAGCCTAACCCTAGCCCTAACACTATCTAACCCTAAGCCTATCCCTAATACTTACTCAAACCCTAACCCTAAACCTAACACTAACACAAACCCTAACTCTAACCTTAACCCTAATCCTTACCTTAACCCTAAACCTAATGCTAACCCTAAACCTATCCATAAGCCTAACCCTAGCTCTACTCTAACACAAACCCTAACCCTAACCCTGACAATAAACCTAACCCTAACGCTAACCCTAACCCTAACACTAAACCAAACCCTAAACCTAACCTTAACCCTGATGCTTACACCAACCCTTAACCTAACCCTAACATAAACGCTAACGCTAATCCTAACGCTAACACAAACCCTAAACCTAAAACTAAAATAAAGCCTACACCTACCTGGAACCCTAACCCCCACCGTAATCACAATGATTACAACAAGCCTATCCCGAACCCTAAAACTACCATAAACCTAACCCTAACCCTAACCCTAACACAAACCCTAACCCGAAGCCTACCTGAATCCCTGAACACCACCATAACACAAAGATTTAGACCAAGCCTAACCCTAGCTCTAACACTCTCTATCCCTAAGCATATCCCTAACGCTAACTCAAACCCTAACCCTAACACTAACACTAAAACAAACCCTAAACCTAACCCTAACAATAAGCCTAACCCTTCACCAAACCCTAACCCTAACCCTAAACCTACCATAGGCCTAAACCTAACCTTAACCCTAACACAAACCCTAACACAAACCCTAACCCTAACACTAACCCTAACCCTAACCTAATCCTGACCATAAACCTAACCCTAAACCTAACGCTAACGCTAATACAAACCCTAACCCTAACCCTTACACTAAAAATAACCCTTAACCTAACCCTAAACTTAAAACTAACACAAACCCTAACCCTAACCCTCACTCTAACACAAAAACTAACCCAAGACCTAACACTAAGCCTAACCCTAACCCTAACTCTAACCCTAACCCTAACCCTAAACTTAGCTTAAACCTTACCCTAAATCTCACCCTAACCCAACCTAGGAACTATCCCTAACCATAACCCTAAACCTAATCCTAACACAAACCCTAACCCTAACCCTAACCCTAACACTAACCCTTACCCTAACCCTAATATTAAACCTAAAGCTAACCCTAAACCTAACCCTAAGCCTAACCCTAACCCTAACACAAAACCTAACCCTAAGACCTAAACCTAACCCGAAGGCTTCCACCAACCCTAAGCCTAAACCTAACACAAAACCTAACCGTAAATATAATGCTTACACCAAACCTAACCCTAACCCAAACTCTAAACCTAATCCTAACCCTAAATCTAACACAAACCCTAATTTAACCGTAACCCTAACCCTAATGCTTACACCAACCCTAACTCTAACGCTAACCCAAACCCTAACCCTGACCGTACCCCTTCCCTAACACTAACAAAAACCCTAGCCCTAACCCTAATTCTAACACTAACCCTTACCCTAACCCTAACTCTAACTCAATCCCTAAACCTAACCCTAAGCCTAATCCTAACGCTAACACAAACCCTAACCCTAATCCTAAACTTAACCCTAATGCTTACACCAACCCTAACCCTAACCCTAACACAAACCTTAACCCTAACCCTAACCCTAACCCTAATGCTTACAGCAACCCTAACACAAACCCTAAAACTAACCCTAACCCTAACACAAACCCTAACCCTAACCCAAACACTAAAAATGACACAAACCCTAACCCTAACCCTAAACCTAACCCTAATGCTTACACCAACCCTAACCCTAACCCTAACCCTAAGCCTAACCCTAACCCTAACACTAATGCTTACACCAACCCTAACACAAACCCTAAACCTAACCCTAACACTAACACAAACCCTAAACCTAACCCGAACCCCAAAAATATCACAAACCCAAACCCTAACCCTAAACCTAATCCTTACAATAATCCTAAACCTAACCCTTACCCTAACCCTAACCCTAACCCTAAACATAAACCTAACCCTAATCCTAAGCCTAACCCTAACTCTAAACCTAACCCTAAACATAACCGTGAGCCTAATGCTTACACCAAGCCTAACCGTAACCCTAACACAAACCCTAACCCTAAAACTAAAATTAACCCTAAACCTACCTGGAACAATAACTCCCACAGTAATCCCAATGATTACACCAACCCTAACCCGAACTCTAACCCTATCACAAACCCTAACGCTAAGCCTCCCTGAAACCCTAACCCCAACCATAAAACAAAGGCTTACACCAAGCCTAACCCTAACCCAAACACTCTCTAACCCTAAGCCTATCCCTAAACCTAACTCAAACCCTAACCCTAAACCTAACCCTAATATTTACACCACCCTAAGCCTAACCCAAACCCAACCCTAACCCAAACACAAACCCTAACCCTAACCATAACGCTAACACTAACCCTTACCCTAACCCTAACATTAAAACTAAAGCTAAACCTAAACCTAACCCTAAGCCTAACCCTAACCCTAACACAAACCCTAACCATAACCCTAAACCTAAACCAAAGGCTTACACCACCCTAAGCCTAACAAAACACAAACCCTTACCGTAAACATAATGCTTACACCAAACCTAACCCCAACCCAAACTCTAAACCTAATCCTAACCCTAAATCTTACACAAACCCTAATCTTAACCGTAACCCTAACCCTAATGCTTACACCAACCCTAACTCTAACCCTAACCAAAACCCTAACCCTGACCGTACCCCTATCCCTAACCGTAACTTAAACACTAACCATAACCCGAACCATAACACTAACAAAAATTCTAGCCCTAACCCTAACACTAACCCTTACCCTAACCCGAACCCTAAACCTAACGCTAACCTATCCCTAAGCCCAACCCTAACCCTAACCCTCACCCTAATGCTTACAGCAACCCTAACACTAACGCTAACAAAAACCCTAACCCTAACACTAACCCTAACAGTAACCCTAACCCTAACACAAACCCTAAACCTAACGGTAACACTAACCCTGACACAAACCCTAACCCTAACCTTAAACCTAACCGTAACTATAACCCTAACACTAACCCTAAAACTAACCCTAACTCTAACCCTAACCCCAACACAAACCGCAACCCTAACCCTAACCCTAAGCCTAAACCTAACCCTAACACTAACCCTAACCCTAACCCTAAACCTAACCCTAAGCCTAAGCATAAGCCTAACTCTAACCCTAACCATAACATTGTCGTAATCCTAATGCTTACACCAAGCCTAAACCTAACCCTAACACAAACACTAACATAAAACTAACATTAACCCTAAACCTACCTGGAACCCTAACGCACACAGTAATCCCAATAATTACACCAATCCTAACCCGAACCCTAACCCTGACCTTAAACCTAACCCTAACCCTAACCCTAACACAAAACCTAACCCTAACCCTAACACAAACTCTAACCATAACCCTTACCCTAACCCTAACCCTAACACTAAACCTAAACATAGCCCTAACCCCAATGCTTACACCAACCCTAACACTAACCCTAACATAACCCTATCCCTAAACCTAATGCTTACGCAATCCCTAACACAAACCCTAACCCTAACACTAACCTTAACACAAATCATAACCCTAACGCTAACCCTAACCCTGACACAAACTATAACCCTCACCTTAACCCTAACCCTAACCCAAACCCGAACCCTAACCCTAACCCTAACCATAACCCTAAACCTAACCCTAACACAAACCCTAACCATAACCCTAAACATAACAATAACCCTAACCCTAACCCTAAGAGTAACCCTAACTCTAAACTTAACCCTCACCCTAACCCTAACCCTAACACAAACCATAACCCTAACCCTAAACCTAACACTAACCCTAACTGTAAGCCTCCCTGAAACCCTAACCCCAACTGTAACCCAAAGGCTTACACCAAGCCTAATCCTAACCCAACACTCGCTAACCCTAAGCCTATCCCTAAACCTAACTCATACCCTAACCATAACCCTCTCCCTAACATTAACACAAACCGTATCCCTAACCCTAACCCTAACCCTAAGCCTATCCTTAAACCTAACTCAAACCCTAACCATAACACTAACCATAACATCAACACAAACCCATACCCTAACTCTAGCCCTAACCCTAACCTGACAAAAACCCTAACCCTAACCCTAAACCTAATGGTTACAATAACCCTAACCCTAACCCTAACCCTAACCATAACCCAAACAATTAACCTAACCCTAACCCTAACCCTAACACAAACCCTAACATTAACCCTAACCCTAATCCTAACACTTAACCTAACCCTAAACCTAACACAAAACCTTTCCCTAACCCTAACCCTAACACAAAGCCTAATGCTAACCCTAACCCTAAACCAAACCCTAAGCCTAAGCCTAACCCTAACCCTAATCCAATGCTAACCCTAACCCTAACACAAACCCTTACCATAACCCTAACGCTAACACAAACTCTAACGCTAAAACTAACATTAACCCAAAACATACCTGGAACCCTAACCCCCACAATAATCCCAATGATTATACCAAACCTAACCCGAACCCTAACCCTGACTGTAAACCTAACCCTAACTCTAACCCTAACCCTAATACAAGCCCTAACCGTATGCCTACCTTAAACCCTAACCCCAACCGTTACCCAAAGGCTTACACCAAGCCTAACCCTAACCCTAACACTCTCTAACCCTAAGCCTATCCCTTAACCTTACTCAAACCCTAACCACAACCCTAACCCTAACACAATCCCTAAACCTAAACCTAACCCTAACCCTAAACCAAACGCTAACCATAAACCTAACCCTAAGCCTACCCCTAACCCTAACACAAACCCTAACCCTAAGCCTACCCCTAACCCTAACACAAACCCTAAACCTAAACCTAACCCTAATGCTTACACCAACCCTAATCCAAAAGCCTAACACAAACCCTAACTCTAACACTAACCCTAACCTTAATGTTTAGAACAACCCTAACACAAAACCTAACGCTAACCCTAAAACAAACCCTAACCATAACCCTAACCCTAAACCTGACACAAACCCTAAACCTAACTCTAAACCTAATGCTTAAAATAACGCTAATCCTAACCCTAACCGTTACCCTAACCCTAACCCTAACCCTAACACAAACCCTAACCCTAACCATAACCATAACGCAAACCCTAACTATAACCTTAACCCTAACCCTAACCCTAAAACTAAACCTAACCCTAAGCCTCACCATAACCTTAACCCTAATGCTTACAACAACCCTAACACAAACCCTAACACAAACCCTAACCCTAAACCTAATGCTTAGACCAACCCTAACACAAATCCTAACCCTAACACTAACCCTAACACAAACCATAACCCTCGCCCTAACTCTAACCCTAACCCTAACCCTAAACCTAACCCTAACTCTAATGCTTACACCAACCCTTAACCTAATCCTAGCACAAACCTGTCACACCACCTCCAGTGGAGCCTGCTTGAGAAATCGCCGGGCCGAGGCGGAAGCTTCAAGGAAGGATGCCTCCTGGATTCGGCTGCATCTCTGGTGGTCTTGGCATTCCTTGCTGTACTCTCTTTGCTCTTATCTTTATGGCTGGAATAATATTGTTTATGTGCGGCAAAGGCTCAATGTTCCTTTATAGTTCTATGAAGCCTTCTGACAGGAGACTGGACAAGGATGGCAAGCAGTATAGAATAAAAACCATTAAGTCACTAGCTTTAGTAAACCTACCTAGGACTATTTTTGAGAATTCCTAAAAAGAAAATTATAGTAGAAATCTATAACTTAAAAAGCCATACAGGAAGAAAAGCTAAGAAAAATAGACAAGTTAATATTAAAACCAATGTAAGGCACAAAACACAATGAGAGCTAATCGCTTAATGATTAAAACTGTAGCTGGTGCCAAACTGTGTCCACAAGAAATAGCAACTGCAGTCTGTCACCAGGCTATTAGAGAACAATCTTTTTTTCGTCAGACCTGCTTACCTCCCTGGAATAATATTTGTAGAAATGTAACCACATGAATAAGCAAGAAAATGTCCCTTTGCAATAATCTATTGTATATAAGCTGATGCCTTGCTTTTACAAGATGCACTCAGATACAACTGCCTTGAGTTGTCGTGTCTGTTTGTCACTCGCCGAATCCTTGCCCACCGTTCCCGGGGTCCTGTTCCCGTCGGACTGATTGCTCCCGGCCGAGCCGGTCCGTCGCAGGTGGCGCCCGAACAGGGACCTGAGAATTCATCGGGACGGTAAGCTTTCTTCTTTTCTTTTACTTCTTATTATTTTCAGGCAAGGATAGGACCTCGTCAGAGCGCTGCAGGCTCCCTGATAAAGGATCATCAGGTTTAGAAGACGAGAAGGTAAATTACCATGGGGCATTCACATTCCAAGGGCAAGGAATTGTTCTTGTCAGTGTTGGGACACATCCTCGAAGGCAGAGGGAGTAAGGTGTCCAAGAAAAATTTAAATGAGTTTTATGAGTTCCTACTAAAAGTAAGTCCATGGTTTCCAGAAGAGGGTAGCCTTTCTCTGCAAAATTGGAAAAGAGTAGGAAAGGAAATGAGAAGATATTATGAAACTCATGGTCCTGGGGCGGTTCCCATCCCTGCTTTTTCTATATGGATACAAATAAGAGATTTATTAACTGATAAAACAGAAATGGAATTCTTGATTGAAGAGACTCCTTCTATAGAGAATGAAGAAGAAGCAATTCCCTTTTATAAAAAAGTTAGGAAACATTATAAGACTAAGTCAGAGGATTCTAATAAAATTAATCTACTTAAAGCAAAACCTGGGGATGATTGGTTGAGTAGTAGTGAAGAGTCAGACATAGAAAAAGAGGCTGCTAAATATCATAATAATGAGGAAGAGAGGGATCATTTCCATGATCAGAAACCCCCAGAGGATCTGTTTGCAGCAGCCTCAGCTCCCCCTATATGCACTGAAAGAATGATAGTAAATAAGAAAAAAGGAGAAAGTAAAAAACTGACAGTTAATACTGGATTCATGGGGGCCATACAGGAGGCAAAAAGAAAAGGTGACTTATCTTTTGCTTTTCCAATATCTTATAGAGGGATGATAATGATGATGAACCACAGTGGGAGCCTCTTCCCTTGAAAACACTAAAGGAGTTGCAGATGGCTGTCAAAAGCATGGGACCTACCTCCCCTCATACATTACAAATATTAGATATGATAGCTAGTATGTGGCTTACCCCATTTGATTGGCAGCAAACAGCCCGATCAGTTTTGAGCCCCGGACATTATATATTATGGAGAACAGATTATGAAGATGGGGCCAACAAACTAGTGCTAAGAGGAGTCATTAAACGGGGACCGCGACCCACAGTGGCAATGATACTAGGAAAAGATGATTATGCTTCTTATCAGGCTCAGATGAGGATCCCAAAAATTATTTTGGGAGAAATATCTAAGATTGCAGTTGAAGCATGGAGTAAGTTGCCACCAGCTGAAGGTAAAACCACAGTCTTAGCAGGAATCAGGCAAAAGCAAGATGAGCCATATGAAGACTTTGTGGCTAGACTCAAAGAAGCTTTGCAGAGAATGTTACCACCCTCAGAGGGAACAGATTTATTATTAAAACAGTTAGCTTGGGAAAATGCAAATGCATTATGTAAGGAACTCATAAGATCCATCAGGAAAGGGGGATCCCTACAAGATTATATCAAAGTATGCATAGATGCCTCACCAGCAGTTATTCAAGGAATGGCATAGGCTGCAGCTATGAAAGGACAGCATTTCAGCGCCTATGTTCAGAATTTAAAGAAAGAAAAAGGTCCCCCAAAAGGGGGAGTTACCTGTTTTGCATGTGGACAAACAGGTCATATAAGTAAACATTGCCCCCACATAGAAATAAAAAAGGGGTCAAACCCAATGGGTGGCAAGGGCATCCCAAGAGGATTATGCCCTAGGTGTAGAAAAGGCCGGCATTGGAAAAATGAATGCAGGTCCAAGTTCCATAAGGATGGAACTCCTCTAACTGAGAAGGAAAAGCCAAAAAACGAGGAGGGGGGCATCCCCTGAGCCCCGTAAACGAAAGAGGGGCGGTTCCTAAGGAACCCGAACAATCACCTTTGAACCCATTAGCACCAGAATTTACCATACACGAGCTGCCTAGAGCAACTCCAGGGAGAGCAGGGCTTGATCTTGCATCCCAACATGATTATATATTATATATATTATCCCTTATGGATGGGTGCAGCTTGTAGATTCATATTTAAAAGGGCCATTGCCTGAGGGAACTTTTGGACTAATCATAGGAAGAAGTTCCAACTTTAAAAGAAATTTTGAAGTCCTACCAGGGGTAATAGATTCAGATTATATGGGACAAGTAAAAATTATGGTTAGACCATTAAAAGAAGTAGTCCAGATACATAAAGATCAAAGAATAGCCCAGATTTTATTGCTTAATTATGTGAAGTTTCCAAACCCATGTCTAAAAGAAACAAGAGGAAGTGAGGGGTTTGGGTCAACTGGAGTCATAGCCTGGACACAAGAGATAGATAAAGAAAGACCTTTTAAAACTATAAAAATAGAAGGAAAATCTATAACAGGGTTATTAGACACTGGAGCAGATAGATCATGTATATCAGGAAAAGATTGGCCCAATACTTGGCCAGTTATTAATACATCTTCAACCTTAGTAGGATTAGGATTAGCAACTAATGTGGCACAAAGCTCTAAAATATTAAAGTGGGAATGTGAAGATAAATCAGGAAATTTTCAACCTTATATTATTATGTCTTTACCTTTTTCCTTATGGGGGAGAGATATCATGCATGACATGGAAATAAAACTAACCACGAAAAATTTAGATGATGAACAAAATTTTTTCTAGGGGCCACTGATGAGTTATACGCAGATAAAATAGTATGGAAAGATGATCAGCCAGTGTGGGTGGATCAGTGGCCCCTAACAGAAGAAGAAATACAAGCTGTGGAACAACTAGTGGCTGAACAAGTAAAGTTGGGGCATTTAGAAGAATCTAATAGTCCATGGAATACACCTATTTTTACTATTAAGAAAAAATCAGGAAAATGGCGATTGTTACAAGACTTAAGAGCAATTAATAGTACCATGTATGACATGGGGGCATTACAACCTGGCCTCCCTTCTCCAGTAGCAGTTCCTGAAAATTACTTTATCATTATTATAGATCTGCAGGACTGCTTCTTTACCATCAAGTTAAATCCTCAAGATTGTCAAAGGTTTGCTTTTAGCATCCCCTCTAGTAATTTTAAAAGACCATTTCAACGATATCAGTGGAAGGTTTTACCCCAAGGGATGAAAAATAGTCCTACTCTGTGTCAAAAATTTGTAGATAAAGCACTGACTGATGTTAGAAATGAGAATCCAGATACTTATATAATAGATTATATGGATGATATATTGATAGCAAATAAAAAAGAGAAATAACTGAAAAAGTTTTACAAAAAATGATGAAAAGTTTAAATGCTTATGGATTAGTTGTTGCTCCAGACAAAATTCAATATAATAGGCCATTAAATTATTTAGGTAAAAATATAAATAATGATAGTATTACTTCTCAGAAAATGCATATTCGATTGGACAAATTAAAGACATTGAATGATTTCCAAAAGTTATTAGGAAACATAAATTGGGTGAGACCTTATTTAAAAATAACCACAGGAGAGTTACATCCACTATTTGATATTTTAAAAGGGGAAGCTAATCCTAAATCTCCTAGAAAATTAACTACTGAGGCATTACAAAAGATTAATTTAATAGAAGACAAATTGCAAGAAGCAAAGGTTAAACAATTAAATTATGATAAAGAATGGGATTTAATTATTATTAAAACAAAATATACCCCGACTGGGTGTTTGTGGCAAAATGGAGTATTGGAATGGTTGCATTTACCACACACACAAGTCAAAATGGTCTCATCCTATATATATTTGTGTAGTCAATTGATTATTAAAGGGAGAATAAGATCACGAGAATTATTTGGCAAAGAAATGCATAATATAATTGTCCCCTATAAGCGACAGGAAGTAGATTATTTGTTACAGACTAATGATGATTGGGGACTAGCGTTACAAAATTATTCAGGGCAAATAAAATGTCATTTACCTCAAAATCCATTGTTAAAATTTGTGGAAGAAACTGAGATAATTTTTCCTTTAAAAATAAGTCAAGAACCTCTAGATAAAGCCATGCTAGTTTTTACTGATGGATCTTCTAATGGAATATCCGCTGTCCATTTACCTGGGCAGCCCCAATTATAAAAAGAACTCAAAATATTTCTGCTCAACAGGCAGAAATTATAGCAGTAATTTTAGCTCTCGAGAACGTGCCTCAATGCATGAACCTTTACACTGATTCCAAGTATATAGTTAATTTGTTTCCTGCCATAGAAACTGCATTACTTTCAGGCTCCTCACGTATTCTGCCCTTATTACAACAATTACAAAAGGTCATTCAAAATAGGCGAGAGAAAGTATTTGTGGGTCATATTAGAGGACATTCTAATTTGCCAGGCCCTCTTTCTTTCGGCAATACTATTGCAGATATGCTTACAAAAAAAAAAAATAATAATAATAGGTACTGCACTTGAGCAAGCGCAGGAAAGTCATCAACTTCATCATCAAAATGCCTTGGCATTAAAAAGAATGTTCCAAATAACTAGAGAACAAGCAAGACAAATAGTAAAAAACTGCAATTGGTGTCCAGAAGTCCATCATTCTCTAAAAATGGGTGTTAACCCCAGAGGCCTGAGGGCACAAGTATTGTGGCAAATGGATGTAACCCATATATCAGAATTTGGTAGGTTAGAATATGTACATGTAACCATAGATACATACTCCCAAGCGGTAATGGCTACAGCAAGAACAGGAGAAGCAGTGAAAGATGTTATTCAGCATTTAATAGCTTGTTTTTTAGTCTTAGGTTTGCCTCAAAAAATAAAAACTGATAATGCTCCTGCTTATACATCTCAAGCTTTTAGTAAATTTTGTCAAACCTGGAAAATCGCCCATAGTACAGGAATTCCCTATAATCCTCAGGGACAAACAATTATTGAAAGAGCCCATCAGAATATAAAGTTACAATTGCAAAGATTAAAAGCCAGTAATCAATATTATTCCCCTCATCAATTACTGAACCATGCTTTATTTACTATAAACTATTTAAACACTAATGAAGAAGGAATGACCCCAATGCAGAGACACTGGGGACCACAGTTACTAAAAATTCAACCCAAAGTACATTGGAATGACTTGTTAACAGGCACCTGGAAAGGGCCTGATGTACTAATAACCTCGGGAAGAGGATATGCATGTGTATTTCCACAGGATGCTGAAGCACCCATCTGGATCCCAGACGGACTCATCCGACCCTACAATGAAGACCCAGACAGATGGAAGGAGAAGGCACAGAACACAAATCAGAAAAATGACACGGAGGCTGAAGACACTCAACCTCTCTGCCCGGCAAGCGAAGACAACGAAAATGGCGACACCTCCCACCTGGGGCCAGATAAAGAAACTGACTCGTGAAGCAGAAAACACCGTGACTTCTGCAGGAAAGCCTCTCACTTTTGAAAATATGTTCCTTGCTATGCTTGCAATTTTGACTGCACAGGTAGTAACTGTCTCTGGTGACATCTATTGGGCTTATGTTCCACATCCACCCTTTCTTCATCCTGTAGGATGGGGCGAAGAAACGCAAATCAAAATAATGACTAATAATACCCAGCTTTTGGGCGGATATGAAGATTTTACTTCTTCTCATCAGACGTCACAGGTCATTGACTATGAAGGAATGTCTGATACTACCCCAATCTGTGTAACAATAAGAGGCAGAGGGCCTCCAGGTTGCTTACCAATTAGTTACAGAACTTTACTTACTGATGCACCTGATAGAAACTCTGGTGACCAGAATGACAAAAGGTTAATGTGGGAAATTGGAATTATGACATTAGGTTATTATAATTATAATGAATCTTATATTTTACCTTCAGAAAATATGCCATTACCAAATGGTTTGTCACTCGCCGAATCCTTGACCACCGTTCCCGGGGTCCTGTTCCTGTCGGACTGATTGCTCCCGGCCGAGCCGGTCCGTCGCACAAACCCTAACCCTAACCCTAACGCTAACACAAAACCTAACCCTAAAACTAATATTACCCCTAAACATACCAGTAACCCTAACCCTCACAGTAATCGCAATGATTACACCAACACTAACCCGAACCCTAACCCTAACTCTAACCCAAACCTTAACCGTAACCCTACCTGAAACCCTAACCCCAACCATAAACCAAACGCTTACACCAAGCCTAACCCTAACTCTAACACTATTAAACCTAAGACTATCCCAAAACCTAACTCAAACCATAACCATAACCCTAACCCTAACACTAACACAAAACCTAACACTAACCCTAAACCTAACCCTTACACAAACCCTAACCCTAACCCTAAACCGAACCCTAATGCTTGCACCAACCCTAACCGTAGCTAAACACAAACTCTAACCCTAACCTTAACTCTAACCCTAATGCTTACACCAAACCTAGCACAAAGCCTAACCCTAACCCTAACCCTAACACAAACACTAACCCTAACCCTAACTCTAACCCTAACCCTAACCCTAACCCTAATACAAACCTTACCGATAAGCCTTGGTGAAACCCTAACCCCAACTGTACCCCAAAGGCTTACACCAAGCCTTACCCTATCCCAAACACTCGATAACCGTAAGCCTATCCCAAAAACCTAACTCAAACCCTAACCATAACCCTAACCCTAACATTAACACAAACCCTAACCCTAACCCTAAATCTAACCCTAACCCTAACCCAAACCGTAACCCTAACCAAAACCCTAACACTAACCCTAACCCTAACGCTAACACAAACCCTAACCCTAACCGTAACATTACTCCTAAATCTACCTTGAACCCTAACCCTTCCGTAAACCAAATGCTTACACCAACCCTAATCCTAACCCTACCTCTAACCCTAACCCTAATCATAAGCCTACCTGAAACACTAACCACAACCATAACCCAAAGTCTTACAACAAGCCTACACCTAACCCTCAGATTCTCTAACTCTAAGTCTATCCCTAACCCTAACACAAACCCTAACCGTAAATCTATTGCTTACACCAACCCCAACCCTAACCATAACCCTAACACTAATCCAAACCCTAAACCTAAATCCAACACAAACCCTCACCTTAACCGTAACCCTAACCAAAATTCTTACACCAATCCTAACTCTAACACTAACCCGAAAACTAACCCTAACCGTACCCCAAAACCTAACACTAACCCTAACCCTAACCCTAATGCTTAAACCGACACTAACACATAACCTAACAAAAAACCTAACACAAACACGAAACAATACCCTAACCCTAACCCTAAAGCTGGCACAAACCCTAACCCTAACCCAAAACCTAATGCTTACACCAACTCTAAACCTAACGCTAACCCTAACCTTAAACCTAACACTTACCCTAACCCAAATCTTAGCACAAACCCTAACCCTAACCCTAACACAAACCCTAACCTTAATCCTTATCCTAACACAAACCCTAACCCTAAAACTAACATAATCCCTAAACCTACCTGGAACTCTAACACCCACCGTAATCCAAATGATTACACCAATCCTATCCCGAACCCTAACCCTCACCATAAACCTAAACCTAAACCTAATCCTAACCCTAACCCTAACACAAACACCCTAATCCTACCAAAAACCCTAACCAAAACCGTGCCCCAAAGGCTTACACCAAGACTAACATTAACCCTAATACTTTCTAACCCTAAGCCTATCACTATCCCGAACTGAAACCCTAACCCTAACCATAAACCTAATGCTTACACCAACACTAACCCTAACACTAAACCGCTAACTCTAACCCTAACCCTAACCCTAACCCTTACACTAACCCTAATCCTAACACAAACCCTAACCCTAACCTTAACCCTTTCCCTAAACTTAACACTAACACAAAATCTAACCCTAACGCTAACCCTAAGTGTAACCTTAAACCTAACCCGAACGCTAACCCTGACCCTTACCCTAACCCTAACACTAAGCCTAACCCTAAATATAATGCTTACACCAATCTTAAACCTAACCCTAACACAAACCCTAACCATAACCATAACATTAATCCTAAACCTATCTTGAACCCTAACCCCATCCGTAACCCAGATGCTTACACCAACCCTAACCCTTACCGTAACCGTAAGCCTACCTAAAACACTAACTCCAACCATAACCCAAAGGCTTACACCAAGCCTAAACCTAACCCAAACACTCTCTAACTCTAAGCATATACCTAACCCTAACACAAACCCTGACCATAAACCTAACGCTTACACCAAACCTAACTCTAACCCTAAGCCTAACCCTAAACTTAACCCTAACACAAACCCTAAAGCTAAAGCTAACCCGAACTCTAAACCTGACTGTACCACTAAACCTAACAGTAACCCTAACCCTAAAGCTAAACCTAATGCTTACACCACCCCTAACACAAAGCTAACCCTAATCCTAACAGTAACACAAACCCTAACACAAACCATAAACCCTAATACTTACACCAACCCTAACACAAAACATAACCATAACCCTAACACTAACACAAATCATAACCTTAACCCTAACACTAAACCTGACACAAACCCTAACCCTAACCCTAAACATAATGCTTACACAAACCCAAAACCTAACCCTGACCCTAACCCTAAACCTAAACCTTACCCAACTCTAACCCTAATGATAACACAAAGCCTAACCCTAACCCAAACACTAACCTTAACCCTAAACCTAAACCTAAAGCTAATCCTAATGCTTACAGCAACCCTCTCCCTAACCCTAACACAAACCCTAACCCTAAAACTAACATTAACCCTAAACCTACCTGGAACCCTAACCCCCACCGTAATCCAAATGATCATACCAACCATAACCCGAACCCTAACCCTGACCGTAAACCTAACCCTAACCATAAACCTAACGCTAACACAAAACCTAACCCTAAGCCTACCTGAAACCCTAACCCCAACTTTAACCCAAAGGCTTACACCAGGCCTAACCATATCCCTAACACTCTCTAACCGTAAGCGTATCCCTAACACTAACTCAAACCCTAACCCTAACGCTAAACCTAATGCTTACACCAACCCTAAACCTAACCCAATCTCTCACCAAAACCCTAACCCTAACACAAACCCTATCCTTATCCGTAACCCTAACCCTAATGCTACACCAACACTAACTCTAATGCTAACCTTAACCCAAACTCTGACCATACCCCTCACGCTAACACAAACCCTAACCCTAACCCTAATGCTTACAACAACCCTAACACAAAACTTAACCATAACCCTAACACTAAAGGAAACCATAAAACTCACCCTAACCCTAAACCTGACACAAACCCTAAACCTAACCCTAAACCTAATGCTTACGCAAAACCTAACCATTACCCTAACCTTAACCCTAACCCTAACACAAAGCCTAACCCGAACCCTTACACAAACCTTAATCCTTACCCTAACCCTAACCCAAACACTAACCCTAACCCCAACCCTAACCCTAACCCTAACGTTTACACCTACCCTAACCGTAACCCTAACACAAACCCTAACCCTAAAACTAACATTCATCCTAAACCTACCTGGAACCCTAACACCCACACTAATCCTAATGATTACACCAACCCTAACCCGAACACTAACCCTGACCGTAAACCTAATCCTAACCCTAACACAAACTCTGACCCTAAGCCTACTTGAAACCCTAACCCCAACCGTAACCCAAAGGCTTACACCAAGCTTAACCCTAAACCTAACACTCTCTGACCCTAAGCCTTTCCCTAACGCTAACTCAAACCATAACCCTAAGGCTAAACCTAAGGCCTACACCAACACTAACAATAACCCTAACTCTAACTCTAACCCTATCCCTAAAACTAAATCTTACCCTAACCCTAACACTAACACAAACCGTAACCCTAACCCTAATTCTAATGCTTAGGTTAGGATTAGGGTTTGTGTTAGGGTTAAGGTTAGGGTTGGCCTAGGTATTAGTGTTAGTGTTAGGGTTAGGGTTAGAGTTAGGGTTAGTGTTGGTATAATCATTTGGATAATGATTGCTGTTAGGGTTCCGGGTGGGTTTAGGCTTAATGTGATGGTTAGGGTTAGGATTAAGGTTTGTGTTAGGGTTAGGGTTAGGGTATGGGTTAGGGTTTGTGTTAGGGTTATGGTTAGGGTTAGGGTTATGGGTAGGGTTAAGGTAGGAGTTAGGGTTAGTGTTAGTTTTGGTGCAAGCATTACGCTTAGGATTAGGGTTAGTGTTATGGTTTGGGTTACGGTCAGGGTAAGGGTTAGAGTTACAGTTAGGGTTAAGACTATGATAAGGCGTAAATTAAGGATTAGGTGTAGGAATCCAGTTACGTTTAATGTTAGACTTAGTGTTAGGGTGAGGGTTAGGTTTAGGCTTTAGTTTAGGGTTAGAGTTAGCGTCAAGGTAAGTATTAGGGTTAGGGTGAGGTTTAGGTTTAGGGATGGTGTAATCATTTGGGTTACGGTTGGGGTTAGGGTTCCAAGTAGGTTTAGGGTTAATGTTAGGGTTAGGGTTATGGTTTGTGTTAGGGCTATATTTAGGATTAGGCATAGGGTTGGTGTAAGCATTAGTGCTAAGGTTATGGTTAGGGTTAGGTTTTGCGTTAGGGTTAGGGTTAGGTTTAGGTTTAGGGTTACAGTTAGGGTTAGGGTTATTGTTGTTATAATCATTAGGTTTATGATTAGGGTTAGGGTTTTTGTTACGGTTAGGGGTAGTCTAGGTTTAGAGAGTGTTAGGGCTAGGGTTAGGCTTGGTGTAAGCCTTTGCATTACGGTTGGGGTTAGAGTTTCAGTTAGGCTTAGGGTTAGACTTAGGTTTTTGGGTAAGGGTTTGTGTTAGTGTATGTTTAGGGTTAGGGTTTGGGTTAGGGTTTGTGTTATGGTTAGTGTTAGGCTTAGGGTTAGAGAGTGTTAGGGTTAGTTTAAGGTTTAGGGTTTGCGTTAGGGTTATTGTTAGGGTTAGGTTTATGGTAAGGATAGGGTTAGGGTTAGGTTTTGGGTTAGGGTTAGGGTTTGTGTTAGGGTTAGTGTTAGGGTTAGGGTTAGGGTTAAGGTTAGGGTGAGGGTGAGGGTGATGTTTAGTGTTAGGGTTAGGGTTGGTGGAAGCATTAGATTTAAGGTTAGTGTTATGGTTTGTGTTAGGGATAGGGATATTGTTAGGGTTCGGGTTCGGGTTAGGGTTAGGTTTTGTGTTAGGGTTAGTGTAAGCATTAGGGTTCATGTTAGAGTTAGGGTTAGGGTTGGTGTAAGCATTTGGGTTACGTTTGGGGTTAGGGTTCCAGATAGGTTTAGGATTAATGTTACTGTTGTCGTTATTGTTAACCCTAACCCTAAACCTAATACTTACACTAACCCTAACCCTAACCCTCACCCTAAACCTAACCAAAATCATAACAACCCTAACCCTAACCTGAAGCGTAAACCTAATGCTTACACCAACCCCAAACCTAAACCTAACGCAAACCCTAACACTAAAGCTAACCCTAACACAAACCCTAACACTAACCCTAACCCTAACCCTAACCCTAATCCAAACCCTAGCCCTAACCCTAATCCTAACCCTAACTCTAATACAAACCCTAAACCTAGCCCTAACCCTAACCCTAACCCTAACCCTAACACAAACCCTAACCCTAACCCTAACCCTAACCCTTATCCTAACACTAACCCTAACCCGAACCTGAAACCTAACCCTGACCCTCACCCTAAACCTAACACTAACCCTAAATCTACACCTAATGCTTACACCAAACCTAACACAAACCCTAACCCTAAACCTAACACAAAACCTAACCCTAACCCTAACCCTAACCGTAACATTAATCCTAAACCTACCTTAAACCCTAACCCCAACCGTAAACCAAAGGCTTACACCAAGCCTACCACTAACCCTAAGACTCTCTAACTCTAAGCCTATTGCTAACCCTAACACAAACACTAACCGAAAATCTAATGCTTACACCAACCCTAACCCTAAGCCAAACTCTAACCCTTACTCTAACCCTATCCCTTAATCAAACACAAACCCTGACCTTAACCGTAACCCTAACCCTAATGCTTATACCAACCCTAACTCAAAAGCTAACCCGGGCCAGTGGGGTATCTATTTTGTTTATCCTCTCAAAGAACCAGCTTTTTGATTCATTTATTTTCTGAATGGTTTTTTTTTTAATTTCTTTCTTATTTAGTTCTTGTCTTGTTTTGATAATTTCTTGTTTTCTCTTGTTTGTGGGGTCTTTCTGCTGTTGCTTTTCCAGTTCCTGGAGGTGTGTCCTTAATTCTTGCATTTGTTGCCTTTCTTGGGCTTTGACGTGCGCGCTTATTGCAATAAACTTACCACGCAACACTGCTTTGGCAGTGTACCATAAGTTTTGGACTTTTGAATTTGGGTTTTCGTTGATTTCCATAAATTTTTTGATCTCGTCTTTAATTTCTTCTCTAACCCATTGTTCGTTTAATAGCATATTGTTCAGCCTCCAGGAGTTTACATGTTTCCTGGGACATTTTGAGTTGTTGATTTCCAATTTCACTCCGTGATGGTCTGAGAAGGTACATGGTATGATTCTTATATTTTTGTAATTAGTTAAACTTGCTTTGTGTCCTATTATGTGGTCTATCCTGGAGAAGGTGCCATGCACTGCTGAGAAGAAGGTGTAGTCTGTGGCCTTAGGATGAAATATTCTATAGACGTCTACTAGGTCCAGCTGTTCTACTGTGTGTGTGAGATCTGTGGCTTCGCTGTTGAGCTTTTGCTGCGTTGATCTATCTATTGGTGTTAGTGGGGTGTTCAGGTCTCCCAGAATTATCGTATGTTCATCTATGTCTCCCTTTAAGTCCAAAAGTAGTTGTTTCACATAGCTGGGTGCATCCGGGCTAGGAGCATAAATGTTAAGAATGGCGATTGGTTCTTGTTGGATCCTCCCTGACATTTGTTACTTTGAAGTCCGTATCATCTGAGAATAGGACTGCCACACCAGCCTTTTTTTCTCGTCCATTGGCATGGAATATTTGTTTCCACCCTTTCACTTTAAGTTTCCTGAAGTTCCTTCTGGTTAGATGTGTTTCTTGCAAGCAGCATATAGTTGGGTCCTGATTTTTAACCCAGTCTGCTAATCGGTGCCTTTTGAGTGATGAATTTAAGCCATTTGTGTTGAGGGTTAATATTGAGAAATTATAATTTTGCCGTGACATATACCTGTGTTTTTGAGGTTGTTGGTAATTGATTGTCGTTTCTGTGGATAGACTTTATTGAGATCTCCCTGATTATCATCCTTGCTTATGGCTTGCTTCCTTTTTCTCTGGGAGTAGCGCATTTCTAAGGAGATTTTGTAGAGTTGGTTTTGTGTTGGCATATTCTTCGAATTGCTCTTTGCTGTGGAAGTATCTAGTTTCGTTCTCATATACAAATGAAATCTTTGCTGGGTAGAGTATTCTTGGTTGACAGTTGTTCTCTTTCAGTACTTGAAAGATTTTGTTCCACTCTCTTCTTGCCTGGAGCGTCTGTTCTGAGAAGTCGGCAGTGATTCTGATGGTCCTGCCCCTAAATGTAAGCTTCTCTTTGGTTCGTGCTAACCTTAGGATTCTTTCTTTGTATTCATTGGAGGGTAGCTTGATTACCACGTGTCTTGGGGAGGATCGTTTTGGGTCCACCCTGTGGGGAGTCCTCTGGCCTTCCTGAATTTGGATTGGGTTCATGTCCCAGGTATTTTGGAAGTTCTCCTGCATAATTTCCTCAAGTACTGGTTGTATGCCTGTCTCTCTTTCCACTCCTTCTGGGAGCCCCATTATTCTGATATTTGACTTCTTGATGTTGTTGTTCATCTCTTGGATCGTCTTGGTTGCCTTGTGTAGTTGTGACTCTAGTTGGTTAATAATCTGCCTGTTTTCATTCTGGGAATCTTCCAAGTCGGATATCCTGTCTTCTGCTGCTGTAATTCTGTTGGCTAAGCTCTCAACTTTGTTCTTCAAGTCTAGGATCTCGTTTTTGAGCGATTTTGTTTCTGTGATTATGTGGTTTTTAAAATCTTTGAGCTCGTCCCATCATTTTTCATTGTCTCTGAAGAGTTTTATAATTATTTTTCTGAACTCCTTATCAGAGACGTCTTCAATTTCTTCATCTGTAATCTCTGCGATTGACCAGGCTTTATGGTGGCTTTTTGGGGCGGAGCAAGCTGTGTCTACGTCACTAACTCTCTTATTTCTTCCCATATTTGTGGCCCAAGGTGTTGCTGGATTCTCACCCTAGTCTAGTGTTTGTTTTTGAGAGACAAGACAAAGCAAGAATTAGCAGTATCAAAGATGAAAAAGGCAACATAACAACAGACGCTACTACCATTAAGGAAATAATTAGAAATTATTACAAAGAACTATAGGCCAACAAATTCGATAACCACTTGGAAATGGAAAGATTCCTAGACTCCCACCACTTACCAAAACTCACCCCAGAAGCAACAGAAGACCTGAATAAACCCATTACTGAATCAGAGATAGAATCAGTGATTAAAGAGCTCCCAACAAAGAAAAGCCCAGGCCCAGATGGTTTTACCACAGAATTCTACAAAACATTCCAACCAGAGCTAACCCCAATCCTTTACAAGCTCTTCAAAACAATAGAAAAGGAAGCAACTCTTCCAAACTCATTCTATGGAGCCAATATCACCTTAATCCCCAAACCGAATAGAGAATTAACAGAGAAGGAAAACTACAGACCGATCTCCCTGATGAACGTTGACGCTAAGATTCTCAACAAAATCCTAGCCAATAGAATACAAAAAAAATCAGACAGATCATCCATCCAGACCAAGTAGGTTTCATCCAGGGAATGCAGGGATGGTTCAACATAAGAAAATCCATAAATGTGATACATCACATCCAAAAACTGAAAAACAAAAACCATATAATAGTATCAATAGATGCAGAAAAAGCCTTCGACAAAATTCAACACCCCTTCATGTTAAAAACCCTAACCAGGGTGGGGATAGAAGGAACAATCCACAACATAATCAAAGCAATATATGAAAAACCCAATGCCAGCATCATACTAAATGGACAAAACTGGATCCCTTCCCACTGAGATCTGGAACAAGACAAGGCTGCCCACTATCACCACTGCTATTCAATATAGTCCTAGAGGTACTTGCAGAAGCCATAAGACAAGACAAAGAAATCAAAGGAATCCAAATTGGAAATGAAGAAGTCAAGCTTTCACTATTCGCAGACGACATGATTCTCTACATAGAAGAACCAAAAAACTCAATACAAAGACTCCTAGAACTCATACGAGAATTTGGCAGAGTGGCAGGATACAAGATAAATGAACAAAAATCAATAGCCATGGTGTATGCAAATGGCCGCAAGATGGAAGAAGATCTAACCAACAAGCTACCATTCAAAATAATAGAGAAAAGCATGAAATATCTGGGAATAAATTTAAACAAAAGCGTAGATGACCTTTATGAAGAAAATTACAAAACACTCAAAAAACTAATAGAACAAGACCTCGAAAGATGGAACAACATCCCATGCTCCTGGATAGGCAAAATTAATATCATCAAAATGTCTATACTACCAAAAGCAATATATACATTCAATGCAATCCCAATCAAATTACCCACAGCATTCTTCATCGAACTGGAAAAAATGATACACAGATTCATCTGGAAACACAAAAAAACCACGAATAGCCAGAACCACTCTGAAGAACAGGCACTCAACAGGGGGAATCACAGTACCAGATCTATGGACATACTATAGGGCAGTGGTCATCAAAACAGCCTGGTACTGGCACAAAGATAGAGAGGAAGATCAGTGGAACAGAATAGAAACAACAGATGGAAACCCACACAGATACAGTCAATTAATCTTTGACAAAAAAGACAGACAACAACCCAAGCAAATGGAAAGGTCTGTTCAATAAATGCTGTTGGGACAACTGGTTGATAGCCTGTAGAAACAAAAAGATAGACCCACATCTCTCACCATACACCAAGATCGAATCTAAATGGATAAAAGACCTAAACCTACATCCAGAAACCTTCAAACATTTGGAAGAAAATGTTGGAAACACACTGCAACACTTAGGGGTAGGCCCTCACTTCCTAAAAAAGACTCCAAAAGCAGTAGAAATCTAGACCAAAATAAACAATTGGGACCTCATCAAATTAAAAAGCTTCTGTACAGCTAGAGAAACAATCAATAAAGCAAAAAGGCAACCCACAGAATGGGAGAAGATCTTCGCACACGACATAGGTGATAGAGGGCTAATCTCCAGAATATACAAAGATCTCCAGAGAAACCAAAACACCAGAACAAACAAACTGCTCAAGAAATGGGCACGGGAAATGGGCAAACACTTCACAAAAGAACAAACCCAAATGGCAAACAAGGATATGAAAAAATGCTCAAGTTCCCTGGCAATAAGGGAAATCCAAATGAAGACAACAATGAGGTACCACCTAACTCCAGTAAGGATGCCACAAATACATAATACCACCAACACTTGCTGGCGAGGATGTGGAGAAAAGGGAACCCTTCTCCACTGTTGGTGGGAGTGCAGACTTGTACAGCCTCTATGGGAATCAGTTTGGCGAATACTCAAACAACTGAATATCAACATACCATATGATCCAGCAATAGCACTGCTTGGAATATATCCAAAACATCTCCTACTCAAGAAACCAACATGCACGCCTATGTTCATAGCAGCACAATCTACGATTGCAAAAACCTGGATGCAGCCAAAATGCCCATCAGCAGAAGACTGGCTAAGAAAGCTATGGTTCATCTACTCCATGGAATACTACTCAGCTATTAAAAAAAACGAAATGCAGTTCTTTGTGGACAAATGGGCCCGACTGGAATCCATCATGCTAAGAGAAATGAACCAATCCCAAAAGGTTAAATACCACATGTTTGCCTTAATCTGAGATGAAAAGAGAACAACTTGGAAAATAGTACCTGTATATTGTAATATTAGTGCAATCTCTAACAACCTGTATCCAATGCAATAAGATAACGCGATATAATCTATAAAACAACAATTAATGTCAGAATACTTAAGATCTACATCGAAAAACTGTCAAACCTACTATACCCTCAATACGCTATGTTAACCTGTAATGGGGGGGAGTGCAGGGAAATCTTTCAGGACCATAAAAAGAGTGAGAAAAAAGTACAATATAACCTATCAAGATCAAATCTGGTAATTCATAGATAACAGACTCAAAGCGGCACTAAACAACAATAAAACTACTATACCAATGCATGAGGGGGCAATCGGGTGCGATCCTGACAACCTCTTAACAGGAGGTCATGTGCGTGGAGCAGGGGGGCACTCCAGAGTGGAGCAGGTGGTAAGGAGGAAGCTTAGATCCCAACCATGAAGACTCCCAGACCTTCACCACAAACTATTAATACGAACAACAAGGACTATATCCCAACTGCCAAGTAGGCCACAGGGAATTGGATGCCCTCGGAGGCCGAGTACTCTGAGGTTACCCACCCTTAACCGGAGCTTCCACAGGGAATAGAAGAAGTCCAAACACTACCGTGCAGAAACCAACGTCATTGGAAAGACAACCAGAAGCCCTGAGTGGTCTGCAGAAACAGAAGAACAATAAACGTCCTTCAGGACCAGGGAGGAGAGCTTTCTCTGGTCCGAGCCTGGCTCCACTTCTGGACCCCCCCTCCCTCGCAATGACCATCGGGATCGCTTCGAAAACCCCTCACAGCAAACAATCCTACAAACTAAAAAAAAAAAAAAAAAAAAAAAAAAAAAAAAAAACCTAAAATAAATAAACAACAGAAAGTAGAACTTGAAATATGACAGGAAAGAGCTGGCATGGATTGGCTCATGCCTCGCTGGGTGGGTCACAAAGATTAGTTACTCCTCACCATGGTGTTGAGGATTTTCCTGCACACCCCCCCCCCAAAAAAAAATTTTCTGCAAATAAAATGTTGACATATATCTTGTTAGAGTTACAAGCCAGTCTGGATTATCCTAAAATCTGCCAAGATCAGCAAAATTTTACTTCAACACAACAACTGACTAAATACTAAGATGAAATGTACACGAAACAGCTGAATGGTGCCTTATGGCCATTTTAAGGTATAGAGCAGCCGGTCCTGTATATGAACTAAAATTGAAATGTCAATGAGCTAATCATAGGTTGTGGCTAGGACTTGTTTTCCTCTTTTTTTTTTTCTTTTTAATACACTGGTTACTCAAAACCATGTCAATTCCATAACATTGTAAATTGCTGTTGATGTTATATTGGGACTCTTAATTGACTGTGATGATATTCTGCCAGCTCAAACTTCAGAACAGAAAAGGTCTCCCCAAGAAACTGTTCAACCCATCTGGACAATAAGTAGCTGGACTCTATGCTTGGTATATGTTTGCAATGAAAGAATCTTGATTGAATTTGAACTGTAATACTGCATCAAGGTGGAGGAATCCACAGGGGGGAGGGGAGGGGGAGGGAAGGGGATTTCCCAGAGCCTATGAAACTGTCACATAATGCAAAATAATTAACAATAAAAAAAGAAAAAAAAGAATGCATTACAGCTTTATAATTAGAGACTCCATAAGTAGTTAGGATGTATAAGTCCAGTACTAAAAGACTGTGTCACAGGGCCCGGCGGCATGGCCTAGCAGCTGAAGTCCTCGCCTTGAAAGCCCCGGGATCCCATGTGGGCGCCGGTTCTAATCCCAGCAGCTCCACTTCCCATCCAGCTCCCTGCTTGTGGCCTGGGAAAGCAGTCGAGGACGGCCCAATGCATTGGGACCCTGCACCCGTGTGGGAGACCCGGAAGAGGTTCCAGGTTACCGGCTTCGGATCGGCGCGCATCGGCCCGTTGCGGCTCACTTGCGGAGTGAATCATCAGACGGAAGATCTTCCTCTCTGTCTCTCCTCCTCTGTGTATATCTGGCTGTAATAAAATGAATAAATCTTTAAAAAACAAAACAAAACAAAACAACAACAAAAAAAGACTGTGTCACAGACATTGTTGAGAAATCCCAGGAGAAAAATATTTCAAAGCAAAAATTAAGGTTGAATAATTTCTAAAAAATGTAGTATGTTTTAATTATGTAGTCATTATAATAGTCTGATTGATTAATCCAATTAGGAAAAATATGAGATTGTTAGTTGCAAACTTTCAAAATGTCTTCTACACTCTAAAAAAAACATATTACCAAAGAGTTTTTAGAGTTTTGTTACATTCGCCTAAACTAGGATGAATCTATCATATCTTTTGTAATCCTTGCAAGTATCTGTTGCTATATTGGTACAATGAAAATTTTGTCTGTAACAACACCAATTATTAATTGAGTTTAAAGAAGAAATGATCCAAATGTTTGATAGACTATTTTTTCTTTTTTACACGTCGTAGTTATTTGCCTTTGATATATTTTGCATAATTCAAATTTCAAATACATCATTCTTAATACAAAAAAAAAAAGCTAAACCGAACCCTAACCTTGATCGTACCCTTAAGCCTAACACTAACCCTTATGCTAACCCGAACCCTAATGCTAACACCCACGCTTACACAAACCCTAACAGTAAACCTAAAACAAACCAACCCTAATACTAACCCTAACCCTAACACAAACCCTATCCCGAACCCTAAAAATAATCCTTACACAAACAATAACAATAACCCTAAACCTAACCCTAACCCTAACGCTAAACCTAACCTAAACCATAACACAAACCCTAACCCTAACCTGAAGCGTAACCCTAATCCTAATCTGAACCCGAACCCTAACCCTGAACATGACCCTAACCCTAAAACAAACTCTAACCTAAAACCTAAAGCTAACACAAACCATAACCCTAACCTTAACCCTAAAACTGACACAAATCCTAACCCTAACCCTAAACCTAATGCTTACACTAACCCTAGCCCTAAACCTAAACCTAACTCTTACCCTAAACCTAACCCTAAACCTAACACAAACCCTAAGCCTAAACCTAACACAAACCCTAACCCTAACCCTAAACCTAACCCTAAACCTAACCCTAAACCTAACATTAAACCCCAACCCTAACCTTAACTCTAATACTAACCATAACCCTAAACATAACTCTAACCCTAATGCTTACAACAACCCTAATGGAACCCTAACCTTGACCGTAAACCTAACTCTAACCTTAACATTACAACAAACCCTAAACCTAAGCCTAAGCCTAACCCTAATTCTAACACAAATCCAAACCCTAACCCTAACCCTAACCCTAATGCTTACACCTACCCTAACCATAACCCTAACCCAAACTCCAACACTAACCCTAACACTAAATCTAACACGAACCCTAAACTTAAGCGTAAACCTAACCCTAATGCTTACACCAACCCTAATTCTAACGCTAGCCCGAACCCTAACCTGAACTGTTTGCCTAACCCTAACACTAACCCTAACCTAACCCTAATCCTAATGCTTACACCAATCCTAATCCTAACCCTAACACAAACACTTACCCTAACACTCACCCTAACACAAACCATAACCTTTACCATAACATTAAACATAAACCTACCTCGAAACCTAAATCCCACTCTCTCACCCTAAGCCTATCCCTAACCAGAAGTCAAACCCTAACCCTAACCCTAACCTTAACACAAATCCTAACCCTAACCCTAACCGTAACCCTTATCCTAACCCTAACCCTAACCCTAAATATAACCCTAAGCCTAACACTAACCCTAACCTTAATACAAAAGTTAACCTAACACTAACCCTAAAGCTTACACCAACCCTAACCCTAACCCTAACACAAACCCTAACCCTAACCCTAACCCTAATGCTTACACCAACCCTAAGAGAAACCCTAACACTAATCCTAACTCTAACACAAATCATAACCCTAACACTAACCCTCACACTGACACAACCATAAACCTAACCGTGAACATAATGCTTACAAAAATCCTAAACCGAACCCGAAACCTAACCCTGACCCTAAACCTAAACCTACCCCTAACACAAACTCTAACCTTAACCCTAACCTTAACCCTAACACAAACCCTAACCCTAAACCAAACCCGAACCCGAACCCTAAAGCTGACGCTAACGCTGACCCTAACCGTAAAACTAACGCTACTCCTAAACCTAATTCTTACACCAACCATAACCCTAACAATAACCCTAAAAACAACCCTAACCCCAACACCAACCCTAACCCTAACCCAAACTCTAACCCTAACCCTAACACTAAACCTAAACAAAACCATAACACAAACCCTAACCCTAACCTAAAGCGTAACCCTAATGCTTACACCAACCCTAAACGTAACCCCAACGCAAATCCTAACCCTAACCCTAGCACTAACACGAACCCTTACCCTAACCCTAACCCTAACCCTAACCCTTATCCTAACAAAAACCATAACCCTAAACCTAACCCTTACCAGAAGCCTAACCCTAACCCTGATACTGACCCTAACCCTAACACTAACCCTAACAGAAACCCTAATCCTAACCCTAATCTTAATGATTGCACCAACCATAACCCTAACCCTAAACCTAACTCTTACCCTAAACCTAACCCTAAACCTAACACAAACCATAACCTTAACCCTAACAAAAACCCTAACCCTAACCCTAACTCTAAACCTAAAATTAAAGCCCAACCCTAACCCTAACACTAATACTAACCATAACCCTAAACCTAACTCTAACCCTAATGCTTACACCAACCCTAATGGAACCCTAACCTTGACCGTAAACCTAACCTATCCTTAACATTACAACAAACCCTAAACCTAAGCCTAAACCTAATCCTAACCCTAACACAAATCCTAACGCTAACCATAACCCTAACCCTAATGCTTACAACTACACTAACCCTAACCCTAACCCAAACTCCAACCCTAACCCTAACCCAAACCCTAAATCTAACACGAATCCTTAACTTAACTGTAAACCTAACAGTAATGCTTACACCAACCCTAATTCTAAAGCTAACCCGAACACTAACCCTGACTGTTCACATAACCCTAACACTAACCCTAACCCTAATCCTAACCCTAATGCTTACACCAACCCTAAACCTAACCCCAACGCAAATCCTAACCCTAACCATAACAATAACACAAACCCTTACCCTAACCCTAACCCAAACACTTATCCTAACACAAACCATAACCCTAACCCTAACCCTTACCCGAAGCCAAGCCCTAACCCTGACACTGACCCTAACCCTAACCCTAACCCTAACAGAAAACCTAATCCTAAACCTAACCCTAATGCTTGCACCAACCCTAAACCTAACCCTAACAAAAACCCTAACCCTAACCCTAACATAAACCATAACCCTAACGCTAACCCTAACCCTGACACAAACTCTAACCCTAACCCTAACCCTAACCCTAATGCTTACACCAAACCTAACCCTAACCCTAACCCTAATGCTTACACCAAACCTAACCCTAACCCTTACACAAACCCTAACCCTACCCTAACACAAACCGTAAACCTAACCCTAATGCAAACACAAACCCTATCCCTAACACAAACCATAACCCTAACGCTAACCCTACCCTGACACAAACCCTTACCCTAACCCTGAGCCTAAGGCTTTCACAAACCCTAAACCGAACCCGAAACCTAAACTTAACACTAACCCTAACATAAACCCTAACCCTAACCCTAACCATAACCCTAACACAAAACATAAAACTAACCCTAACCTGAACCCGAACCTGAAACGGAACCCTAATCCTGACCCTGACCTAACCCTAACACTAACCCTAACCCTAAACCTAATGCTTACACCAAACTTAACCCTAACCATAACCCTAACCCTAATTCTTACACCAACCCTAACACTAACATTAACCCTAACCCTAAAACTACCTGAAACCCTAACCCAGATCGTAACCCAAAGGCTTACGCCAAGCCTACCCCTAACCCTTAGAGTCTAACTCTATGCCTATCTTTAACCCTAACACAAACCCTAACCGTAAATCTAATGCTTACAGTAAACCTAGCCCTAATGCTTACACCAAACCTAACTCTAACGCTAACCCGAACCCTAACCCTAACACAAACCCGAACCTTAATGCTAACACAAACCCTAACACAAACCCTAAACCAAACACAAACCCTAACCATAACCCTAACCCTAATCCTAACCCTAACACTAAACCTAACCCTAAGGTTAACCCTAACCCTAATCCTAAACCTAAACCAAAACCTATTGCTTACACAAACCCTAGCCCTAACCCTAACCATAACCCTATCCGTAACACTAACCCTAACCCTAACCCTAAACTTAACCCTAACCATAACCCTTACCATAACAATAACCCTAAACCTAACGCTTACCCTAACTCTAAACCTAAGCCTAACACTAACCATAGCACAAACCTTAACCCTAACACTAACGCTAACGCTAACGCTTACACCAACCCTAAAACAAACCCTAACCCTAACCGTAACACAAACCAGAACCGTAACGCTAACCCTACCCTGACACAAACCCTTACCCTAAAACTGAGCCTAATGCTTACACAAACCCTAAACCCAACCCGAAACCTAACCTTAACGCTAACACTAACACAAACCCTAACCCTAACCCTAACCATAACCCTAACACAAAACATAAAACTAACGCTAACCTGAACCCTAACCCGAAACTGAACCCTAACCCTGACCCTGACCTAACCCTAACACTAACCCTAACCCTAAATCTAATGCTTACACCAACCCTAAACCTAACCCTAACCCTAACCCTCATTCTTACACCAACCCTAAACCTAACATCAACCCTAACCCTAACCCTAAGCCTACCTGAAACCGTAACCCCAACCGAAACCCAAAGGCTTACACCAAGCCTACCCCTAAAACTTAGAGTCTAACTCTACGCCTATCTTTAAATCTAACCCTAATCCTAACCGTAAATCTAATGCTTACAGCAAACTTAGCCCTAACACAAACTCTAACCCTAACCCTAAATCTAACAAAAACCCTAAACATAACCGTAACCCTAACCCTAATGCTTACACCAACCCTAACTCTAACGCTAACCAGAACACTAACCCTAACACAAACCTTAACCCTAACCCTAACCCTAACCCAAACCCGAACCTTAATGCTAACACAAACCCTTGCCCTAACCCTAACCCAAACACAAACCCTAACCATAACGCTAACCCTAACCTTAACACTAAACCTAAACCTAAACCTAAACCTATTGCTTACACAAACCCTAGCCCTAACCCTAACCATAACCCTAACCCTAAACCTAAAACTAACACTAACCCTATACCTACCTGGAACCCTAATCCCCACAGTAATCCAAATGATTACACCAACCATAACCCGGACACTAACCCTGACCGTAAACCCTAGCCCTAACCCTAACCCTAACACAAACCATAACCCTAACGCTAACACTAACACTGGCACAAACCCTAACCCTAACCCTGAACTTAATGCTTACACAAACTCTAAACCTGACCTGAAACCTAACAGTAACCCTAGCCCTAAACCTAACCCAAACCATAACACAAACCCTAACCAGAACCTGAAGCGTAACCATAATGCTTAAACCATCCCTAACCCTAACCCTAACGCAAACCCTAACCCTAACCGTAACACTAACCCTAACCGTAACTCTAACCCTAACCCTAACCCTAAACACTACCGTAACCCAAATGATTACACCAACCATACCATAACCCTAACACAAACACAAACCATAAAACTAACATTAACCCTAAACCTACCTGAAACCTAACCCTCACCGTAATCCAAATGATTACACCAACCCTAACCTGAATTCTAACACTGACCGTAAACCTAACCCTAACCCTAAACCTAACCCTAACACAAACCCTAACGGTAAGCCTACCTGAAACCATAACCCCAACCGTAACCCAAAGATTTACACCAAGAATAACCATAACCCTAACACTCTGTAACCCTACGCATATCCCTAACCCTAACTCAAACCTTAACCATAACGCTAACCCAAACACTAACACAAAACCTAACCCTAACCCTAAACCTATCCCTAACCATAACCCTTACCATAACAATAACCCTAAACCTAACGCTTACCCTAAACCTAAACCTAAGCCTAACACTAACCCTAACACAAACCATAACCCTAACCCTAACCCTAACCCTAACACAAACCAGAACCCTAACGCTAACCCTAACCCTGACACAAACCCTTACCCTAACCCTGAACCTAATGCTTACAAAAACACTAAACCTAACCTGAAACTTGACCCTAACCCTAACACAAGCCCTAACCCTAGCCCTAACACAAACCATAAACCTAACCCCAATGCAAACACAAACCCAATCCATATCCCTAACCCTAACACAAAACATATCTCTAACGATAACCCTAACCCTGACACAAAACCTAACCCTAACCCTGAACCTAATGTTTACACAAACCCTAAACCTAACCCGAAACCTAACCCTAACGCTAATCCTAAACCTAACCCAAACCATAACACAAACCCTAACCGTTACCTGAAGTGTAAACCTAATGCATACACCAACCCTAGCCCTAACCCTTACGCAAACCCTAACCCTAACTTTAACCCTTACACATAACATAAACCTAACGTAAATATGAACCCGTACCCAAACACTAATCCTTACACTGACCCTAACCCTAACACTAACCCTAAACCTAAACCTAATGCTTACACCAGTCCCAACCCTCACAATAACCCTAAACCTAACCCTAACCCTAACACAAACCCTAACCCTAACCCTAACCACAACATTAATCCTAAACCTACCTTGAACCCTAACCCCTTCCATAACCCAAATGCTTACACCAACCAAAATCCTAACCCTAACCAAATCTAACCCTAAGCCTACCTGAAACCCAAACACAACCGTAACCCAAAGGCTTACACTAAGCCTACCCCTAATCCTTAGACTCTCTAACACTAAGCCTATCCCTAACCCTAACACAAAACCTAACCGTAAATCTAATGCTTGCACCAAAACCTAACCCTAACACAAATTCTAACCCTAACCCTAACTCTAACACAAACCCTATCCTTAACCGCTACCCTAACACCAATGTTTACACCAACCCTAACTCTAATGCTAATCCGAAACCTAACCCTGACCATACGTGTAACCGAAACACTAAACCTAACCCTAACCCTAAACCTGTCACAAACACTAACCCTAACCTTAAAACCTAATGCTTACACTGACTCTAACCGTAACCCTAACCCTAAACCTAACCCTTACCCTAACACTAACACAAAAACTAACCCTAACACAAACCCTAAAACTAATCCTAAACTTAACCCTAAACCTAATGCTAACCCTAAACCTAACTCTAAGCCTAAACCTAACCCTAACACAAACCCTAAACCTAACCCTAACCCTAACCCTAATGCTTACACCAAACCTAACACTAACCCAAACACAAACCCTAACCCTAACCCTAAACCTAATGCTTACAACGAACAAAACCCTAACCATAACACTAACCCTAATGCTAAACCTAATACAAACCCTAACACTTACCCTAACCATAAACCTAACCCTAACCCTAAACCTAACCGTAAGCCTAACCCGAACCCTAACCCTAACACAAACCCTAACCCTAAACCTAACCATAACACAAACCCTAACTGTAAGCCTACCTGAAACCCTATATCCAACCATAACCCAAAGCCTTAGACCAAGCCTAACCCTAACCCTCACAACCCTCTAACCCTAAGCCTATTCCTAACCGTAACTCAAACCTTAAATATAACCCTAACAGTAAAATTAAAACAAACACTAACCCTAACCCTAACCTTAACACAAACCCTAACCCTAAGCCTACCTGAAACCCTAACCACAAAAGTAACCGAAAGACTTACAACAAGCATAACCCTAACCCTAACACTCTCTAACCCTAAGCCTATCCCTAACCCTAACTCAAAACCTAACCATAACCCTAACCCTAACAAAAACCCTAACCCTAAACCTAATATTAACCCTAACCCTAAACATAATGCTAAACATAACCTAACCCTAAGACTAACCCTAACCCTAACAAAATCCCTAACCCTAACCCTAAACCTAACCCTAATGCTTACACCAACCCTAACACAAACCCTAACCCTAAGCCTAACACAAACCCTAACCCTAAACATAACCTTAAACCTGACAACAACCCTAAACCTAACCCAAAACTAATGCTTAAAATAACCCTAATCCTAAACCTAACCTAACCCTAACCCAAACCCTTACCTTAACCCTAACCATAACCCTAACGCTAACCCTAACGCTAACCCTAAAACAAACCCTAACCCTAACACTAACCCTAGCACAAACCCTAACCGTAACCCTAACCCTAACCCTAAACCTAACCCTAAACTTAACCCTAAGCCTGATCACAACCCTAACCCTAACCCTAACCCCAATGCTTATACCAACCCTAACCCTAACCCTAAAACAAACCCTAACCCTAACCCTAACCCTAACTCTTACCCTAACCCTAACCCTAATTCTAACCCTAACCCTAATGTTTACACCAACCCTAACCCTAAACTTAACACGATACCTAACCCTAACCCTAACGCTAACACAAACGCTAACCCTAAAACTAACATTAACCCTAAACCTACCAGGAACCCAAACCCCCACAGTAATCCCAATGATTAAACCAACCCTAATCCGAACCCTAACCGTGACCATAAACCTAACCCTAACCCTAACGGCAACCCTAACACAAACCCTAAAGGTAAGCCTACCTCAAATCCTAAAAACAACTGTAACCCAAAGGCTTACACCAAGCGCAACCCTCTCTCTAACAATCTCTAACCCAAAGCCTATCCCTAACCCTAACTCAAACCCTAACCCTGACCCTAACCCTAACCCTAACCCTAACCCTAATCCTAACCCTAACCTTTACCCTAACTCTATCCCTAAAGCTATCCCTAAGACTAACCCTACGCCTAATCCTAACCCTTAGCCTAACACAAATCCTAACCCTAACCCTAACCCTACCAAAAATCCTAACCCTAACTTTGACCCTAATTCAAACCTTAACCCTAACCCTAACCCTAATCCTAACCCTAAACCTAACTCTAACCCTAACCCTAAACCTAACCCTAACCCTAACCCTAACACTTTTTAACCTTAAGCCTATACCTAATACTAACTCAAAAACTAACCCTAACCCTAACACTAACACAAACCCTAACCCTAACCCTAACCACAACCCTAACACTTACTCTAACCCTAACCCTAACGCTAAGCCTAAATCTAAACCTTAGCATAACCCTAACCCTCACAAAACCCCTAACACAAACCCTAACCCTAACCCTAAACCTAATGCTTACACCAACCCTAACACAAACCCTAACCATATCCCTACCCCTAAACCTGAAACAAACCCTAACCCTAACCCTAAACCTAATGCTTACAATAACCCTAACCCTAACCCTAAACCTAACCCTAACCCAAACCCTTACCCCAAACGTAACCCTAACCCTAATCCTAACCCTAACACAAACCCTAACCCTGACTCTAACCATAACGCTAATGCTTACCGCACCCCTAACTCTAACGCTAACCCGAACCCCAACCCTGACTGTACCCCTAACACTAACACTAACCATAAACCTAAACATGTCACAAACCCTAATCCTAACCCCAACCAAATGCTTACACACACCCTAACCCTAACCCTAACCCTAACCCTAACACAAACCCTAATCCTAACCCTAACCCTAAAACATACCCTAACCCTAAAAATAACATTAACCCTAAACCTACCTGGAACCATAACCCCCATTGTAATCCAAATGATTACACCAACCCTAACCCGAAACCTAACGCTGACCCTAAAACTAACTTTAACCCTAACCCTAACCCTAACACTCTCTAACCTTAAGCCTATCCCTAATGCTAACTCAAACACTAACCCTAACACTAACCCTTACCCTAACCCTAACCCTAACCCTAAAACTTACCCTAACCCTAACCCTAACCCTAATCCTAACTATAAGACATTCACCAACCCTAAACCTAACCCTAACACAAACCCTAACCCTAACCCTAACCCTAACCTTAATGCTTACAAAAACCCAAACACAAACCCTAACCCTAACCCTGACACTAAACCTGAAACAAACTCTAAATGGAACCTTAACCCCAAACCTAACACTAACCCAAAACCTAACCCTAACTCTAAACATAACACCAACCCTAACCCTAACCCTAAACCTAACGCTAATGCTTACCCCACCCCTAACTCTAACGCTATCCCGAACACTAACCCTTACGATACCCCTAACCCTAACACTAACTCTAACCATAAACCTAAACATGTCACAAACCCTAACCCTAACACTAACCCTAATGCTTACACTAACCCTATACTTAACACAAACCTTAACCCTAATCCTAACCCTTACCCTAATCTTAACCCTAACCCTAACCCTAATGCTTATACCAAGTCTAAAACAAACCCTAAACCTAACCCTAAACCTAACACAAACCTTAATCCTAATCCTAAACCTAATGCTTACCATAACCCTAACATTAACCCTAACCCTAACCCAAACCCTTACCTAAACATAACCCTAACCCTAACCGTAACACTAACAGAAACCCTGACACAAACCCTAACACAAACTATAACCATAACCCTAACCGTAACCCTAAACCTAACCCTAACCGTATCCCTAACCCTATCCCTAATGCTTACACACATTCTAACCTTAACCCTAACACAAACCCTAACCCAAACCCTAACCCTAAAACAAACCCTAACCTTAAAACTAATATTTACCCTAAAACTACCTTGAACCCTAACCCCCACCATAATCCAAATGATTACACCAACCCTAACTCGAAACCTAACCCTGACAGTAAACCTAACCCTAACCATAACCATAACCCTAACACAAACGCTAACCCTAAGCCTACCTGAAACCCTAACCCTAACCTTAACCCACAGATTTACATCAAGCCTAACCCTAACCGTAACACTCTCTAACCTTAACCCTATCCCTAATGCTAACTCATACACTAACCCTAACCCTAACACTAACACAAACCCTAACCCTAACCCTAACCCTAACCCTAACCCTAACCCTTGCCCTAACACTAACCCTAACGCTAACCCTAAACCTAAACCTAAGCCTAACACTAACCCTAACACAAAACCTAACCCTAACCCTAACCCTAACACAAACCCTAACCCTAACCATAAACCTAACCCCACCCCCAATACAAACCCTAACCCTAACCCTAACCTTAACCCTAAGCCTAAACCTAACCCTAATGCTTACACCAACTCTAACCCTAAACCTAACAAAAACTTAACACTAACCCTAAGGCTAACACAAACCCTAACCCTAAAACTAACATTAACCCTAAAGCTACCTGTAACCCTAACTCCCACAGTAATCCCAATAATTACACGAACCCTAACCCGAACCTTAAGCCTGACTATAAACCTAACCCTAACCCTAACCTTAACCCTAACACAAACCATAACCGTAAGCCTACCTGAAATCTCACCCCAAACGTAACCCAAAGGCTTACACCAAGCCTAACCCTAAACCTAACACTCTTTAACCCTAAGCCTATCCCTAACGCTAACTCAAACCCTAACAATAACCCTAACCCTAACACTAACACAAACCCTAACCCTAACCCTAACCCTAAACCTAACCCTAATTCTTACACCAACACTAACCCTAACCCAAACACAAACCCTAACCATAAGACTAACCGTAACCCTAACCCTAATGCTTACACCAACACAAACAAACACCCTAAAAATAACCCTAACACTACCAAAAATCCTAACCCTAACAATAACACTAAACTTGAAACAAACCCTAACCCTAACCGTAAACCTAATGCTTACACTAAGCCTAACACTAAACCTAACTATAACCCTAACCCAAACCCTTACCCTAAACCTAACCCTAACCCGAACCCTAATCCTAACCCTAAACCTAACACAAACCATAAGCTTTACCCTAACCCTAACATAAACACTAAACGTAACCCTTACCATAACGCTAACCCAAACCCTAAACCTAATCCTAAGAATAACCCGAACCCTAACACTAACCCCAAACCTAATTCTAATGCTTACACCAATCCTAACCCTAAGCCTAACACAAACCCTAACTCTAAGGCTTACACCAACAATTACCCTAACCGAAATACAAACCCGAACCTTAACACTAACCCTAAAGCTCACACCAACCCTAACACAAACCCTAACTATAACCATAACCCTAAACCTATCCTCAACACTAAACCTGACACAAACCATAACCCTAACCCTAAACCTAATGCTTAAAATAACCCTTACACTAACCCTAACCCTAACCCTAACCCAAACCCTTCCCTAACACTAACCCTAACACTAACACTAACCTTAACACAAACCAAAACTCTAACCCTAAAACAAACCCTAACCATAACCCTACTCGAAACCCTAACCCTGACTATAAACCTAAATCCAAGCCTAACCGTAACCCTTACCCTAACCCTAACCCTAACCCTAATGTTTAAACCAACCCTACCCTTAAGCCTAACACAAACCCTAATCCTAACCCTTACGCTAACATAAACCCTATCCCAAACCTAATCCTAACCATAACCCTAACGCTTAAACAAACCCAAACCCTAAAACTACCATTAACCGTAAACCTACCTGGAACCCTAATCCCCACAGTAATTCGAATTTTAACCCCAACCCTAACCCAAACCATAAACCTGACCATAAACCTAACCCTAACCCTAACACATACCCTTACCCTAACCCTAACCCTACCCCTAACCCTAACACAAACCCTAACCATAACCCTAACAATAATCTTAGCCCTAACCCTAACCTTAACCCTAAATGTTACCCTAAGCCTAACACTAACTTTAACCCTAACCCTAACCCTAATGCTTACACCAACCCTAAACCTAACCATAAAACAAAACCTAACCCTAACACAAACCCGAAACCTAAAACTAGCATTAACCCTAAACCTACCTGGAACCGTAAATCCCACAGTAATCCAAATGATTACACCAACCCTAACCCGAACGCTAACCTTGAATGTAACCTAACCCTAACCCTAACCATAACCCTAACACAAACCCTAACCGTAAGCCTACCTGAAACCCTAATCCCAACCGTAACCCAAAGGTTTACACCAAGCCTAACTCTAACCCTAACACTCTCTAACCATAAGCGTATACCTAATTCTAACTCAAACTCTAACCCTAACCCTAACACTAACACAAACCCTAACCCTAACCCTAACACTAAACTAAACCTAACACTAAGCCTAACTCTAACCCTAAACCTAACACAAACACGAATGCTAATCCTAACCACAACGCTAACACAAACCCTAACGCTAACCCTTATACAAACTCTAACCCTTACCCTAACCCTAAACCTAAACCTTTCCATAACCCTAACCCTAACAGTAACACAAACACTAAACCAAACACAAACCATAAAACAAACCCTAACTCTAACCGTAACCCTAAACCTAACGCTAACCCTAAGCCTGAAACTAACCCTAACACTACTCTAACCCTAACCCTAAACCTAAACCTAAACCTAACCCTAATGCTTACACCAACCATAACACTAACACAAAACCTAAACTCTAATCCTAATGCTAACACAAACAATAAAACTAAAACTAAATTTAACCCTAAAACTACCAGGATCCCTAACCCCCAACTCATCGAATGATTACACCAACCCTAACCCGAACCAAAACCCTGACCATAAACCTAACCCTAACCCTAACCCAAACCCAAACCCTAACAAAAACTGTCTCCCTAAGCCTACCTGAAACCCTAACCCCAACCGTAACCCAAAGGCTTACACCAAGCCTAACCCTAACCCTACACTCTTAAACCTAAGCCTATCCCTATCCCTAAGTCAAACTGTAACCCTAACCCTAACCCTAACGCCAACCCTAAACCTAACCCTTAGCCTAACATTGACCCTAAACATAACACAAACTCTAACCCTAACCCTAACCCTAACACAAACCCTAACCCTAATCCTAAACCTAACCCTAACCCTAAGCCTAAACCTAACCTAATCCATAACACAAATCCTAACCCTAACCTGAAGAGTAACCCTAATGCTTACAAAAACCCTAATCCTAACCCTAACGAAAACATAACCCTAACACTAACCCTAACACAAACCCTAACCCTAATTCAAAACCTAACACAAACACTATACCTGATCCCAAACTTAACCCTAAGAAAAACCCTAACACTAACCCGAACCCGAACCTTAACCCTGATCGTGACGCTAACCCTAACACTAACCCTAACCCTAAACCTAATGCTTACACCAGCCCTAACCCAAACAATAACCCTAACCCTAACCCTAACACCAACCCTAACCTTAACCCTAACCCTAACCGTAACATTAATCCTAAACCTACCTTGAACCCTAATCCATACCTTAAGCCAAATGCTTACACCCACCCTAACCCTAACCCTTACCCCTAACCCTAACCCAAAGCCTACCTGAAACCCTAACCCCAAGCATAACCCAAAGGCTTACACCAAGCCTACCTCTAACCCTAAGACTCTCTAACTCTAAGCCTATCCCTAACCCTAACACAAACCCTAACCGTAAATCTAACACTTACACCAAACCTAACACTAACCCAAACTCTAACCCTAAACCTAACCCTAACCCTAAATCTAAAACAAACCTTAACCTTAACAGTAACCCTAACCCTAATTCTTACACCAACCCTAACTCTAACCCTAACCAAAACCCTAACGCTGACTTTACCCCGAACCCTAACACTAACCTAACCCTACACTAATGCTTACACCAACCCTAACACAAACGCTAACCCTAAACCTATCCAAAACCATAATACAAACTTTAATTCTAACGTAAAGCGTAACCCTAATGCTTATACCAACCCCAAATGTAAACCTAACGCAAACCCTAACCCTAATCCTTACCCTGAAACAAACCCTAACCGTAACCAAAACACTAACCCTAACACAAAACCTAGCCCTAAACCTAACCCTAACCCTTACTCTAATCCTAACCCTAACCCTAACCCTAATCCTTTTGCTTACACCAATCCTAACCCTAACCCAAACACTAACCCTTACCCTAACACTAACCCTAACACAAACCATAACCTTTACCATAACATTAACCATAAACCTACCTAGAAACCTAAACCGCACTCTCTCACCCTAAGCCTATCCCTAACCATAAGTCAAACTCTAACCCTAAACCTAACCTTAACACAAACCCTAACCCTAACCCTAACCGTAACCCTTATCCTAACCCTAACCCTACCCTAAACCTAACACTAAGCCTAACCCTAACCCTAACCATAACACAAAACCTAAACCTAACCCTAGCCCTAAAGTATACACCAACCCTAACCCTAAACCTAACACAAACCCTAACCCTAACCCTAACCCTAATGCTTACACCAACCCTAACACAAACCCTAACACTAACCCTAACTCTAACACAAACCATAACCCTAACGCTAACCCTCACACTGACACAACCCTAACCGTAACCATGAACATAATGCTTACAAAAAACGTAAACCTAACACGAAACCTAACCCTGACGCTAACCCTAAACCTACTCCTAACACAAACCCTAATCCTAACCCTTACCTTAACCCTAACACAAACCCTAACCCTAAACCTAACCCGAACCCGAACCCTAACCCTGACGCTGATGCTTACACTAACACTAACACTAACGCTAATCCTAAACCTAATTCTTACACCAACCCTAACCCTAACAATAACCCTAACAATAACCCTAACACCAACCATAACCCTAACCCACACTCTAACCCTAACAATAACACTGAACCTAAACAAAACCATAACACAAGCCCTAACCCTAACCTTACGTGTAACCCTAATGCTTACACCAACCCTAAACCTAACCCCAACGCAAATCCTAACCCTAACCCCAACACTAACACAAACCCTTACCCTAACCCTAACCCAAACACTTATCCTAGCACAAACCATAACCCTAACCCTAACCCTTACCCGAAGCCAAGCCCTAACCCTGACACTGACACTAACCCTAACCCTAACCCTAACAGAAAACCTAATTCTAACCCTAACCCTAATGCTTGCACCAACCCTAAACCTAACCCTAACACAAACCCTAACCCTAACCCTAACATAAACCATAACCCTAACGCTAACCCTAACCCTGACACAAACTCTAACCCTGACCCTAACCCTAACCCTAATGCTTACACCAAACCTAACCCTAACGCTAACACTAATGCTTACACCAAACCTAACCCTAACCCTAACACAAACCCTAACCCTACCCTAACACAAACCCTAAACCTAAACCTAACACTAATGCAAACACAAACCCTATCCCTAACACAAACCATAACCCTAGCGCTAACCCTACCCTGACACAAACCCTTACCCTAACCCTGAGCCTAAGGCTTTCACAAACCCTAAACCGAACCCGAAACCTAAACTTAATGCTAACACTAACACAAACCCTAACCCTAACCCTAACCATAACCCTAACACAAAACATAAAACCAACCCTAACCTGAACCCGGACCCGAAACCGAACCCTAACCCTGACTCTGACCTAACCCTAACACTAACCCTAACCCTAAACCTAATGCTTACACCATCCCTAACCCTCACAATAACCCTAAACCTAACCCTAACCCTAACACAAACCCTAACCCTAATCCTAACCACAACATTAATCCTAAACCTACCTTGAACCCTAACCCCTTCCATAACCCAAATGCTTACACCAACCAAAATCCTAACCCTAACCAAATCTAACCCTAAGCCTACCTGAAACCCAAACCCCAACCGTAACCCAAAGGCTTACATTAAGCCTACCCCTACTCCTTAGACTCTCTAACGCTAAGCCTGTCCCTAACCCTAACACAAAACCTAACCGTAAATCTAATGCTTGCACCAAAACCTAACCCTAACACAAATTCTAACCCTAACCCTAAATCTAACACAAACCCTAACCTTAACCGCTACCCTACCCCAATGTTTAAACCAACCCTAACTCTATGCTAACCCGAAATCTATCCCTGACCATACGTGTAACCGAAACACTAAACCTAACCCTAACCCTAAACCTGTCACAAACACTAACCCTAACCTTAAAACTTAATGCTTACACTGACTCTAACCGTAACCCTAACCCTAAACCTAACCATTACCCTAACACTAACACAAAAACTAACCCTAACACAAACCCTTAAACTAATCCGAAACTTAACCCTAAACCTAATGCTAACCCTAAACCTAACTCTAAGCCTAAACCTAACCCTAACAAAAACCCTAAACCTAACCCTAACCCTAACCCCAATGCTTACACCAAACCTAGCCCTAACCCTAACACAAACCCTAACCCTAACCCTAAACCTAATGCTTACACCGAACCTAACAAAACCCTAACCATAACACTAACCCTAATGCTAAACCTAATACTAACCCTAACACTTACCCTAACCATAAACCTAACGCTAACCCTAAACCTAACCGTAAGCCTAACCCGAACCCTAACCCTAACACAAACCCTAACCCTAAACCTAACCATAACACAAACCCTAACTGTAAGCCTACCTGAAACCCTATATCCAACCATAACCCAAAGCCTTACACCAAGCCTAACCCTAACCCACACACCCTCTAACCCTAAGCCTATCCCTAACCGTAACTCAAACCTTAAACATAACCCTAACAGTAAAACTAAAACAAACACTAACCCTAACCCTAACCTTAACACAAACCCTAACCATAAGCCTACCTGAAACCCTAACAACAATCGTAACCGAAAGGCTTACAACCAGCATAACCCTAACCCTAACACTCTCTAACCCTAAGCCTATCCCTAACCATAACTCAAACCCTAAACCTAACCCTAACCCTAACAAAAACACTAACCCTAAACCTAACCCTTACCCTAACCCTAACCCTAAACATAACGCTAAACATAAACCTAACCCTAAGACTAACCCTAACCCTAACACAATCCCTAACCCTAACCCTAAACTTAACCCTAATGCTTACACCAACCCTAACACAAACCCTAACCCTAACCCTAACACAAACCCTAACCCTAAACCTAACCTTAAACCTGACAATAACCCTAAACCTAACCCTAAAGCTAATGCTTAAAATAACCCTAATCCTAAACCTAACCTAACCCTAACCCAAACCCTTACCTTAACCCTAACCATAACCCTAACGCTAACCCTAACGCTAACCCTAACACAAACCCTAACCCTAACTCTAACCCTAACACAAACCCTAACCGTAACCCTAACCCTAACCCTAAACCTAACCCTAAACTTAATCCTAAGCCTGACCCCCAACCCGAACCCTAACCCTAACACCAATGCTTATACCAACCCTAACCCTAACCATAAAACAAACCCGAACCCTAACCCTAACCCTAACTCTTACCCTTACCCTAACCCTAATTCTAACCCTAACCCAATGCTTACACCAACCCTAACCCTAAACCTAACACGATACCTAACCCTAACCCTAACGCTTACACAAACGCTAACATTAAAACTAACATTAACCCTAAACCTACCAGGAACCCAAACCCCCACAGTAATCCCAATGATTACACCAACCCTAATCCGAACCCTAACTGTGACCATAAACCTAACCCTAACCGTAACGGCAACCCTACACAAACCCTAAAGGTAAGCCTACCTCAAATCCTAAAAACAACTGTAACCCAAAGGCTTACACCAAGCGCAACCCTATCTCTAACACTCTCTAAGACAAAGCCTATCCCTAACCCTAACTCAAACCCTAACCTGACCCTAACCCTAACCCTAACCCTAATCCTAACCCTAACCTTTACCCTAACTCTATCCCTAAACCTATCCCTAAGACTAACCCTACGCCTAATCCTAACCCTTACCCTAACACAAACCCTAACCCTAACCCTAACCCTACCACAAATCCTAACCCTAACTTTGACCATAATTCAAACCTTAACCCTAACCCTAATCCTAACCCTAAACCTAATTCTAACCCTAACCCTAAACCTAACCCTAACCCTAACCCTAACACTTTTTAACCTTAAACCTATACCTAATACTAACTCAAAAACTAACCCTAACCCTAACACTAACACAAACCCTAACCCTAACCCTAACCGTAACCCTAACACTTACACTAACCCTAACCCTAACGCTAAGCCTAAACCTAAACCTTAGCATAACCCTAACCCTCACAAAACCCCTAACACAAACCCTAACCTTAACCCTAAACCTAATGCTTACACCAACCCTAACACAAACCCTAACAATATCCCTACCCCTAACACAAACACTAACCCTAACCCTAACCCTAAACCTGAAACAAACCCTAACCTTAACCCAAAACCTAATGCTTACAATAACGCTAACCCTAACCCTAAACCTAACCCTAACCCAAACCCTAACCCAAACGTAACCCTAACCCGAACCCTAACCCTAACCCTAATCCTAACCCTAACACAAACCCTAACCCTAACTCTAACCATAACGCTAATGCTTACCCCACCCCTAACTCTAACGCTAACCGAACGCCAACCCTGTCCGTACCCCTAACACTAACACTAACTCTAACAATAAACCTAAACATGTCACAAACCCTAATCCTAACCCCAACCAAATCCTTACACACAGCCTAACCCTAACCCTAACACAAACCCTAACCCTAACCCTAACCCTAAAACATACCCTAACCCTAAAAATAACATTAACACTAAACCTACCTGGAACCATAACCCCCACTGTAATCCAAATGATTACACCAAACCTAACCCGAAATATAACGCTGACCCTAAAACTGACCTTAACCCTAACCCGAACCCTAACACTCTCTAACCTTAAGCCTATCCCTAATGCTAACTCAAACACTAACCCTAACACTAACACAAACCCTAACCCTAACCCTAACCCTAAAACTTACCCTAAACCTAACCCTAACCCTAATCCTAACTATAAGACATTCACCAACCCTAAACCTAACCCTAACACAAACCCTAACCCTAACCCTAACCCTAACCCTAATGCTTACAAAAACCCAAACACAAACCCTAACCCTAACACTAACACTAAACCTGAAACAAACTCTAAACCGAACCTTAACCCCAAACCTAACCCTAACCCAAAACCTAACCCTAACCCTAACCATAACACCAACCCTAACCCTAACCCTAAAACTAACGCTAATGCTTACCCCACCCCTAACTCTAACGCTATCCCGAACACTAACCCTGACGATACCCCTAACCCTAACACTAACTCTAACCATAAACCTAAACATGTCACAAACCCTAACCCTAACCCTAAACCTAATGCTTACACTATCCCTATACTTAACACAAACCTTAACCCTAATCCTAACCCTTACCCTAATCCTAACCCTAACCCTAACCCTAATGCTTACACCAACCCTAAAACAAACCCTAAACCTAACCCTAAACCTAACACAAACCTTAATCCTAACCCTAACACTAAACCTGACACAAACCATAACCCTAATCCTAAACCTAATGCTTACCATAACCCTAACATTAACCCTAACCCTAACCCAAACCCTTACCTAAACATAACCCTAACCCTAACCGTAACCCTAACAGAAACCCTGACACAAACCCTAACACAAACTATAACCATAACCCTAACCGTAACCCTAAACCTAACCCTAACCGTATCCCTAACCCTATCCCTAATGCTTACACACATTCTAACCTTAACCCTAACACAAACCCTAACCCAAACCCTAACCCTAAAACAAACCCTAACCTTAAAACTAATATTTACCCTAAAACTACCTGGAACCCTAACCCCCACCATAATCCAAATGATTACACCAACCCTAACCCGAAACCTAACCCTGACAGTAAACCTAACCCTAACCATAACCAAAACACTAACACAAACGCTAAAAATAAGCCTACCTGAAACCCTAACCCTAACCTTAACCCACAGATTTACATCAAGCCTAACCCTAACCCTAACACTCTCTAACCTTAACCCGATCCCTAATGCTAACTCATACACTAACCCTAACCCTAACACTAACACAAACCCTAACCCTAACCCTAACCCTTGCCCTAACCCTAACCCTAATGCTAACCCTAAACCTAAACCTAAGCCTAACACTAACCCTAACACAAAACCTAACCCTAACCCTAACCCTAACACAAACCCTAACCCTAACCATAAACCTAACCCCTTCCCCAGTACAAACTCTAACCCTAACCCTAACATTAACCCTAAGCCTAAACCTAACCCTAATGCTTACACCAACTCTAACCCTAAAACTAACAAAAACCCTAACACTAACCCTAAGGCTAACACAAACCCTAACCCTAAAACTAACATTAACCCTAAAGCTACCTGTAACCCTAACCCCCACAGTAATCCCAATAATTACACTAACCCTAACCCGAACCTTAAGCCTGACTATAAACCTAACCCTAACCCTAACCTTAACCCTAACACAAACCATAACCGTAATCCTACCTGAAATCTCACCCCAAACGTAACCCAAATGCTTACACCAAGCCTAACCATAAACCTAACACTCTCAAACCCTAAGCCTATCCCTAACGCTAACTCAAGCCCTAACAATAACCCTAACCCTAACACTAACACAAACCCTAACCCTAACCCTAAACCTAACCCTAATTCTTACACCAACACTAACCCTAACCCAAACACAAACCCTAACCATAAGACTAACCGTAACCCTAACCCTAATGCTTACACCAACACAAACAAACACCCTAAAAATAACCCTAACACTAACAAAAATCCTAACCCTAACCATAACACTAAACTTGAAACAAACCCTAACCCGAACCCTAAACCTAATGCTTACACTAAGCCTAACACTAAACCTAACTCTAACCCTAACCCAAACCCTTACCCTAAACCTAACCCTAACCTGAACCCTAATCCTAACCCTAAACCTAACACAAACCCTAACCTTTACCCTAACCCTAACATAAACACTAACCGTAACCCTAACCATAACGCTAACCCAAACTCTAAACCTAATCCTAAGAATAACCCGAACCCTAACACTAACCCCAAACCTAACCCTAATGCTTACACCAATCCTAACTTTAAGCCTAACACAAACCCTAACTCTAAGGCTTACACCAACAATTACCTTAACCGTAATACAAGCCCTAACCTTAACACTAACCCTAAAGCTCACACCAACCCTAACACAAACCCTAACCATAACCATAACCCTAAACCTAACCTCAACACTAAACCTGACACAAACCATAACCCTAACCCTAACCCAAACCCTTCCCTAACACTAACCCTTACACTAACACTAACCTTAACACAAACCAAAACCCTAACCCTAAAACAAACCCTAACCATAACCCTACTCGAAACCCTAACCCTAACTATAAACCTAAATCCAAGCCTAACCCTAACCCTTACCCTAATCTTAACCCTAACCCTAATGTTTAAACCAACCCTACCCTTAAGCCTAACACAAACCCTAATCCTAACCCTTACTTTAACATAAACCCTAACCCAACCCTAATCCTAACCATAACCTTAACGCTAAAACAAACCTTAACCCTAAAACTACCATTAACTGTAAACCTACCTGGAACCCTAATCCCCACAGTAATTCGAAATTTAACACCAACCCTAACCCAAACCATAAACCTGACCATAAACCTAACCCTAACCCTAACACATACCCTTACCCTAACCCTAACACTACCCCTAACCCTAACACAAACCCTAACCCTAACCCTAAAAATAATCTTAGTCCTAACCCTAACCTTAACCCTAAATGTTACCCTAAGCCTAACACTAACTTTAACCCTAACCCTAACCCTAATGCTTACACCAACCCTAAACCTAACCATAATACAAAAACTAACCCTAACACAAACCCGAAACCTAAAACTAGCATTAACCCTAAACCTACCTGGAACCGTAAATCCCACAGTAATCCAAATGATTACACGAACCCTAACCCGAACGCTAACCTTGAATGTAACCTAACCCTAACCATAACCATAACCCTAACACAAACCCTAACCGTAAGCCTACCTGAAACCCTAATTCCAACCGTAACCCAAAGGTTTACACCAAGCCTAACTCTAACCCTAACATTCTCTAGCCATAAGCGTATACCTAATTCTAACTCAAACTCTAACCCTAACCCTAACACTAACACAAACCCTAACCCTAACCCTAACACTAAACTAAACCTAACCCTAAGCCTAACCCTAACCCTAAACCTAACACAAACACGAATGCTAATCCTAACCGGAACTCTAACACAAACCCTAACGCTAACCCTAACACAAACCCTAACCCTTACCCTAACCCTAAACCTAAACCTTATCATAACCCTAACCCTAACAGTAACACAAACACTAAACCAAACACAAACCATAACACAAACCCTAACTCTAACCGTAACCCTAAACCTAACCCTAACCCTAAGTCTGAAACTAACCCTAACACTACCCTAACCCTAACCCTAAACCTAACCCTAACCCTAATGCTTACACCAACCATAACCCTAACACAAAACCTAAACTCTAACCCTAATGCTAACACAAACTCTAACCCTAAAACTAAATTTAACCCTAAAACTACCAGGAACCCTAACCCCCACCATATTGAAATGATTACACCAACCCTAACCCGAACCAAAACCCTGATCATAAAACTAACCCTAACCCTAACACAAACCCAAACCCTAACAAAAACCATCTCACTAAGCCTACCTGAAACCCTAAACCCAACCGTAACCCAAAAGCTTGCACCAACCCTAACCCTAACCCTACACTCTTAAACCTAAGCCTATCCATAACACTAACTCAAACCAAAAACCTAATCCTAACCCTAACCCAAACCCTAACGCTAACCCTAAACCTAACCCTAAGCCTAACCCTAACCCTAACCCTAACACAAAACCTAACCCTAACCCTAACCCTAAAACAAACCCTAAACCTAACTCTAACCCTAACCCTAAACCTAACCCAAACCATGACACAAACCCAACCCTATCCTGAAGCGTAACCGTAATGCTTACAAAAACCGTAACACTAACCCTAATGCAAACCTAACCCTAACCCTAACACTAACACAAAATGTAACCCTAAACCTAACCCTAACACAAACCCTAACCCTGACCCTAACCTTAACCCTAACAAAAACCCTAACCCTAACCCTAACCAAAACACGTACCCTAACACTGACACTGACGCTAACCCTAACACTAACCCTTACCCTTGCCCTAAACCTAATGCTTACACCAACCCTAACCCTAACAATAACCGTAACATTAATCCTAAACCTACCTTGAACCCTAAACCATACCGTAACCCAAATGCTTACACAAACCCCAACCCTAACCCTTACCCCTAACCCTAACCCTAAGCCTACCTGAAAACCTAACACCCACTGTAAACAAAAGGCTTACACCAAACCTACATCTAACCCTAAGGCTCTCTAACTCTAAGCCTATACCTAACCCTAAAACAAACCCAAACCGTAAATCTAATGCTTAACCAAACCTATCCATAACCCAAACTCTAATACTAATGCTAACCCTAACCCTAAATCTAACACAAACCCTAACCTTAACCGTAACCCTAACCCTAATGCTTACACCAACCCTAACTCTAACGCTAACCCAAACCAAAACCCTGACATTACCCCTACCCCTAACACTAACCCTAACGCTACACTAATGCTTACATCCACCATAACACAAACCCTAATCCTAACCTGAACTCGAACTCGAACCCTAACCCTGACACTGACGCAAACACTAACACTAACCTTAACCCTAAACCTAATGCTTACAACAACCCTAACCCTAACAATAACCCTAACACTAACCCTAACCCTAACACCAACCCTAACCCTAACCCTAACCCTAACCCTAACCGTAACATTAATCTTAAACCTACATTGAACCCTAACACATACAGTAACCCAAATGCTTACACTAACCCTAACCCTAATCCTTACCCGTAACCCTAACCCTAAGCCTACCTAAAAATCTAACCCCAACCATAACCCAACGGCTTACACCAAGCCTACCTCTAACCGTAAGACTCTCTAACTCTAAGCCTACCCCTAACCCTAACACAAACCCTAAACGTAAATCCACTGCTTAAACCAAACCTAATCCTAACAGTAAATCTAACACAAACCCTAACCTTAACCGTAAACCTAACCCTCTTGTTTACAAAAAAACTAACTCTAACGCTAACCCAAACCCTAAACCTGACCGTACCCCTATCCCTAACCATAACTTAAACCCTAACCATAATCCGAACCCTAGCACTAACAAAAACCCTAGCCCTAACCCTAACCCTAACCCTTACCCTAATCCTAACCCTAACACTAACACGAACACTAAACCTCACCCTAGCCCTAACACAAACCCTAACCCTAACCCTAACCCTAAACCTAACCCTAACACAAACCCTAACCCTAATCCTAACCCTAACACTAACCCTAACCCTAACACAAACCCTAAACATAATCCTAATATCCTAACCCTAAGCCTTACCCTAACCCTAGCCCTTAGCCTAAACCTAACCCTAACTCTAACACTAACCCTAAACCTAACCCTAACCATAATGCTTACACCAACCGTAACCCTAACCCTAACACAAACCCTAACCCTAACCGTAACGATAACACAAACACTAACCCTAAAACTAACTTTCATCCTAAACCTACCTGCAACCCTAAACCTCCCAGATCTAAATGATTACACCAACCCTAACCCGAACCCTAATCCTGACCATAAAACTAACCCTAATCCTTTTCAAACCCTAAACCTAAAAAAACCCCTCACCCTAAGCCTACCTGAAACCCTAATCCCAAACTAACCCTAACTCTAACCCTAACACAAACCCTAACCCTAACCCTAAACCTAACCCTAACCCTAAACCTAACCCAAACCATGACACAAACCCTAACCTTAACATGAAGTGTAACCCTAATGCTTACAAAAAACCTAACACTAACGCAAACCTAACTCTAACCCTAACCCTAACACAAAACCTAACCCTAAGCAAAACCCGAACCCTAACACTGACCCTGACGCTAACCCTAACACTAACCCTTACCTTTACCCTAAACCTAATGCTTACACCAACCCTAACCCTAACAATAACCCTAACTCTAACCCGAACACTAACACCAACCTTAACACTAACCCTAACCGTAATATTAATCCTAAACCTACCTTGAACCATAAACCATACCATAACCCAAATGCTTACACCAACCCTAAACTTAACCCTTAACCCTATCATAACCCTAAGCCTATCTGAAAACCTAACACCCACTGTAACCCAAAGGTTACACCAAGCCTACCTAAAACCCTAAAACTCTCTAACTCTAAGGCTATCCCTAACCCTAACAAAAACCCTAACCGTAAATCTAATGCTAACACCAAACCTAACCATAACCCAATCTCTAACACTAACCCTAACCCTAATGCTTACAACAACCCGAAACCTAAAGCTAACGCAAAAACTAACCCTAACCATAACCTAACACAAACCCTAACCATAACCCTAACCCTAAACCTAACCCTTACCCTAAACCTACCCTAACACTAACACAAACCCTAAACCTCACCCTACCCGTAACACAAACACTAACCCTAACCCTAACCCTAAACCTAACCATAACCCTAAGCTTAAGCTTAACCCTAATAGAAACCCTAAACATAACCATAAACCTAACCCTAATGCTTACACCAACACTAACCCTAACCCTAACACAAACCTTAACCCTAACCCTAACCCTAATGCTTACACCAACCCTAACAGAAACCCTAACTTTAACCCTAAGGCAAACACTAACCCTAACCCTAATACTAACATTAACTCTAAACTGACCTGGAACCCTAACCCCCACTGTAATCCACATGATTACACCAACCCTAACCCGAACCCTAAACCTGACCTTAAACCTTACACTAACCCTAATCCTAACAGAAACCCTAACCATAAGCCTACCTGAAGCCCTAACCCCAACTCTAATCAAAGGTTTACACCAAGCCTAACCCTAACCCTAACACTCTCTAACCCTAAGCCTATTTCTAACCCTAACTCAAACCCTATCCCTAACCCTAACAGTAACACTAACCCTAACCTTAAACCTAAACCTAAACCTTACCCTAAACCTAACCCTAACACTAACCCTAACACAAACCCTAACCCTAACCCTAACCCTAACCCCAACACTAACACTAAGCCTAAGCCTAACCCTAACCCCAACCCTAACCCTAACCCTAACCCTAACCCTAAACCTAACCCTTACCCTAATGCTTACACCAAACCATAAGCCTAACCCTAACCCTAACCCTAACTCTAACCCTAACCTTAACCCTAATCCTAATGCTTACACCAACCGTAACAGAAACTCTAACCAAAACGCTAACCCTAACACAAACCCTAACCCTAACCATAACCCTAAACCTGACACCAACCCTAATCCTAACCCTAAAGCTAATGGTTACAATAACCCTAACCCTACCCTAACCCTAACCGTAACCCTAACCCAAACCCTTACCTTAACCCTAACCCTACCCTAACGCTAACCCTAAGGCTAAAACTAACACAAACACTAACCCTAACCCTAACACAAACCCTAACCATAACCCTAACCCAAACCTTGACACAAACCCTAACCCTATTCCTTACTCTAACCCTAAATGTAACCCTAACCCTAACCCTAAACCTAACCCTTACCCTAACACTAACCCTAACACTAACACAAACCCTAACACTAACCCTAACACAAACCCTAACCCTAACCTTATTCCTAACCCTAACCCCAACCCTAAGCCTAACCCTAACCCTAACTCTAACCTAAACTTAACCATAAACCTAACCCTAACCCTAATGCTCACAACAACACTAACCCTAACCCTAAAGCTAGCACAAATAATAACCCTAAAACTAACATTAAACCTAAACCCGCCTGGAACCGTAACCCCCACAGTAATTGCAAAGATTACACCAACTCTAACCCGAACACTAACCATGGCCATAAACCTAACCCTAACACAAACCCTAAACCTAACCCTATCCCTAACCCTAATGCTTACACCAACCCTACCCCTAATCCTAACACAAACCCTAATCCTAACACTAAACCTAATGCTTACACCAAACCTAACACAAACCTTAACCATAACACTAACCCTAACACTAACCCTAATCATCACCCTAACCCGTACCCTTATCCTAACCCTAACTCTAACCCTAACCCTAAAACTAACCCTAAGACTAACCCAAACCCTGACCATAACACCAACCCTAACCCTAACCCTAACCCTAACCCTAACACAAACCCTAACCCTAAGCCTACCTGAAACCCTACCCCAATTGTAACCCATAGGCTTACAACAAGCCTAACCCTAACCCTAACACTCTCTAAACCTAAGCCTACTCCAAACCCTAACTCAAACCCTAACCATAACCCTAACAGTAACACTAACACAAACCCTAACCCTAACACTAACCCTAACCCTAATCCTAACCCTAACCCTAATGCTTACTCCAACCCTAACCCTAACAAAACCCAGACCCTAACCCTAAAGCTAACACAAACGGTAACCCTAAAGCTACCATTAACCCTAAACCTACATGGAACCTTAAATCGAACAGTAATTCCAATGATTACACCAACCTTATTCCGAACCCTAACACTGCCATAAACCTAACCCACACCCTAACCTTCAGACTAACACAATCCCTAACACAAAAGCTAAGCCTCCCTGAAACACTAAATCCAACCATAACCCAAAGGCTTACACCAAGCCTAACACTAACCTAACAGTCTTAAAACAAATTCTATCTCCAACACTAACTCAAACCGTAAACCTAACCCTCACCCTAACACTAACGCTAAACCTAAAACTAACCCTAAGCATAACCCTAAACCTAACCCTAACACAAACCCTAACCCTAACACTAACCCAAACCCTAACACAAACCCTAACCCTAACCCTACATCTAACCCTAACCCCAACCCTAAACCTAACCCAAACCATGACACAAACCCTAACCCTAACCTGAAGCGTAACCCTAATAGGTACAAAACCCTAAACCCTAACGCAAACCTAAACCTAAGCCTAACACTAACACTAACCCTAACCCTAACCCTAAGCAATACACGAACCTGAACACTGACCCTGACGCTAACCAAAACACTAACCCTTACCCAAAACCTAATGCCAACAATAACCCTAACCCTAACCCAGAGCCTAACACCAACCCTAACCCTAACCCTAACCGTAACATTAATCCTAAACCTACCTTGAACCCTAAACCCTACCGTAACGCAAATGCTTACACCAACCCTAACCCTAACCCTTACCCCTAACACTAATCCATGCCTAACTGAAACCTCAACACCCACTGTAACCCAAAGGAATACACCAAGCCTACTTAAAACCCTAAGACTCTCTAACTCTAAGCCTATCCCTAACCCTAACACAACCCCAAACCGTATATCTAATGCTTACACCAAAACTAAAAATAACCCAAACTCTAACCTTAACCTAAACCTAAATCCAACACAAATCCCTAACCTTAACCGTAACAATAACCCTAATGCTTACACCAACCCTAATTCTAACGCTAACCCAAACCATAACCCAGACCGTAACCCTAACCCGAACACTAACAAAAACCCTACACTAATGCTTACATCAACACTAACACAAACCCTAAACCTAAACCTAACCAAAACCATACCACAAACCCCTACCAAAAACCAAACCCTAACACAAATTCTTACAACAAACCCAAACCTAAACCTACGCAAACCCTAACCATAACACTAACCCTAACACAAACCCTACCCCTAACTCGAAACCTAAACCTAAACCTTACCCTAATACTAACCCTAACACTAACACAAACACAACATCTCACCCTACACCTAACACAAACCCTAATCCTAACCCTAACTCAAACCCTAAACCTAACCATAACACTAACCCTAGCCTTAACCCTAACACAAACCCTTAACCTAACCCTAAACCTAACCCTAATTCTTAAACAAACACAAAACCTAACCCTAACCCAAATCGTAACCCTAATGCTTACAGCAACCCTAACAGAAACCCTAACTCTAACGCTAACTCTAACACAAACCCTAACCCTAAAACTAACACTAAACCTAAACCTTCCTGGAACGCTAACCCCCACCGTAATCCAAATGATTACACCAACCCTAACTCGAACCCTAACCCTGACCATAAACCTAACCAAAACCCTAACACTAATCCTAACACAAACCCTAACCATAAGCCTACATGAAACCCTAACCCAAACCGTAACCCAAAGGTTTACACCAAGAATAACCCTAACCTTAACACTCTCTAACCCTAAGCCTATCCCTAACCCTAACTCAAACCCTAACCCTAACCCTAACAGTAACACTAACCCTCACCCTAACTCAAACCCTAACCCTTACCCGAAACCTAACCCTAACCTTAACACTAACACTAACACTAACACAAACCCTAACCCTAACCCTGATTCTAACCCTAACCTTAACACAAAACTTAACCCACAACTCTAACCCTAACCCTAAACCTAACCCTAACCCTAATGCTTACACCAACGCTAAGCCTAACCCTAACACAAACCCTAACCCTAACCCTAACCCTAACACAAACGCTAACCCTAAACTAACTTTAACCCTAAACCTACCTGGAAACCAAACCTCCACAGTCATCCGAATGATTACACCAACCCTAACCCGAACCCTGACCCTGACCATAAAGCTAACCTTAACCCTAACCCTAACACAAACCCTAATCGTAAGCCTACATGAAACCCTAACCAAAACCGTAACCCAAAGGCTTACACCAAGCCAAACCCTAACTTTAACAGTCTCTAAACCTAAGCCTATCCCTAACCCTAACTCAAACCCTAAGGCTAACACTAACCCTAACACTAACACAAACACTAAACCTAATCCTAATGCTAACCCTTACCCTAAACCTAACGCTAAACCTAAAACTAACCCTAAGCCTAACCCAAAACCCTAACACAAAACCCTAACACAAACCCTAAACCTAACCCTAATGCTTACATCAACCCTAACATTAAAACTAACACAAACCCTAACCCTTACCCTAAACCTAATCCTAATGCTTACACCAAACCTAACACAAACCCTAACCCTAACCATAACCCTAACCCTAACACAAACGCTAACCCTAACCCTAAACCTGACACCAACCCTAATACTAACTCTAAAGCTAAGGCTTACAATAACCCTAACCCTAACTCAAACCCTTAAATTAACCCTAACCCTAACCCTAACGCTAACCCTAACCCAAACCCTAACACACACCCTAGCCATAACCCTAACCCTAACCCTAAACCTAATCCTAAACCTAACCCTAAGCCTAACCCCAACCCTAACCCTAAGCCTAAAAGGAATGCTTACACCAACCCTAACCCTAACGCTAAAACAAACCCTAACCCTAACCCTATCCCTAACACAAACCCTAACCCTAAAACTAACATTAACCCTAAACCTACCTGGAACCCTAACCCCAACCGTAATCCAAATGATTACACCAACCCTAACCCGAACCCTAACCCTGACCTTAAACCTAACACGAACCCTAGCCTGGCTCTAACACAAACCCTAACCCTAAACCTACCTGAAACCCTAAGAGCAACCGTAACCCAAAGGTTTACAACAATCCTAACACTAACCCTACACTCTCTAACCCTAAGCCTATCCCTAACGCTAACTCAAACCCTAACCTTAACACTAACACAAACCCTAAACATAACCCTAACCCTAACCCTAAACTTTACACTAACCCTATCCTTCACGCTAACCCTAAGCCTAACCCTAACACTAACCCATACCCTAACCCTAACCCTAAGCCTAAATCTAACCCTAACCCTAACCCTAACCCTAAATCTAACACTAATTCAAACACTAACCCTAAACCTAACCCTAAAAATAAACCTAATCCTTACCCTAACAATAACACTAATACTAACACAAACACTAACCAGAACTCTAACCTTAACACAACCCCTAATCCTAACCATAACCATAAACCTAAGCCTAACCCTAACCCTAAAACTAATCCTTAACTTAACCCTAACGCTAAAACTAACACAAACCCTAACACTAACCCTAACCCTAACACAAACCCTAACAGTAACCCTAACCCTAACCCTAACTCTAACCCTAAAACTAACCCTAAACCTAAGCCTAACCCTAATGCTTACAACAACCCTAACCCTAACCCTAATCCTAACACAATCCCTAACCCTAAGCCTACCTGAAACCCAAACCACAACCGTAACCCAAAGGCTTACACCAAGCCTAACCCTAAACCTAACACTCTTTAACCCTAAGCCTATCCCTAACCATAACTCAAACCCTAAGCATAACCCTAACCATAACACTAACACAAACCCTAACCCTAACCCTAAGCCTATCCCTAACCATAACTCAAACCCTAAGCATAACCTTAAAAATAACACTAACACAAACCCTAACCCTAACCCTATCCCTTACCCTAAACCTAACCCTAAACCTAACGCAAACCCTAAACCTAACTCTAAGCCTAACCAACACCCCAACACAAAGCCTAAATCTAACCCTAAACCTAACCCTAATGCTTACACCAACCTTAACCCTACACCTAAATCAAACCCTAACACTAATCCTAAACCTAATGTTTACACCAAACCTAACCCTAACCCTAACCCTAACCCTAACACAAATGCGAACCCTAACCCTAAACCTGACACCAACCCTAACCCTAACCCTAACGCTAATGCTTACAATAACCCTAACCCTAACCCAAACCCTTACCTTAACCCTAACCTTAAACCTAACGCTAACCCTAACCCAAACCCTAACACAAACCCTAGCCATAACCCTAAACCTAACCCTAAACCTAATCCTAAACCTAACCCTAAGCCTAACCCCAACCCTAACCCTAACCCGAAAAGGAATGCTTACACCAACCCTAACCCTAACGCTAAAACAAACCCTAACCCTAACCCTAACCCTAACACAAACCCTAACCCTAAAACTAACATTAACCCTAAACCTACCTGGAACCCTAACCCCAACCGTAATCCAAATGATTACACCAACCCTAACCCGAACCCTAACCCTGACCTTAAACCTAACACGAACCCTAGCCTGGCTCTAACACAAACCCTAACCCTTAGCCTACCTGAAACCCTAAGAGCAACCATAAACCAAAGGTTTACAACAAGGCTAACACTAACCCTACACTCTCTAACCCTAAGCCTATTCCTAACGCTAACTCAAACCCTAACCCTAACACTAACACAAACCCTAACCCTAACCCTAACCCTAAACTTTACACTAACCTTATCCTTCACGCTAACCCTAAACCTAACCCTAAGCCTAACCCTAACACTAACCCTTACACTAATCCTAACCCTAAGCCTAACTCTAACCCTAACCATAACCGTAACCCTAAATCTAACCCTAAATCAAACACTAACCCTAAACCTAACCCTAAAAATAAACCTAATCCTTATCCTAACACTAACACTAATACTAACACAAACCCTAACCCGAACTCTAACCTTAACACAAACCCTTATCCTAACCATAACCATAACCCTAAGCCTAACCCTAACCCTAAACCTAATCCTTACCCTAACACTAACGCTAATACTAACACAAACCCTAACACTAACCCTAACCCTGACACAAACCCTAACCCTAACCCTAACCCTAACCGTAAACCTAACCGTAACCCTAAACCTAACCCTAAACCTAACCCTAACCCTAATCCTTACAAGAACCCTAACCCTAACCCTAATCCTAACACAAACCCTAACCCTAAGCCTACCTGAAATCCTAACCCCAACCGTAACCTAAAGGCTTACACCAAGCCTAACCCTAAACCTAACACTCTTTAACCCTAAGCCTATCCCTAACCATAACTCAAACCCTAAGCATAACCCTAACCATAACAATAACACAAACCCTAACCCTAACCCTATCCCTTACCCTAAACCTAACCCTAAACCTAACGCAAACCCTAAACCTAACACTAAGCCTAACCAACACCCCAACACAAAGCCTAAATCTAACCCTATCCCTAACCCTAATGCTTACACCAACCTTAACCCTACCCCTAACTCAAACCCTAACCCTAACCCTAAACCTAATGTTTACACCACACCTAACACAAGCCGTAACCATAACACTAACCCTAACGCTAACTTTAATGCTAACCCTAACCCTAACCCTTAGCCTAACCCTAACCCTAACCCTTACCCTAGGCCTAACCATAAACCTCACCCTAAGCCTAACCCGAACCCTAACCTGAACCCTATCCATAACACAAACCCTAAACCTAACCCTAACCCTAACACAAACCTTAACCCTAACCCTAACCCAAAAGCTGACACAAACCCTAACACTAACCATAAACCTAATGCTTTCAATAACCCTAACCCTAACCCTAACCCTAACCCAAAACCTTACCCTAACCCTAACCCTAACACAAAGAATAACTCTATCCCTAAACTTAACCCTAACCATAACCCTAAGCCTAACCCTAACCTTAACTCTAAACTTAACCCTAACCCTAACCCTAACCCTAACCCTAATGCTGACACCAACCCTAATACAAACCCAAACCATAACCCTAACTCTAACCCTAACCCTAATGCTTACACCAACCCTAATACAAACCCTAACCATAACCATAACCCTAACCCTAAACCTAACCATAACTCTAACACAAACCCTTTACCTAACCCTAACCCTAACACAAACCCTAATCATAACCCTAACCCTAACCCTAACCCGAAACCTATCCGTAAGCCTAACCGTAACTAAAACCCTAATCCTAAACCTAACCCAACCGTAAACCTAACCCTAACACAAACCTAACCCTCACCCTAAACCTAACCCTAAGCCTACTCCTAACCCTAACACAAAACCTAACCCTAAACTTAAACCTAATGCTTACACCAACCCTAACACTAACCCTAACTCAAACCAAACTCTAACCCTAACCCTAACTCTAATGCTTAGTACAACTCTAACACAAACCCTAACCCTAACCCTAACAAAAACCCTAACCCAAAGTATAACCATAATACTAATCCTAAACCTATCTTGAAGCCTAAACCCAACCGTATCCCAAATGCCTATACCAACCCTAACCCTAAACCTAAACCTAACCCTAAGCCTACCTGAAACCCTAACCCCAACCATAATCCAAAGACTTACACTAAGCCTAACCCTAACCCTAACTCTCTCTAGCTCTAAGCCTAACCCTAACCCTAGCACAAACCCTAACCCTAATCCTTCCCTGACACAAACCCTAAGTCTAAACCTAAGTCTAAACCTAACCCGAACAATAACCTTAACACAAACCCTAACCCTAACGCTAACACTAACCCTAACCCTAACCCTAACACAAACAGTAACCCTAATCCTAACCCTAACCCCAAGCCTAACCCTGACAATAACCCTAACGCTATCGCTAACCCTAACCCTAAACCTAATGCTTACACCAACCCTAACCCTAACCCTAACACAAACCCTAACCCTAAACATAACCTTAACCCTAACCGTAACCCTAACATTAATCCTAACACAAAACCTAACCTTAAGTCTAACTGTAAACCTAATGCATACACCAAACCTAAATCTAACCCTAACACAAAAACTAACCCTAAACCTAATCCGAAGCCTAACCCTAACCATAACCCTAACCCGATCACTAACACAAACACTAAACCTGATGCTTACACTATCCCTAAACCTAACACTAACACAAACCCTAACCCTAACACAAATATTAAACCCTAACCATAACCGTAATATTAATCCTAAACCTACATTGAAACCTAACCCCTACTGTAACCCAAATTATTAAACCAAGCTTAGCACTAACCCTAACCCTAACCCTATGCCTACCTGACACACTAACACCAACCATAACTCAAAGCTTACACCAAACCTAACTATAAACATAACACTCTCTAAGTCTAAGCCTTTACCTAAACCAAACACAAAACCTAACCCTAACCCTAAACCTAATGCTTACACCAACCCTAACTCTAACGCTAACCTGAATACTAACCCTAACCGTACCCTTAACCCAAACACTAACCCTAACCCTAATCCTAACCCTGATGGTTACACCAACCTCAACAAAACCCTAACCCTAACCCTAAGCTTAACACGAACCATAACCCTAACCCTGACCCTAAACCTGACACAAACCCTAACCCTAACCATAAACCTAATGGTTACACCAACCCTAACCCTAACCCTAACCCTAAACCTAACCCTAGGCCTAACAGAAACACTAACCCTAACCCTAACCCTAATGCTTACATCAACCCTAACCCTAACCCTAACACAAACCCTAACCATTACCCTAACCCTAACCCTATCACAAACCCTAACCCTAAGCCTAACTGTAACATTAATCCTAACCCTAACCCTAACCCCAACCGTACCCCAAATGCTTACACCAACCCTAACCCTAACCCTAAGCCTACCTGAAACCCTAACCCCAACCGTAACCAAAAGGCTTACACCAAGATTAACACTAACCCTAACACTCTCTAACTCTAAGCCTATCCCTAACCCTAACACAAACTCTAACCCTAACCCTAAACCAGATGCTTACACCAACTTTAACCCTAACCCTAATTTTAACCCTAACCCTAACCTAATCCTAACCCTAATGCAAAACCTATCCTTAACCGTAATCCTAACCCTAATGCTTACACCAACCCTAAGCCTGACCCTAAATCTAACCAAAACAAAATCTCTACCCCTAACCCTAAAAATAACTCTAAACCTACCTGGAACCCTAACGCCAATCGTATTCCAAATTATTACACCAACCCTAACCCTAACCCTAAACCTCACACTCACCCTAATACTGACCTTGACCCTTACTCTAACCCTGAACCAAAGCATAAACCTAACCCTCACCCTAACCCTAAGTCTAACATTAAACGTAACTGTAACCCTGTATGTAATCCTTACCTTAAGCCTAAACATAACATTAACCCTAACTGTAACTCTAACCCTAACCCTGACCGTAACCTTAACCCTAACAATAACCCTAGTCCTAACTCTAATGCTTACACCAATCATAACACTAACCCTAAAACTACCCCTACCCCTAACCCGAACCATAAAACTAACACAAACCCTAACCCATACACTAACCCAAACCCTCACATAACCCTAACACAAACCTTAACCCTAACATTAACCCTAACATTAATCATAAACCTACCTCTAACCCTAAAAGCAATCGTTATTCAAATGATTACACCAAAACTAACCCTAACCCTAACACTAACACTAATGCTTACACCAACCCTAACCCTAACACTAACACTAACACAAACCATAACCATAACTCTAACCGTAACATTCACCCTAAACCTAGCTTGAACCCTAAACCCAACCGTAACCCAAATGCTTACAACACCCGCAACCATAACCCTAACACATTGTAACCCTAATCATAACCCTAACCCTAACACAAACACTAACTCTATCCTAAACCTAACCCTAACCCTAAGCATACCTGAAACCGTAAAACCAACCGTAAAGCAAAGGCTTACACAAAGCTTAACCATAACCCTAACACTATCTAAACCTAACCCTAACCCTAATCCTAACACAAACCCTAACCCTCACCTTAACCCTAACCCTAATGCTTGCACCAACCCTAACTATAATGCTAACCCGAACCCTAAACCTGATTGTACCCCTAACTCTAACACTAACCGTAAACCTAATCCTAACCCTAATGATTACACCAACACGAACCCTAACCCCTTTCGTAACCCAAATGCTTACCCCAACACTAACCCTAACCCTAACACTCTCTACCCCTAAGGCCAACTTTTAACCTAAGACACACCCTAAACCTAACCATAAACCTAATACTTACACGAATACTAACCCTAACCCGAAAACTCACACTCACGCTAACCCTAACCCTAACCCTAACCCTAACTCTAACCCTAAGGCTTACACCAACGATAACCCGAACACAAAACCTAACCCTGACGCTAACCCTAATCCTAACCCTAACCCTAACTCTAAACCTATCCCTAAACCTAATTCTTAAACAACACTAACCCTAAACTGAATCCTCATCCTCACCATTACCTTAATCATAACACAAACCCTAATCCTAAAATTAATGCCAACCCTAATGCTTATACCAACCCTAACCCTAACACAAACCCTAACACTAACGCAAACCCTAACGCTAACCCTAAGCCTAACACAAACACTAACCCTAACGCTAACGCTTACTTTAACCCTAACCTTTACCCTAACGCTAACCCTAAACCCTAAGCTAAGCCTAACCATAACCCTAACCCTAACACAAACCTTAACCCTAACCCAAACCCTTACACTAACCCTAACCCTAATCCTAACACATAGCATAACAATAACTCTCAACTTAACCCTAACAATAACCCTAAGCCTAACCCTAACCTTAACTCTAAACTTAACCCTAGCCCTAACCCTAACCCTAAACCTAATGCTTACACCAAAACTAATACAAACCCTAACACTAACCCTATCCATAACCATAACCCTAACCCTAAACCTGACCATAACCCTAACACAAAACCTTAACCTAACCCTAACCCTAACACAAACCCTAATCATAACCGTAACCCTAACCCTAACCCTAACCCGAAACCTAACCCTAAGCCTAACCCTAACCCAAACCCTAATCCTAAACCTAACCCAACCGTAAACCTAACCCTGACACAAACCCTAACACTCACCCTACCGCTAACACAAACCCTAACCTTAAAACTAACATTAACCCTAAACCTACTTGGAACCCTAACCCCCACAGTAATCCCAATGATTACACCAAACCTAACTCAAACCCTAACCCTGACCATTAACCTAACCCTAACCCTAACTCTAACACAAACCCTAACCCTAAGCCTACCTGAAACCTTAACACCAACCGTAACCCAAAGGCTTACACCAAGACTAACCCTAGCCCTAACACTCTCTAACCCTAAGTCTATCACTAACCCTAACTCAAACCTAACCCTAACCCTAACCCTTACCATAACCCTAACACTAAACCTAACGCTAACCCTAAACATAACACTAAGCCTAATCCTAACCCTAACACAAACCGGAACCCTAACCCTAAACCTAATCCAAATGGTTACACCAACCCTAACCCTAACCCTAACACAAACACTAACCCTAATGCTTACAACAACCCTAACACAAACCCTAACCTTAACCCTAACCTTAACACAAACCCTAACCCTATCCCTAACCCTACACCTGACACAAACGCTAACCCTAACCCTAACCCTAACCCTATCCCTAATCCTAAACAAAACCATAACCCTAACTCTAACCTAAGAGTAACCCTAACTCTAACCTTAACCATCACCCTAACCCTAACACAAACCTTAACCCAATCCCTAACAGTAACACAAACCCTAAGTGTAAGCCTACCTGAAACCCTAACCCTAACCGTAACCCAAAGGCTTACAGCAAGCCTAACCCTAACACAAACACTGGCTAAGGCTAAGCCTATCGCTAAACCCAACTCAAACCCTAACCCTTACCCTAACCCTAACATTAACACATATGCTAACCCTAACCATAACCCTAACCCTAAGCCTATCCTTAAACCTAACTCAAACCCTAACCATAACCCTAAGTGTAACATTAACACAAACCCTAACCCCAACTCTAACCCTAAACCTGACAAAAACCAAAACCCTAACCCTAAACCTAATGCTTACAATAACCTTAACCCTAACCCTAACCCTAACCCAACACCCACCCTAACCCTAACACAAACCCTTACATAAACCATAACGTTAACACAAACCCTAACCCTAAAACTAACATTAACCCAAAACTTACCTGAAACCCTAACCCACACAGTAATCCCAATGATTACACCAACCCTAACCCGAACCCTAACTCTGACCGTAAACCTAACCCTAACCCTAACCCTAACAAAAGCCCTAACCGTAAGCCAACCTGAAACCCTAAACCCAACCGTAACCCAAAGGCTTACACCAAGCCTAACCCTCACCTTAACACTCTCCAACAGTAAGCCTATCCCTTACCCTTACTCAAACCCTAACCCTAACCCTAACCATAACACAAAAAAAACCCTAAGCCTAAACTTAACCCTAACCCTAACCGTTACCATAACCCTAACCCTAAAGCTAACGCTAACCTTAAACCTAACCCTAAGACTACCCCTAACCCTGACACAAAACCTAACCATAAACCTAACCCTAATGCTTACACCAACCCTAACACTAACCAAACACAAACCCAAACTCTAACCCCAACCCTAACTCTAATGCTTAGAACAACTCTAACACAAACCCTAACCCTAGCCCTAACCCTAACAAAAACCCTAACCCAAAGTATAACCATAATATTAATCCTAAACCTATCTTGAACCCTAAACCCAACCATAACCCAAATGCTTATTCCAACCCTAACCCTAACCCTAAACCTAACCCTAAGCCTACCTGAAACCCTAACCCCAACCATAACCCAAAGACTTACACTAAGCCTAACCCTAACCCTAACTCTCTCTAGCTCTAAGCCTAACCCTAACCCTAGCACAAACCCTAACCCTAATCCTTCCCTGACACAAACCCTAAGTCTAAACCTAACACTAACCCTAGCCCTAACAATAACCTTAACACAAACCCTAACCCTAATGCTAAAACTAACCCTAACCCTAACCCTAACACAAACAGTAACCCTAATCCTAACCCTAACCCCAAGCCTAACCCTGACAATAACCCTAACGCTTTCACTAACCCTAACCCTAAACCTAAAGCTTACACGAACCCTAACCCTAACCCTAACCCTAACACAAACCCTAACCCTAAACATTACCTTAACCCTAACCATAACCCTAACACTAATCCTAACACAAACACTAAACTTAAGCCTAGCTGTAAACCTACTGCATACACCAACCCTAAATCTAACCCTAACACAAAAACTAACCCTAACCCTAACCCGAAGCCTAACCCTAACCATAACCCTAACCCGAACACTAACGCAAACACTAAAGCTAATGCTTACACTATCCCTAAACCTAACATTAACACAAACCCTAACCCTAACACAAATGTTAACCCTAACTACAACCGTAATATTAATCCTAAACCTACATTGAAACCTAACCCCTACCGTAACCCAAATTCTTAAACCTAACTTAGCACTAACCCTAACCCTAACCCTAAGCCTACCTGAAACAGTAACACCAACCATAACCCAAAGCTTACACCAAACCTAACTCTAACCTTACCACTCTCTAACTCTAAGCCTATACCTAACCCAAACACAAAACCTAACCCTAACCATAAACCTAATGCTTACACCAACCCTAACTCTAACGCTAACCTGAAAACTAACCCTGACTGTACCCTTAACCCAAACACTAACCCTAACCCTAATCCTAACCCTGATGGTTACACCAACCCCAACAAAACCCTAACCCTAACCCTAAGCTTAACACGAACCATAACCCTAACCCTGAACCTAAACCTGACACAAACCCTAACCCTAACCATAAACCTAATGGTTACACCAACCCTAACCCTAACCCTAACCCTAAACCTAACCCTAACCCTAACAGAAACACTAACCCTAACCCTAACCCTAATGCTTACATCAACCCTAACCCTAACCCTAACACAAACCATAACCATTACCCTAACCCTAACCCTATCACAAACCCTAACCCTAAGCCTAACTGTAACATTAATCCTAACCCTAACCCTAACCCTAACCCCAACCGTACCCCAAATGCTTACACCAACCCTAACCCTAACCCTAAGCCTACCTGAAACCCTAACCCCAACCGTAACCAAAAGGCTTACACCAAGCCTAACCCTAATGCTTACACCAACCCTAAGCCTGACCCTAAATCTAACCAAAACAAAAACTCTAACCCTAACCCTAACATTAACTCTAAACCTACCTGGAACCCTAACGCCAATCGTATTCCAAATGATTACACCAACCCTAACCCTAACCCTAAACCTCACACTCACCCTAATACTGACCTTGACCCTACTCTAACCCTGAACCAAAGCATAAACCTAACCCTCACCCTAACCCTAAGTCTAATATTAAACGTAACTGTAACCCTGTATGTAATCCTTACCTTAAGCCTAAACATAACATTAACCCTAACTGTAACTCTAACCCTAACCCTGACCGTAACCTTAACCCTAACACCAACCCTACTCCTAACCCTAATGCTTACACCAATCATAACACTAACCCTAAAACTACCCCTACCCCTAACCCTAACCCGAACCATAAAACTAACACAAACCCTAACCCATACACTAACCCAAACCCTCACATAACCCTAACACAAACCTTAACCCTAACATTAATCATAAACCTACCTCTAATCCTAAAAGCAATCGTTATTCAAATGATTACACCAACACTAACCCTAACCCTAACACTAACACTAATGCTTACACCAACCCTAACCCTAACCCTAACCCTAACACTAACACTAACACAAACCCTAACCATAACATTAACCGTAACATTCACCCTAACCTAGCTTGAACCCTAAACCCAACTATAACCAAAATGCTTACAACAACCCTAACTATAACCCTAACACATTGTAACCATAATCATAACCCTAATGCTAATACAAACATTAACTCTATCCTAAACCTAACCCTAACCCTAAGCCTACCTGAAACCGTAAAACCAACCGTAAACCAAAGGCTTACACCAAGCTTAACCATAACCCTAACACTATCTAAACCTAACCATAACCCTAATCCTAACACAAACCCTAACCCTAACATTAAACCTAATACTTACACCAACCATAACCCTTACCCTAACTCAAACCCTAACCCTAACCCTCACCCTAACACAAAACCTTAACCTCACCCTAACCCTAACCCTAATGTTTACACTAACCCTAACTATAGTGCTGACCCGAATCCTAACCCTGATTGTACCCCTAACTCTAACACAAACCCTAAACCTGATCCTAACCTTAATGACTACACCAACACTAACCCTAACACCAATCGTAACCCAAAAGCTTACCCTAACACTATCCCTAACCCTAACACTCTCTACCCCTAAGGCCAACTTTTACCCTAAGACATACCCTAAACCTAACCCTAAACCTAATGCTTACACGAACACTAACCCTAACCCTAAACCTCACACTCACGCTAACCCTAACACGAACACAAACCCTAACCCTAAACCTAACTCTAACCCTAAGGCTTACACCAACGATAACCCTAACACAAAACCTAACCCTGAGCTAACCCTAATCCTAACCCTAACCCTAACTCTAAACCTATCAATAAACCTAATCCTTAAACAACACTAACCCTAAACCGAATCCTCACCCTCACCATCACCCTAACCATAAAACAAACCCTAATCCTAAAATTAATGCTAACCCTAATGCTTATACCAACCCTAACCCTAACACAAACCCTAAACCTAACGCAAACCCTAACGCTAACCCTAAGCCTAACAAAAACACTAACCCTAACGCTAACGCTTACTTTAACAGTAACCTTTACCCTAACGCTAACACTAAATCCTACGGTAAGCCTAACCCTAAATAAAACCCTAACACAAACCCTAAACCTAAACCTAACCCTAACACAAACCCTAAACGTAACCCTAACCCAAACCCTTACACTAACCCTAACACTAACCCTAACCCTAACCCTAACCCTAAACGTAACCCTAACCCTAACGCTAACACAAAGCATAACCCTAACACAAACCCTAACCCTAACACTAACCCTAACCCTAATGCTTAAACCAACTCTTATACAAACCCTAACACTAACCCTAACCCTAACCATAACCATAACCATAACCCCAACCCTAACCCTAAACCTAAACCTAGCCATAACACTAACACAAACCCTTAACCTAACCCTAACCCTAACACAAACCCTAATCATAACCGTAACCCTAACCCTAACCCGAAACCTAACCCTAAGCCTAACCCTAACCCAAACCCTAATCCTAAACCTAACCCAACCGTAAACCTAACCCTAACACAAACCCTAACCCTCAACCTACCGCTAACACAAACCCTAACCTTAAAACTAACATTAACAATAAACCTACTTGGAACCCTAACCCCCACAGTAATCCCAATGATTACACAAAACCTAAGTCAAACCCTAACCCTGACCATAAACCTAACCCTAACCCTAATAATAACACAAACCCTAACCGTAAGACTACCTGAAATCTTAACACCAACCATATCCCAAAGGTTTACACCAAGCCTAACCCTAACCCTAACACTCTCTAAACCTAAGTCTATCACTAACCCTAACTCAAACCTAACCTTAACCCTAACCCTTACCATAACACTAACCCTAAACCTAACGCTTACCCTAAACCTAATACTAAGCTTAATCCTAACCCTAACACAAACCCTAACCCTAACCCTAAACCTAATCCAAATGGTTACACCAACCCTAACCCTAACCCTAACACAAACCCTAACACTAACCCTAACCCTAACCCTAATGCTTACAACAACCCTAACACAAACCCTAACCTTAACCCTAACCTTAACACAAACCCTAAACCTAACCCTAACCCTACCCCTGACACAAATGCTAACCCTAACCCTAACCCTAACCCTAACCCTATCCTATCCCTAACCCGAAACTTAACCCTAACCCTAGCCCTAAACCTAACCCTAACACAAACCCTAACCCTAACCCTAAACATAACCATAACCCTAACCCTAACCTAAGAGTAACCCTAACTCTAACCTTAACCCTCACCCTAACCCTAACACAAACCCTAACCCGAACCCTAACAGTAAGACAAACCCTAACCGTAAGCCTACCTGAAACCCTAACCCTAACCGTAACGCAAAGGCTTACACCAATGCCTAACCCTAACCAAACACTCGCTAACGCTAAGCCTATCCCTAAAACTAACTAAAACCCTAACCCTTTCCCTAACCCTAACATTAGCACAAACCCTAACCCTAACCCTAACCCTAAGCCTATCCTTAAACCTAACTCAAACCCTAACCATAACCCGAAGCCTAACATTAACAAAAACCCTAACTCTAACCCTAACCCTTAACCTAACACAAACCCTAACGGTAACCCTAACCCTGACACAAACCCTAACCGTAACCCATTCCCTAAACCTAACCCTAAAACAAACCCTAACCCTAACACCAACCCTAACCCTAACACAAATCCTAACACTAACCCTAACCCTAAACCGGACAAAAAACCTAACCCTAACCTTAAACCTAATGCTTACAATAACCCTAACCCTGACCCTAACCCTAATCCTAAACCAAACCCTAAACCTAACCCTATTCCTAACCCTAATCATAACCCAACCCTAACACAAGCCTTAACACTAACGCTAACACAAACCCTAACCTAAAACTAACATTAACCCTAAATCTACCTGGAACCCAAAGCCCAACAGTAATCCCAATGATTACACCAACCCTATTCCGAACCCTAAACCTGACCATAAACCTAACCCTAACCATAAACCTAACGCTAACACAAACCCTAACCTTAAAACTAGCATTAACCCTAAACCTACCAGGAACCCTAACACCCATAGTAATCCCAATGATTACACCAACCCAAACCCGAACCCTAACCCTGACCGTAAACCTAACCCTAACCCTAACAATAACACAAAACCTAACCATAAGACTACCTGAAACCCTAACCCCAACCATAACCCAAAGGCTTACACTGATCCTAATCCTAACCCAAACACTCTCTAACCCTAAGACTATCCCTTACCTTACTCAAACCCTAACCATAACCCTAAACGTAACCATAACACAAACCCTAACCCTAAGCCTAACCCTAACCCTAACAATACCCGTTACCATTACCCTAACCCTAACCCTAACCATAAACCGAACGCTAACCATAAGCCCAACCCTAAGCCAAACCCTAACCCTAACACGCTCTAAACCTAAGCCTATTCCTAACCCTGACTAAAACCCTAACCATAACCCTAACCCAAACACTAACACAAACCATAACCCTAACCCTAACCCTAAACCTACCTCTAACCCTAAACCTAACCCTAAGCATAACTCTAACCCTAACACAAACCCTATCCCTAACCCTAAACCTAAACCTACCTCTAACCCTTAACCTAACCCTAAGCCTAACCCTAACCCTAACAGAAACCCTAAATAAAACCCTTAACCTAACACTAATGCTTACACCAACCCTAACCCTAACCCTAACCCTAACCCTAACCCTAATGCTTACACCAACCCTAAAACAAACCGTAAACCTAACCCTAACCCGAACACAAACCCTAACCCTAAACCTAAAACTAAACCTGACACAAACCCTAACCCTAACCCTAAATCTAATACTTACAATAACCCTATCCCTAACCCTAAACTTAAACCTAACCATAACCCAAACAGTTACACTAGCCCTATCCAAACCCTAACCCTAACCCTAACAGAAACCCTAACCATAATCCTAAACCTAACCATAACACTAACCCTAACCCTAACCCTAATGCTTACACCAAACCTAACCCTAACCCTAACCCTAATGCTTACACCCACCCTAACCCTAACCCTAACACAAACCCTAACACTAACCCTAACACTAACACAAACCCTAACACTACAACTAGGATTAACGCTAAACATACCTGAAACGCTAACCCCCACCGTAATTCAAATAATTACACCAATCCTAACCCGAACCGTAAACCTGACCGTAAACCTAACCCTAACCCTAAACCTAACCCTAACACAAACCCTTACCGTAAGAGTATCTGAAAACCTAACCCCAACCGTAACCAAAGGTTTACCCCAAGCCTAACCCTAACACTCTCTAACCTTAAGCCTATCCCTAATGCTAACTCATACATTTAACCTAACCCTAACATTAACACAAAACCTAACCCTAAACATAACCCTAAGCCTAACCCTACCCTAACCCTAACACTAACACAAATCCTAACCCTAAAACTAACATCAACCCTAAACCTACCTGGAACCATAATGCCCAAACTAATCCCAATGATTACACCAGACCTAACCCGAACCCTAACCCTGAATATAAACCTAACCCGAACCCTAACCCTAACCCTAAAACAAACCCTAACCGTAACACTACTGAAACCATAACCCCAACCATAACGCAATGTCTAACACCAAGTCTAACCCAAAACCTAACACTCTCTAACCCTAAGCCTATCCCTAATGCTAACTCAAACCTTAATCGTAACACTAACACAAACCCTAACCCTAACCCTAACCCTAACCCTAACCCTAACACAAACACTAACACAAACCCTAACCCTAACCCTTTCCCTAACCCTTACACTAACCCTAAACCTAACCCTAACGCTAACCCGAAATCTAACCCTAGGCCTAACCCTAACCCTAACCATAACACAACCTCTAAGCCTAACCATAACCCCCACCCTAATGCTTACACCAATCCTAACCCTAAACCTAACACAAACCATAACCCTAACACTTACCATAACACAAACCCTAACCCTAACGGTAACCCTAACCCTGATACAAACCCTAACCCTAAACCTAACCCTAACACAACCCTAACCCTAACCCTAACCCTAACCCTAACACTAAACCTAACCCTAACACAAACTCTAATCTTAACCCTAAACATAACCCTAATCCAAACCCTAAGCCTAACTCTAACCCTAACCCTAACACTAAACCTAACCTTAAGTCTAGTGCTTACAACAACCCTAACCCTAACACAAGCCCTAACACAAACCCTCAACCTAAGTCTTTCTGAAATCCTAAACCAAAGGCTTACACCAAGCCTAAACCTAATGCTAAGACAAACCCAAATCCTAACGGTAACCGTAACCCTGACCCTAACCCTAACCCTAAACCTAACCCTAACACAAACCTTAACACTAAACCAAGCCCAAACCCTAAACCTAACCGTAACGCTAACACTAAACCTAACCATAACCCTAACACAAACCCTAATCCTAACCCTAACACAAACCCTAACCATAAACATAACCATAACCGTAACCCTAAATCGAAATCTAACCCTAAGCCTAAACCTAACCCTAACCCTAACCTTAACACTAACCCAACCATTACCCTAACCCTAAAACAAACCCTAACCCTAAGCCTAACGCTAACACAAACCCTAACCCTAAAACTAACATTAAACCTAAACCTACCTGGAACCCTAACCCCCACCGTAATTCAATTGATTACACCAACTCTATTCGGAACCCTAACCCTGACCGTAAAACTAACCTTAACCCTAACACTAACACAAACCCTAATCCTAAGCCTACCTGGAGCCCTAACCCCAAACGTAACCCAAAGGTTTACACCAAGCCTAACCCTAACCCTAACACTATCTAACCCTAAGTCTATCACTAACCCTAACTTAAACCCTAACCATAACCCTAAACCTAACCTTAATCCTTATGCTTACACCAACCCTAACGTTAACTCTAACCCTAACCATTACACTAACCCAAACACAAACCCTAACACTAACCCTAACGCTAACACAAACCCTAACACTACAACTAGGATTAACGCTAAACATACCTGAAACGCTAACCCCCACCGTAATTCAAATGATTACATCAATCCTAACCCGAACCGTAAACCTGACCGTAAACCTAACCCTAACCCTAAACCTAACCCTAACACAAACCCTTACCGTAAGAGTATCTGAAAACCTAACCCCAACCGTAACCAAAGGATTACCCCAAGCCTAACCCTAACACTCTCTAACCTTAAGCCTATCCCTAATGCTAACTCATACCTTTAACCTAACCCTAACATTAACACAAAACCTAACCCTAAACATAACCCTAAGCCTAACCCTACCCTAACCCTAACACTAACACAAATCCTAACCCTAAAACTAACATCAATCCTAAACCTACCTGGAACCATAATGCCCAAACTAATCCCAATGATTACACCAGACCTAACCCGAACCCTAACCCTGAATATAAACCTAACCCGAACCCTAACCCTAACCCTAAAACAAACCCTAACCGTAACACTACTGAAACCATAACCCCAACCATAACGCAATGTCTAACACCAAGTCTAACCCAAAACCTAACACTCTCTAACCCTAAGCCTATCCCTAATGCTAACTCAAACCTTAATCGTAACACTAACACAAACCCTAACCCTAACCCTAACCCTAACACTAACACTAACACAAACCCTAACCCTAACCCTTTCCCTAACCCTTACACTAACCCTAAACCTAACCCTAACGCTAACCCGAAATCTAACCCTAGGCCTAACCCTAACCCTAACCATAACACAACCTCTAAGCCTAACCATAACCCCCACCCTAATGCTTACACCAATCCTAACCCTAAACCTAACACAAACCATAACCCTAACACTTACCCTAACACAAACCCTAACCCTAACGGTAACCCTAACCCTGATACAAACCCTAACCCTTATCCTAACCCTAACACAACCCTAACCCTAACCCTAACCCTAACCCTAACACAAACTCTAATCCTAACCCTAAACATAACCCTAATCCAAAGCCTAAGCCTAACTCTAAACCTAACCCTAACACTAAACCTAACCTTAAGCCTAATGCTTACAACAACCCTAACCCTAACACAAGCCCTAACACAAACCCTCAACTTAAGTCTTTCTGAAATCCTAAACCAAAGGCTTACACCAAGCCTAAACCTAATGCTAAGACAAACCCAAATCCTAACGGTAACCGTAATACTGACCCTAACCCTAACCCTAACCCCAAACCTAACCCTAACACAAACCTTAACACTAAACCAAGCCCAAACCCTAAACCTAACCATAACGCTAACACTAAACCTAACCATAACCCTAACACAAACCCTAATCCTAACCCTAACACAAACCCTAACCATAAACATAACCATAACCGTAACCCTAAATCGAAATCTAACCCTAAGCCTAAACCTAACCCTAACCCTAACCTTAACACTAACCCAACCATTACCCTAACCCGAAAACAAACCCTAACCCTAAGCCTAACGCTAACACAAACCCTAACCCTAAAACTAACATTAAACCTAAACCTACCTGTAACCCTAACCCCCACCGTAATTCAATTGATTACACCAACTCTATTCGGAACCCTAACCCTGACCGTAAAACTAACCCTAACCCTAACACTAACACAAACCCTAATCCTAAGCCTACCTGGAGCCCTAACCCCAAACGTAACCCAAAGGTTTACACCAAGCCTAACCCTAACCCTAACACTATCTAACTCTAAGTCTATCACTAACTCTAACTTAAACCCTAACCATAACCATAACCTAACCTTAATCCTTATGCTTACACCAACCCTAACGTTAACTCTAACCCTAACCATTACACTAACCCTAACACTAACCCTAACTCTAACCCTAACACAAAAATCTAACCCTAACCCTAACACAAACCCTAACACTAACCATAACCCTAACTTTAACCATTACCCTAACCCTAACCGTAATACAAACCCTAACTCTAAACCTAACCGTAAAACTAACGCTTACAATAATCCTAACCCCAGCACTAACACAAACCCTAAACCTAAACCTAACCCTAACACAAACCCTAAATCTAACCCTAACCCTAACCCTAACGATAACACAAACCCTACCCCTAAACCGAAACCTAACCCTAATGCTTACACCAACCCTAACCCTAACACAAACCCTAACCCTAACCCTAATCCTTACACCAACCCTAACACAAACCGTAACCCTAACCCTAAACCTAACACAAATCCTAACCCTAACCCTAACCCTAACCCTAACTCTAAGCCTAACCTTAACACAAACCGTTACATTAACTCTAACCCTAACCCTACATGAAACCATAACACAAACCCTAACCCTAACCCTAACATAATCCTAACCCAAACACTAAGCCTAGCCCTAACTCTAAACCTAACCCTAAACATAACCCTAAGCCTAATGCTTACACCAACCCTAACCCTGATCCTAACACAAACTCTAATCCTAAAACTAACATTAAACCTAAACCTAGCTGGAACACTAACTCCCACCGTAATCACAATGATTACATCAACCCTAACCCGAACCATAACCCTGACCATAAACCTAACCCTAACCATAAACCTAACGCTAACACAAACCCTAAACGTAAGCCTACTTGAAACCCTAACCCAAACCATAACCCAAAGGTTTACACCAAGCGTAACCCTAACCCTGACACGCTTTAACCCTAAGCCTATTCCTAAAACTGACTCAAACCCTAACCATAACCCTAACCCTAACACTAACACAAACCCTAACCCTAACCCTAAACCTAAAGCTAACCCTAAACCTAAGCTTAAGCCTAACCCTAACCCTAACACAAACCATAACACTAACGCTAAACCTAACCCTAATGCTTACCCCAACCCTAACCCTAACCCTAACCCTAATCCTAACCCTTACACTAATCCTAACCCTAATGCTTACACCAACCCTAACACAAACTCTAACCCTATCCCTAACCCTAACACAAACCCTAACCCTAACCTTAAACCTAAACCTGACACAAACCCTAACACTAACCCTAACCCTAAATCTAACACGAAACCTAAACTTAATTGTAACCCTAACACTAATGCTTACACCAACCCTAATTCTAACGCTGACTTGAAACCTAACCCTGAATGTTCGCCTAAACCTAACACTAACCCTAACCCTAAACCTAACCCTAATACTTACACCAATCCTAACCCTAACCCTAACACAAAGGCTTACCCTAACACTCACCCTAACACAGACCATAACCTTTACCCTAACATTAACCATAAACATACCTCGAAACCTAAACCCCACACTCTCAGCCTAAGCCTATCCCTAACAATAACTCAAAACTTAAGCTAAACACAAACCCTAACCCTAACCCTAACCCTAACCCTTATCCTAACCCTAACCCTAAACCTAAACCGAACCCTAAGCCTAACCCTAACCCAAACCGTAACACAAACCCTAACCCTAACCATAACCCTAAACCTAATGCTTACACCAACCCTAACACAAACAATAACACTAACCCTAGCTCTAACACAAACCATAACCCTAACCCTAACACTGACACAACCCTAACCCTAACCGTGAACATAATGCTTACAAAAACCCTAAACCTAACCCGAAACCTAACCCTAACCCTAACCATAAACCTAACCCTAACACAACCCTAACCCTAACCCTAACCTTAACCCTACCAAAAACCCTAGCCCGAACCCGAAACCTAACCCTAACACAAACCCTAACCCTAACCCTAAATATAAACCTAACCCTAACCATAAACCTAACGCTAACACAAACCCTAACCCAAGCATACCTGAAACCCTAATCCCAACCGTAATCCAAAGGCTTACAACAACTCTAACCCTAACCCAAACACAAGCCCTAACCCTAACCCTAACCCTAACACAAACCCTAAGACAAAACCTAAACATAACCCTAAACCTAACCCTAACCCTAACCTTAATGTTTAAACCAACCCTAACCATAACACTAAAACAAAACCTAGACCTAACACAAACCCTAATTCTAAAACTAACATTAACCCTAAACTTACCTCGAACCCTAACCCCCACCATAATCCCAATGATTACACCAACCCTAACCCGAACCCTAACACTGACCGTAAACCTAACCCTAACCCTAACAGAATCGCTAACCCTAAGCCTACCTGAAACCCTATACCCAACCTTAACCCAAAGGCTTACACCAAGCCTAACCCTAGCCCTAACACTCTCTAACCCTAAGCCTATCCCTAACACTAACTCAACCCTAACCCTAACCCTAACGCGAACACAAACCCTAACCATAACATTAACCCTAATCCTTACCCTAACCCTAACCCTAATGCTAACCCTAAACCTAACCATAAGCCTAATCCTAGCTCTAACTCTAACACAAACCCTAACCCTAACAATAAAACTAACCCTAAACCTACCCCTAACCCTAAACCTAACCCTAACCCTATCTCTAACCGTAATTCTAACCCTAACCCTAACCCTAACCCTAATACTTACACCAACCCTTACCCTAACCCTAACACAAGCCCTAACCCAAACCCTAACGCTAACACAAACCTTAACCCCATAACTAACATTAACCCTAAACCAACGTGGATCCCTAACCCCCACAGTAATCCCAATCATTACACAAACCCTAACCCGAACCCTAACCCTGACCATAAACCTAACCCTAAAGCGAACCCTAACCCTAACCTTAACAGAAACCCTAACCCTAAGCCTACCTGAAACACAAACCCCAACCGTAACCCAAAGGCTTACACCACGCTTAAGCCTAACTCTAACACTCTCTAACCCTAAGCCTATCCCTAACCCTAACTTAAACCGTAACCATAACCCTAACCCTAACACTAACACAAACCCTACCCTAACAATAACACTAACCCTTACCCTAACCCTAACACTAAACCTACCACTCACCCTAAAACTAACACTAAGCCTACCCTAACCATAACACAAACCCTAACCCTAAACCGAACCCTAAGCCTAAGCCTAAACTTAACCCTAACACTAACCCTAAACCTAACCCTAACAAAAAACCTTACACTAACCCTAACGATAACACAAACCCTAACACTAAAACTGACATAACCCTAAACCTACCTGGAACCTAACCCTACAGGAATCCCAATCATTACACAAACCCTAACCCGAACCCTAACCCTGACCATAAACCTAACCCTAAAACGAACCCTAACCCTAACCTTAACAGAAACCCTAACCCTAAGCCTACCTGAAACACAAACCCCAACCGTAACCCAAAGGCTTACACCAAGCCTAAGCCTAACTCTAACATCTCTAACCCTAAGCCTATCCCTAACCCTAACTTAAACCCTAACCATAACCCTAACCCTAACACTAACACAAACCCTACCCTAACAATAACTCTGACCCTTACCCTAACCCTAACACTAAACCTACCACTCACCCTAAACCTAACACTAAGCCTACCCTAACCATAACACAAACCCTAACCCTAAACCTAACCCTAAGCCTAAGCCTAACCTTAACCCTAACCCTAACCCTAACCCTAAACCTAACCCTAACAAAAAACCTTACACTAACCCTAACGATAACACAAACCCTAACACTAAAACTGACATAACCCTAAACCTACCTGGACCCTAACCCTACAGGAATCCCAATCATTACACCAACCCTAACCCGAAACCTAACCCTGACCTTGAATCTAACCCTAACCCTAACACAAGCCATAAGCGTAAGCCTACCTGAAACCCTAAATCCAACCATAACTCAAAGGCTTATACCAAGCCTAACCCTAAGCCTAACACTCTGTAACCCTAAGCCTATCCCTTACCCTTACTCAAACCCTAACCATAACTTTAACCCTAACACTAGCACAAACCCTAACCCTAAACCTAACCCTAAGCCTAACCCTAACCGTTACCATAAGTCTAACCCTAACTTGACGCTAACCCTAAACCTAAACCTAAGCCTACCCCTAACCCTAACACAAACCCTAACCATAAGCCTAACACTGATGCTTACACCAACCCTAACCCTAACCCTAACACAAACCCTAACTCTAACCCTAATCCTAAAAAAATCTTAGAACAGCCCTAACACAAACCCTAACCCTAACCCTAACACTAACCCTAACACAAACCCTAACCTAACCCTAACTCTAAACCTGACACAAAACCTAACCCTAACCCTAAACCTAATGCTTACAATAACGCTAATCCTTACCCTAACCCTAACCCTTATCGTAACCCTAACGCTAACCCTAACACAATCCCTAAGACTAACACTAACCATAACACAAACCATAACCATAACCCTAACCCTAACACTGAACCTAACCCTAAGCCTAACACTAACCCCAACCTAACCCTAAACCTAATGATTACACCAACCCTAACATAAACCCTAACCCTAACAGTAACCCTACCACAAACCACAACCCTAACCCTAAACATAACCCTAACCCTAACACAAATCCCAACCCTAAACCAAATTCTAACACTAACCCTAATCCTAAACCTACCCTAACTCTAATGCTTACACCAACCCTAACAATAACCCTAACACTAACCCTAACCCTAGCCCAAACGCTAACACAAACCCTAACCCTAAAAATAACATTAACCCTAAACCTAACTGGCACCCTAACCCCAACAGGAATCAAAATGATTACTCCAACCCTAACCCGAACCCTAACCCTGACAATAAACCTAACCCTAACCCGAACCCTAACTATAAAACAAACCCTAACCGTAAGCCTACCTGAAACCCTAAACCCAACCATAAACCAAAGGCTGACACCAAGCCTAACCCTAACCCTAACACAAACATTAACTATAACCCTAACCCTAACCAAAATCTTAGAACAACCCTAACACAAACACTAACCCTAAACCTAACACAAACCCTAACCATAACCTTAATCCTAACACTAACACAAACCCTAAAACTAACCCTAACCCGAACACAATTCCTAACCCTAACCCTTAACCCAACCCTAATGCTTACACCAACCATAACCATAACCCTAACACAAACTCTAACCCTAACCCTTACCCTAATGCTTACACCAACCCTAACACAAACCCTAACCCTAACACTGACCGTACCACAAACCATAACCCTAACGGTAACCCTAACCCTGACACAAACCCTAAGCCTAACCATAAACCCCACCCTAATGTTTACACCTATCCTAACCCAAACCCTAACACAAACCCTAACCCTAACCCTAATGCTTACACCAACCCTAACACAAACCCTAACCCTAACACTGACCCTACCACAAACCATAACCCTAACGGTAACCCTAACCCTGACACAAACCCTAACCCTAACCATAAAACTAACCCTAACACAAACTCTAACCCTAAGCCTAACACTAACCCTTACTCTAACCCTAACCCTAGCACAAACCCTAACCCTAACCCTAACCCTAAGCCTAAACCTAACCCTAACACTAACCCTAACCCTAACCCTAAACATAACCCTAACCTTAAGCCTAACCCTAACCATAACCCTAACGCTAACCCTAAAACTAACCATAAGCCTAATGTCTACACCAACCCTAACCCTAACCCTAACACAAACCCTAACCCTAAAACTAACATTAACCCTAAACCTACCTGGAACCCAAACCCCCACAGTAATCCCAATGATTACACCAACTCTAACCCGAACCCTAAATCTGACCATAAACCTAACCCTATCAGTAAACCTAACGCTAACACAAACCCTAACGGTAAGCCTACCAGAAACCCTAACCCCACCCATAACCCAAAGGCTTACACCAAGACTAACCCTAACCTAATCACTCCTAACCATAAGCATATCCCTAAATCTAACTCAAACCCTAACCCTAAACCTAACCCTAATGCTTACACCAACCCAAACACAAAATCTAACCCTAACCCTAAGCCTAACACAAACCCCAAACCTAACCTTAACCCTAAACCTAAAACAAACCCTAACCATAACCTTAACCCTAACACAAACCCTAAGCATAATCCTAACCCTAACCCTAACACAAAACCTAACCCTAAAACTAACATTAACCCTAAACCTACCTGTAACCCTAACACCCAACGTAATCCAAATGATTACACCAAACCTAACCAGAACCCTAACCCTGATCTTAAACCTAACCCTAACCCTAACCATAACCATAATACATTTCTAACGCTAAGCCTACCAGAAACCCTAACCCCAAACGTAACCCAAATGTTTACACCAAGTCTAACCCTAAACCTAAAACTCTCTAACCCTAAGAATATCCCTAACCCTAACTCAAACGCTTACCTTAACCCTAACATTAACAAAAACCCTAACACTGACCCTAAGCCTAAAGCTAACCCTAAGCCTAACCCTAAGCCTAACCCTAACCTTAACACAAACATTAACCCTAACCCTAACCCTAATACAAACCCTAACCGTAACCCTAATCCTAATCCTAACCGTTACCCTAACCCTAACCCTAACGCTAACCCAAACCCCGAACCTAACCTAACCATAACACAAACCTTAAAGTTAACCCTAACCCTAAACCTAACCCTAAACCTAATCCTAACCCTAACCATAAATCTAACCCTAACACAAACCCTAAACCTAAACCTAACCCTAATGCTTACACCAACCCTAATCCTAGCCCTAACACAAACCATAACCCTAACCCTAACGCTAACACAAACCCTAACCCTAAAATTAACTTTAACACTAAACCTACCTGGAACCCTAACCCCCACCATATCCAAATGATTACACCAACCCTAACTCGAACCCTAACCCTGATCATAAAAATAAACCTCACCCTAACCATAACCCTTACACAAACTCTAACACAAACCCTCACCCTAAGCCTACATGAAAACTTAACCCCAACCGTAACACAAAGGCTTACACCAAGCCTAACCCTGACTCTAGCACTCTCTAACCCTAAGCCTATCCCTAACCCTATCTCAAACCGTAATCCTAACCCTAACCCTAACCCTAACACTAACACAAACCCTAAACCTAACCGTAACCCTAACACTAAACCGACCCTAAAATTAACCCTAAACCTAACGCTAAACCTAAACCTAACCCTAGGCCCTAACCCTAACCCTCACCCTAACACAAACCCTAACCCTAACCCTAACACAAACCCTAAACCTAACCCGAATGCAAACACTAACCCTAACACAAACCTTAACAAAACCCTAACACAAATCATAACCATAACCCTAACGTAACCGTAACACTGACAATAACCCTAACAGTAACCCTAACCCTGAACCTAATGCTTACACAAACCCTAAACCTAACCCGAAACCTAACCCAAACACTAACCCTAAACTACACGAAACCAAAAACACAAACCCTAACCCTAACCTGAAGAGTAACCCTATTGCTTACACCAACCCTAAACGTAACCCCTACGCAAACCCTAACACAAACCCTAACGCTAACACAAAACCTAACCAAAACCCTAACCCTAACCATAAGGTTTACACCAACCCTAACTCTAACGCTAACCTGAACCCTAACCTTGACCGTAACCATAACCCTAACCCTAACTGAAACACTAACCTCAACCATAACCCAAAGGCTTACACCAAGCTGACCCCTAACCCTAACACTCTCTAACTCTAAGCCTATCCCTAACCCTAACACAAAATCCTCACCGTTAATCTAATGCTTACACCAACCCTAACACTAACAAAAACTCTAACCCTAACCCTAAACCAAACCCTGAATCGAACACAAACCCTAACCTTAACCGTAACCCTAACCTAATGCTTACACCAACCCTAACTCTAACGCTAACCCAAACCCTAACCCTAACCCTGACCGTACCCCTAACCCTAACACTAAACTTAACCCTAGCCTAACGCTCACAGTAACCCTAACACAAACCCTAACCCTAAACCTAACCAAAATAATTACACATACCCTAACCCTAACACTAATCGTAACCCTAATGCTTACACCAACCCCAGGCCTAAACCTAAGGCAAACTGCAACTCTAACCCTATCACAAACCCTAATCCTAACCCTAAACCTAACCCGAACACAAAACCTAACCATAACACTAAACTTAACGCTATCCCTAACCCTAATACAAACACTAACCCTAACCCTAACCCTAAACCTAACCCTTAAAATAATCCTAACCCTAACACTAACACAAAAGGTAAACCTAAATGTTATCCTAACACAAACCCTAACACTAACCCTAATCCTAATCCAAAACCTAACCCTAACCATAGCCTAACCCTAAAACTAACTCTAACCCTAACCCTTACCCTAACCCAAACATTAAACCTAACGTTAACCCTAAACCTAACCCTAAGCCTAACCCTAACCTAACACAAACCCTAACCCTAACCCTAAACCTAACCGAAAGGCTTACACCAAACCTAAACCTAACCCTAACACAAACCCTAACCCTAACACTAACCCTAACCCTAACAAAAACCCTAACCCTTACCCTAACCCTAATCCTACAAAACGTAACCCTACACAAACCTGAAATTGAACCCTTGCCCTGACCCTGACCCTAACCCTAACACTAACCCTAACACTAAACCTAATGCTTACACCAACCCTAAACCTAACCCTAACCCTAACACAAACCCTAACCCTAACCCTAACTGTCACATTAATACTAAACCTACCTTGACCATAACCCCTACCGTACACCTAATGCTTACACCAACCCTAACCCTAACCCTAACACTAACCCTAACCCTAAGCCTAATACAAACCCTAAGCACAACCGTAACCCAAAGGCTTACATCAAGCCTACCCTAACCCGAAGACTCTCTAACTCTAACCCTATCCCTACCCCTAACACAAACCCAAACCGTAAATCTAATGCTTACACCAACCCTAAACCTAACCCAAACTCTAACCCTAACCCTAACCCTAACCCTAACCCTAACCCTAACCCTAAATCTAACTCAAGCCCTAACCTTAACCGTATCCCTAACACTAATGTTTACACCAACCGTAACTCTAACGCTAACCCGAACAGTAACACTGACCATAGCCCTAAAAAAAACACAAACCCTAACGCTAACACTACACCTAAACCTAACTCTAACCTTAACACAAACTCTAACCGTAAGCCTACCTGAAACACTAATCCTAAGCATAACCCTAAGGCTTACACCAAGCCTATTCCTAATCTTAAGAATCTCTAACTGTAAGCCAATCCCTAACCCTAACACAAACCCTAACCATAAATCTAATGCTTACACCAAACCTAACCGTAACCCAAACTCTAACCATAATCCTAACCCTAATTCAAATAGAAACCCTAACCTTAACCGTAACACTAATAATAATGCTTACAAGAACCCTAACACAAACCCTAACCCTAACCCTAACCCTAGCCTTAACCCTAATACAAGCCCTAACCCTAACCCTAACCATAAACCTAACCCTTACCCTACCCTATCACTAACACTAACACAAACCCTAAACCTAACCATAACCCTAATACAAACACTAACCCTAACCCTAATGCTTACACCAACCCTAACCCTAACCCTAATACAAGCCCTAACCCTAACCCTAAACCTAAACCTAACCCTTACCCTAACCCTATCCCAAACACTAACACAAACTCTAAACCTAACCGTAACCCTAATACAAACACTAACCCTCTCCCTAACCCTAATACTTACACCAAACCTAACCTAACCCCAACACAATACCTAACCCTAAAGCTAACGCTAACACAAACCATAACCCTAAAACTAACATTAACCATAAACCTACCTAGAACCCTAACCACCACAGTAATCCAAATCCCAATCCCAATTCCAATCCCAATCCAAACCCTAACGCTGACCGTAAACCTAACTCTAACCCTAACCCTAACACAAACCCTAACTGTAACCCTACCTGAAACTCTAACCCCACGCGTAACCCAAAGGCTTACACAAAGCCTAACCCTAACCCTAACACTCTCTAACCCTAAGCATATTCCTAACCCTAACTAAAACCCTAACCCTAACACTAACCATTACCCTAACCCTAACCCTAAACCTAACGCTAACCCTACCCCTAACCCTAAGCCTAATGCTTACACCTAACCCTAACACAAACACTAACCCTAACCTAACCCTAACCCTAAACCTAACCCTAACCCTAACCCTAACCCTAACCCTAACCCTAACCCTAACCCTAACTCAAACCCTAACACCTAACCCTAACCCTTACACCAACCCTAACACAAAACCAAACCATAACCCTAACGCTAACACAAACCATAACCCTAAACCTAACCCTAAACCTGACACAAACCCTAACCTTAAACCTAACCCTAACCCTAAACCTAACACAAACCCTAGCAATAACCCTGACACAAACCCTAACCCTAACCTCAACCCTAACCCTAAACCTAACCCTAACCTAACCTAACACAAACGCTAACCCTAACCTAACGCTAACACAAACACTAACCCTAAAACTAATATTAACTCAAAAGCTACCTGGAACCCTAACCCCCACCGTAATCCAAATGATTACACCAACCCTAACCCTAAACCTAACCCTGACCGTAAACCTAACCCTAACCTTAACCTTATGCCTACCACAAACCCTAACCCTAAACCTAACCCTAATGCTTACACCAACCCTATCCCTAACCCTAACACAAACGCTAACCCTAACCTTAACCCTAATGCTTACACCAAACCTACAGAAACCCTAACCTAACAATAACCCTAACACAAAGCATAACCCTAACGCTAATCCTAACCCTGATAAAACCTAACCCTAACCCTAAACCTAATGCTTACGCAAACCCTAACCCTCACCCAAACTCTAACCCTAACCCTAACCCTAACCTTGAATCTAACACGAACCCAAAACTTAACCATAACCCGAACCCGAATGCTTAAACCACCCTAATTATAAAGCTAACCCGAACACTAACCCCTGACCTTATGCCTAACCCTAATACAAACCTAACCCTAACCCTTACGGTTACACCAACACTAACACAAACCCTAATCCTAACCCCAACACTAGCACAAATCATAACCCTAACCTTAACTCTAAACCTGACAAAATCTCTAACCCTAACCCTAAAACTAATGCTTACCCTAACCCTAATCCTAACATTAACTCAAACACAAACCTTAATCATAACCCTAACCATAACCCTAACCCTAACCCTAAAACTAACTCTAACCCTAACCCTAAACCTAACCCTAACCCTAATGCTTACACAAAGCCTAACACAAACCATAACACAAACCCTAAACCAAATCTAACCATAACAGAAACCTTAACATTAAAACTAACATTAACCCTAAACATACCTGGAACCCTACCCCAACCTTATCCAAATATTTATACCAACCCTAACCCGAAACTGAACCCTGACTGTAAACCTAACCCTAACCCTAACACAAACTCTCACCCTAAGCCTACATGAAACCCTAACCCCAACCGCAACCCAAAGGCTTACACCAAGCCTAACCCTAACCTTAACACTCTCTAACCCTAAGCCTATCCCTAACCCTAACTAAAACCAGAACCCTAACCCTAACACAAACACAAACCCTAACCCTAACAATAACCCTAACCCTAAACATAATCATAACACCAACCCTAACACAAACCCTAACCCTAACCTTAAACCTAACCCAAATGCTTACACCAACCCTAACCCAAACCCTAAAACAAATCGTATCCCTAACCCTAACACTAACTCAAACCTTAACACTAACCCTAACCCTAACCCTTACACTAACCCTGACCCTAACCCTAAAGCTAACCCTAAACCTAACCCTAAGCCTACCCTAACCCTAACACTAAGCCTAACTCTTACCCTAACATAAACCCTAATTCTAACCCTAAACCTAACCCTAATGCTTAAACCAACCATAACCCTAACACAAAACCCAAACCCTAACCCTAACCCTAATGCTTCCACCAACCCTAACACAAACCCTAGCCATAACCCTAACCCTAACACAAACCCTAACCCTAACCCTAACCCTAAACTTGACACAAACCCTAACCCTAACATTAAAACCTAATGCTTACAATAGTCCTAACACTAACCCTAACCCTAGAACAAACCGTAACCCTAACCCAAACACAAACCCTAACCATAACCATAACACAAACCTTAACCATAACCTAACCCTAACCCTAACACAAACACAAACCATAACCATAACCATAACTATGACCATAACCATAACCCAAACCTTAACACTAACCCTAACCCTAAACTTGACCCAGCCTTACCCTAACCCTAACCCTAACCCTATCCCTAATGTTTACACAAACACTAACCCAACCTTACACAAACCATAATCTTAACCGTAACCTAACCCTAATGCTTACACCAACCCTAACTCTAACGCTAATCCGAACATTAACCCTGACCGTACCTCAAACCCTAAATCTAACCCTAACTCTAACCGTAATGCTTATACAGATTCTAAGACGATCCCTAACCCTAACGCTAACACAAACCCTAAACCTAAACCTAACACTAAACCTGACACAAAACCTAAACCTAACACTAAACCTAATGCTTACACTAACATTAAACCTGAAACTAAGCCTTACCTTAACCCTTACAAACCCTAACACTAAACCTAACACAAACCCTACCGCTAACCCTAACCCTAACACAAACCATAACCCTAACCCTAAACCTAACCCTAAAGCAAACCCTTACCCTAACCCAAACACTAACCCTAACCCATACACAAACCCTAACCATAACCCTAACCCTAACTTAACTCTAAACCTAACCCTAAGCCTAACCCTATCCCTAACATTAACCCTAACCCTAACACAAACCCTAACCCTAAAACTAACATTAACTCTAAACCTAGGTGGAATCCTAATTCCCACCATAATCCAAATGATTAAACCAACCATAAGCCAAAACCCAACCCTGACTGTAACCCAAACCCTAACAGTAACTCTAAGCCTAAACCTAATGCTGACACCAAACCCTAAACCTAACCCTAAACGTCACCACCACCCTAAACCGAAACCTAACTCTAACCCTAACACAAACCCTAACCTTAACCCGAACACCAACCCTAACACAAACCAGAACCGTAACCCTAACCCAAACCACAATAGTAACCCAAATGCTTACACCAACACTAACCCTAATCCCTAACACTCTCTACCCCTTATCCCAACTCTAACCCTAACACACACCATAAACCTAACCCTAAACCTAATGCTTACACCAACCCTTAACCTAAACCTAAACCTCAATTTCACTCTAACCCTAACCTTAACCCTAACCCAAAACTAAAACCCTACCCTAATGCTTACACCAACCCTAACCCTAACCTTAACACAAACCCAGCTCTACACCTAACCCTAAGCCTAACCGAAACCCTAACACGGACCGTAGCCCTAAACCTAGCTCTAACTCTAACCCTAAACCTAATGCTTACACCAACGCTAACTCTAACCCTAACACAATCCCTAACCCTCATCTTAACTCTAACCATGACCATAACACTAACACTAACACTAACCCTATCGCTAAACCTAATACTGAAAACAACCCTAACCCTAAACCTAACACTAACCCTAACACAAACTCTAACCCTAACCATAAACCTAACCCTAACAGAAACCATAGCCCTAACCCTAACCTTAACAAAAACCCTAACCCTAAACCTAACACACAACCTAACCCTAACCATAATCCTAACCCTAACACAAACCATAGCCCTAACCCTAACCCTAACCATAACCCTAACCCTAATGCTTACACTAACCCTAACTCTAACCCTAACTCGAAACCTAAACTGACCGTAACCCTAACCCTAACACTAACCTTGACCTTAACCCTAACGCTAATGGTTACACCACTAATGGTTACACCACCCTAACACAAAACCTAACCCTAACCCTAACCATAAACAAACACTAATACTAACCCTAACCCTAACCCTGACACAAACCCTAACACTAATCCTAAATATAATGCTTACACCAAACCTAACTCAAATGTTAACACAAACCCTAACCCTAATTCTAACCCTGACACAAACCATAAACCTAACCCTAAGCCTAATGCTTACACCAACAATAACCCTAATTCTAACACTAACCCTAGCCCTAAACCTAACCCAAACCTTAACCCTAACACAAACACTAACGCTTACCCTAAACCTAACACAAATCCTAACCCTAACCCTAATCCTAAACCTGAAGCTTACACCAACCCTAAGTCTAACATTAACCCGCACCCTACCCTGACCGTAACCCTAACCCTAACACTAACCCTAACCCTAACCCTAACCATAACACTAATGCTTACACCAAACCTAACACAAACCCTAACACTAACCTAACCCAAACACAAACCATAACCCTAACCCTAACCCTAACCCTGACACACCCTAAACCAAACACTAAACCTAATGCTTATACCAACAGTAACCCTAAACCTAACCATAACACTAACCCTAACAAAAACATTAAACCTAAACCTAAGCGGAACCGTACCCTAACCCTAACCCAAACCGAACCCGGAACGTAACCCTAACCCTAACTCTAACCGTAACTCTAAACCTAATGTTTTCACCAACCCCAAACCTAATCCTAACCCTAACACAAACCCTAACCCTAAAATTAATGCTTACACCAACCCTAACCCAAACCCTAACCCTAACCGTAAACCTAATGCTTACACCACCCTAAAAAAAACATTAACCCTAACCCTAACCTAACACTAACCATAAACCTAGCCTTAACCCTAATGCTTATACCAACCCTAACCCTAAAACTAACACTAAACCTAAACCTAACCCTTACCCTAACACAAACCCTAACCCTAACCATAAACCTAATGCTTACAGCAACCCTAACCCTAACCCTAACCATAACACTAATGCTTATACCTACCCTAACACAAACCCTAACCCTATTCCTAAACGTAACCTGACACAAACCCTAACAATAACCCTAAACCTAATGCTTACACCAACCATAACCCTAACCCTAACACAAAACCTAGCCCTAACCCTAACCCTAACCCAAACGCTAACCCTAACCCTAACCCTAATGCTTACACCAACCGTAACTCTAAACCTAACCCGAACCTTAACCCTGACTTACCCCTAACCCTAACACTAACTCTAAACCTAACCCTAACCATAATGCTTACACCAAACCTAGCACAAACCCTAAGCCTAACACTAACACAAACCCTAACCTTAACCGTAATCTATCTAACCTGACACAAACCCTAAATCTAACCCTAACCCTAACACAAACACTAAACCTAACCGTAACCCTAACCCTAACGCCAACCCTAACCCTAAACGTAACCCAAATCGTAACCCAAATGCTTACATCAACACTAACCCTAAACCTTAACACTCTCTACCCCTAATCGCAACCCTAACCCTAACACACACTCTAAACCTAACCCAAAACCTAATGCTTACACCAAACCTAACCCTAACCCTAAACCTCAATCTCACCCTAAACCTAAACCTAACACAAACCCTAACCCTAAACCTAATCTTACACCAACCCTAACCGTAACACTAACCCTAACCCTAATCCTAACCCTAACCCTACACCTAACCCTAAAATTAAGGCTTGCACCAACCCTAACCCAAACACTAACCCTAACCCTAAACCTAACGCTGACACAAACCCTAACCTTAACCCTAAACCTAATGCTTACCAAAACCCTAACTCTAATCCTAACACAAACCCTAGCCCTAAGACTAACCCTAACACAAACCCAAACCGAACCCTATAATACAACCTAACCCTAACCGTAAACTTAACCCTAATGCTTACATCAACTCTAACTCTAGCCCTAACCTGAACCTTTCCCCTGAAGTACCACTAACCCTACCACTAATCCTAAACCTAAGCCTAACAGCAATGCTTACACCAAACCTAACACACACCCTAAACCTAACACAAAACATAACCCAAACCCTAATCCTAACCCTGACACAAACCCTAACCCGGACCGTAAACCTAATGCTTACACACACCCTAACCCTAACACTAAACCTAACCCTAACCCTAACCCCAACCCGAACCCTAATGCTTAAACCAACACTAACACAAACCCTAACCCTAACCCTAACCCTAACCCAAACACTAACCCTAAACCTAAACCTAACCCTGACACAAACCCTAATCCTAACTCTAAACCTAATGCTTACACCAAGACTATACTTAACCGTAAACCAAACCCTAACCCTAACCTTTACCCTAACAGAAACCATAAACCTTATCCTAAACCCTAACCCTAACCCTAATCCTAATGCTTGCACCAACCCTAACAATAAAACTAACACCAACAGTAAACCTAACACTAACACTAACCATAATCCTAACAGAAACCATAACCCTAACCATAACAATATCAATAAACCTGACACAAAACCTAAATAAAACCCTAAACCTAATGCTTACACCAACTGTAACCCTAACCCTAGCACAAACCCTAACGCTAACCCTAACACTAACTCAAACCCTAACCCTAATCGTAAAACTAACCCTAATATTTACACCAACCCTAAATCTAACCCTGACCCGAAACCTACCCTGACCCTAACCCTAACCCTAACACTAACCCTCACGGTAACGCTAACCCTAATGCTTACACGAACCATAACTCCAATCCTAACCCGAACCCTAACCCTGACTGTAAACCTAATTCTAACACTAACCCTAACGCTAAACCTATCGCTAAGCCTAACCCTAAACCTAACCCTAATGCTTACAACTACCTTAACACAAACCCTAACACTAACCCTAACCTTACACCAACCCTAACGCTAACCCTAACCCTGACACAAACCCTCACACTATCCCTAAATATAATGCTTACACCAACCCTAACCCTAACCCTATCAAAAACCCTAACCCTAACCATAACACAAACCCTAATCCTAAGCCTAACCCTAACCCTAAACCTAACCCTAAACATAACCCTAAGCCTAACCCAAACCCTAAACCTAACTCGAACCCGAACCCGAACCCTAATCCTGGCCGTAACCCTAACACTAAGACTAACCCTAAAGCTAAACCTAATTCTTACATCAACCATAACCCTAAACCAAAACCTAACCCTCACCGTAACACTAAACCTAAACCTAACACAAACCCTAACCATAAACCTAACCCTAACCCAAACCCTAACACGGAACGTAACCCTAAGCATAACTCTAACTCTAAACCTAAACTTGATGCTTACACCAACGCTAACGCTAAACCTTCCACTAACACTAACACAAAACCTAATCCGAACCGTAACACTATGCCTAATGTTACACCAACCCTAACTCTAATCCTAACCACAACCCTAACCCTGATGAACCCCTGACCCTAAAACTAACCCTAACACAAACCCTAACCTTAATGCTTACACCAAGCCTCACACAAACCCTAACCCTAACACAAAGCCTAAAACTAACCCTAACCCTGACACAAACCCTAACCCTAACCCTAAACCTAATGCTTACACCAATCCTTACTCTAAACCTAACACTAACCCTAACAAACACCCTAACCCTAACCCTAACCTTAACCGAAACCCTAACCAGGAGCATAAACCTAACCCTAACTCTAACACTAACTCTAAACATAATGCTTACACGAACCCTAAACCTAACCCTAACCCTAACCAGAACACAAACCCTAAAACTAATGGTAACCCTAACCCTAATGCTTGCACCAAGCCTAACTCTAACGCTAACCCGAAACTTAACCATGACGTACCCCGAACTATAACACTAACCTAAACCTAACTCTAAACATAATGCTTATACCAACCCTAAACCTAACCCTAACCCTAACACAAACCATAACCCTAACCCTAATCCTAAAGCGAACCCTAAACCTAACACAAAAAATAACCCTAACCATAACCCTAAACCTGACACAAACCCTAACGCTAACCGTAAACTTAATGCTTACACCAACCCAAACCCTAACCCTAATCCTAACCCTAACCCTAAACCTAACCGTAAAATTAATGCTTACACCAACCCTAACCCAAACACTAACACGAACCTTAACCCTAACACAAACCCTAACCCTAACCCTAAACCTAACCCTGACACAAACCCTAACCCTAACCCTAAACCTAATGCTTACCTCAACCCTAACTCTAATCCTAACACAAACCCTAGCCCTAAGCCTAACCCTAACCCAAACACTAACCCTAACCCTAACCCTATCACATACCCTAACCCAAACCGTAAACATAACCCTAATGCTTACACCAACTCTAACTCTAACCGTAACCCGAACCTTTACCCTGAAGTACCCCTAACCCTACCACTAACCCTAAACCTAACCCTAACACTAATGCTTACACCAAACCTAACACAAACCTTAACCCTAACACGAACCATAACCATAACCCTAAACCTAACCCTCACACAAACCCTAAACCTAACCCAAACCCTAAACCTGACACAAACCCTAATCAAAACACTAACCCTGACACAAACCCTAACCCTGATCGTAAACCTAATGCTTACACAAAGCCTAACCCCAACCCTAACCCTAACCCTAACCCTAACAAAAAGCCTAACCCTAAACCTAAACCTAATCATGACACAAACCCTAATCCTAACTCTAAACCTAATGCTTACACCAAGACTATCACTAACCCTAAACCAAAACTAACCCTAAACTTAACCCTAACACAAACCGTAACCCTAACCCAAACCCTAACGCTAACCTTAATCCTAATGCTTACACCAACCCTAACAGTAAAACTAACACCAACAATATACCTAACCTAACCCTAACCCTAACCCTAACACAAACCCTAATCCTAACCCTAACCCTAACACTAACCCTACCCCAAACCTTAACCCTAAACCTAACCCTAAACCTAATGGTAACCCTAACGCTAATTCTTACACCAACCCTAACTCTAACGCTAACCAGAAACTTAACCATGACATTCCCCTAATTCTAACACTAACCTAAACCTAACTCTAACCCTAAGGCTTGTACAAACCCTAACCCTAACCCTAACCCTAACACAAACAATAACACTAACCCTAACCCTAAACCTAACCCTAACAAACCCTAACCCTAACCATAACCCTAACGCTGACACAAACCCTAATCCTATCAATAAACCTAATGCTTGCACCAACCCTAACCCTAACCCTAAACCTAACCCTAACCTTAACCCTAACCCTAACCCTAACCCTAATGCTTACACAAACCCTAACACAAACCCTAACACAAAACCTAACCCTAACACAAACCCTAACCCTATCCCTAAACCTAACCCTGACACAAAGCCTAACCCTAATCCTAACCCTAACGCTTACACCCACCCTAACGCTAACCCTAACCCTAACAGAAAACCAGGCCCTAACCCTAACACTAACCCAAACCTTAACCCCAACCCTAAACCTAACCCTGACACAAACCCTAACTCTAACCCTAACCCGAACCTGAACCCTGACGTACCCCTAACCCTAACACTAAAACTAAACCTAGCACTAACCATAATACTTAAACCAAACCTACACAAACCGTAACCCTAACACTAACACAAACCATAACCCTAACCCTAATCCAACCTGACACAAAACCTAAACCTAAAACTAACCCTAAAAGAACCATAACCTAACCCTAACCCTAACCCTAATTCTTACACCAAACCTAACCCTAACCCTATCCCTAACCCTAACCCTAACCCTAACTCTAACCCTAACACAAATCCAAACCCTAAAGCTTATGACAAACTCAACCCTAACCATAACTCAAATCGTAACCCAAATGCTTACACCAACACTAACCCTAAACCTTAACACTTTCTAGCCCTAATTCCAACCCTAAACCTTACACACACCCTAAACCTAACCCAACCCTAATGCTTACCCAACCCTAACCCTAACACTAAACCTCAATCTACCCTAACCCTAACCTTCACCTTAACACAAACCCTTACCCTAACCCTAATGCTTACACCAACCCTAACCCTAACACTAACCCTAAGCCTAACCATAACCCTAACACAAACACTAACCCTAACATTGACCCAAACTCAAACCATAACCTTTAAACTAACATTAACCATAAACCTACCTCGAACTCTAAACCACACCGTAATCCAAATGATTACACTAACCTTAACACGAACCCTAACCATGACCGTAAACTTAACCCTAACCCTAACAATAACCCTATCCCTAACTCAAACCTAACCCTAAGCCTACCTGTAGCCCTAACCCCAAACATAACCCAAAAGTTTACACCAAGAATAACCCTAACCCTAACACTCTCTAAACCTAAGCCTATCCCTAAACCTAACTCAAACCCTAACCCTAACCCTAACCCTAACACAAACCCTAACTCTAACCCTAACCCTTATCCTACCCCTAACCATAACCCTAAACCTACCTGAAACCCTAATCCCAACCATAAACTAAAGGCTTACAACAAGCCTATCCCTAATCCTAAGACTCTCTAAGCCTATCCCTAACCCTAACACAAACCCTAACCCTAACCCAAACACAAACCCTAAACATAACTGTAACCCTAACCCTAACAATAATGCTTACACCAAACCTTACCCTAACTCTAACACGAACCCTCACCCTAACCCTAACCCTAACACAAACCCTAACCCTAAAACTAACATTAACCCTAAACCTACCTGGAACCCTAACACCCACGGTAATCCAAATGATTACACCAACCGTAACACGAACCCTAACCCTGACCATAAAGCTAACCGTAACCCTAACACTAACTCTAACACAAACCCTAAACCTAAGCCTACCTGAAACCCTAACCCCAAAAATAACCCAAAGGATTACACCAAGCCTAACCCTAAGCCTAACACTCTCTAAACTTAAGCCTATCCCTAATGCTAATTCAAACCCTAACCCTAACCCTATCACTAACCCTAACACTAAACATAACCCTAAGCCTAGCCCTAATATTAACCCTAACACAAACCCAAACCCTAACCCTAAACCTGACACAAACCCTAACCCCAACCCTAACCCTAATGCTTACACTAACACTAACCCTAACCCTAACCCTAACCTGAACACTTACCCTAATCCTAAACCTAACCCTAACCCTACCTCAAACCCTAACGCTAACCCTAACCCTAACACAAAACCTAACCGTAACCCCAAACCTAACCCTAAGCCTAACCCTAACCCCAACCCTAATCCTGAACCTAACCCTAAATCTAATGCTTACACCAACCCTAAACCTAACCCTAACACAAACCTTAACCCTAACCCTAGCCTTAGCACAAACCCTAACCCTAAAACTAACATTAACCCAAAAACCTACCTGGAACCCTAACCCCCACCATAATCCAAATGATTACACCAACCATAACCCGAACCCTAACACTGACCATAAACATAACTCTAACCCTAACACAAACCCTAACCCTAAGCCTAACTGAAACCCTAACACCAACCGTAACCCAAAGGTATACACCAAGCCTAACACTAACCCTAACACTCTCTAACCCTAAGCCTATCCCTAATGCTAACTTAAACCCTAACCCTAACTCTCAACCTAACCCTAACAAAAACCCTAACGCTAAATCTAACCCTAACCCTTACACTAACCCTAACATTAATGCTAACCCTAACCCTAAACCTAACCCTAAGCCTAACCCTAAATCTAACACAAACCCTAAATCTAACACAAACCCTAAACTTAACCGTAACCCTAACCCTTATGCTTACAGCAACCCTCACTCTAACGCTAAACCAAACCAAATGATTACACCAACCATAACGCGAACCCTAACCCTGACCGTACCCCTAACTCTAACCCTAACCCTAACCCTAACCCTAACGCTTACACCAAACAACTCTAACCCTAACCCTAAAACAGACAGAAACCCTAACCCTAACCCAAAGCATAATGCTTACATCAACCCTGACCCTAACCTTACACCTAACACTTACCCTAACCCTAACCGTAAACCAAAGGCTTACACCAAGCCTACCACTAACCCTAAGATTCTCTAAATCTAAGCCTATTACTAACCCAAAAACAAACACTAACCGTAAATCTAATGCTTACATAAACCCTAAACCTAACCCAAACTCTAACCCTAACCTAACCCTATCCCTAAATCTAACACAAACCCTAACCTTAACTGTAACCCTAACCCTAAGGCTTACACCAACCCTAACTCTAACGCTAACCCGGACCCTAAACCTGATCGTACCCCTAAGCCTAACACTAACCCTAATCCTAACCCAAAACCTAATGCTAACACCAACCCTAACTGAAACCCTAACCCTAGCAGTAAACCTAAAGCTTACACAAAACCCTAACACTAAGCCTAAACCTAACCCTAACTGTAACGCTAAACATAACCAAAACCATAACACAACTCCTAACCCTAACCTGAAGCGTAACCCTAATGCTTACACCAACCCTAAACCGGAACCCTAATGGAAACCCTAACCTTAAACCTAACCAGAACCCTTACCCTAACCATAACACAAACCCTAACACTAACACAAACTCTAACCCTAACCCTAACCCTAACACAAACCCTAACCCTAATCCTAACCTGAACCCGAACCCTAAACCTGACACTGACCCTAACCTAACACAAACCCTAACCATACACCTAATGCTTACACCAACCCTAAAACTAACCCTAACCCTAAACCTAAGCCTAACACAAACCATAACCCCAACAGTAAACCAAATTCTAACACCAAGCCTACACCTAACCCTATGACACTCTAACTCTAACCCTATGCCTAACCCTAACATAAACCCTAACCGTAAATCTAATGTTTACACCAAACCTAACCCTAACCCAAACTCTAACCCTAACCCTAACCCTAACCCTAAATCTAACACGAACCCTAAACTTAACCATAACGCTAACCCTAATGCTTACACCAACCCTAATTCTAACGCTAACCTGAACCCTAACCCTAACCCTAACCCTAACACTAAACCTAACCCTAACCCAAATCCTAATGCTTACACCAATCCTAACCCGAACCCTCACACAAATCCTAACCAAACACTCACCCTAACACAAAACATACCCTTTTATCTAACATTAACCATAAACCTACCTCGAACCCTAAACACCACCTTAATCCAAATGACTACACTAACCCTAACACGAATCCTAACCATGACCGTAAACCTAACCCTAACCCTAACCTAACCCTAACTCAAACCCTAACCCTAAGCCTACCTGAAGCCCTAACCCTAACCATAACCCAAAAGCTTACACCAAGAATAACCCTAAACCTAACACTCTCTAACTCTAAGCCTATCCCTAAACCTAATTCAAACCCTAACCCTATCCCTAACCCTAATACAAATCCTTGCCCTAACCCTAATCCTAACCCTTTTCCTAACCATAACCCTAACCCTAAACCTAACCCTAAACCTAACGCTAACCCTAACCCTAACACAAAACCTAACCCTAACCCTAACCCTAAGCTTACACCAACCCTAACCCTAACCCTAACACAAAACCTAACACTAAACCTAACACTAATGCTTACACCAACCCTAACACAAACCCTATAACTAACCCTAACTCTAACACAAACAACAACCCTAATGCTAACCCTAACACTGACACAACCCTAACCCTAACCGTGAACATAATGCTTACAAAAACCATAAACCGAAACCGAAACCTAACCCTAATCCTAACCCTAAACCCATACCCTAACCCTAACCCTAACACTAATCTAACCCTAACACTAACCCTAAGCCTAACACAAAACCTAACCCTAACCCTAACAAAAAACTTAACCCTAACACAAACCCTAACCTTAACCCTCACCCGAACCCTAACCCTAACCCTGACCCTAACACTAACACTAACCGTAATCCTAAACCTAATGCTTACACCAACCCTAAACCTAACAATAACCCTAACAATAACCCTAACCCTAACACCAACACTAACCCTAACCCAAACTCTAACCCTTACCCTAACCCTAACCCTAACCCTAACCCTAACCCTAACACAATCCATTTTCCTAACCCTTACCCTAAACCTAAACAAAACCAAAACACAAACCCTAACCCTAACCTGAAGCTTAACCCTAATGATTACACCAACCCTAAACCTAAACCTAACGTAAACCCTAACCCTAACCATAACCCTAACAGTAAAATAAACCCTAACACTAACCCTAACCCTAACCCTAACCCTAACCCTAACCCTAACCCTTATCCTAACAAAAACCATAACCCTAATCCTAACCCTAAGACAAAGCCAAACCCTAACCCTGACCCTGACAATAACCCTAACACTAACCCAACCCCAAACCTAATGCTTACACCAACTCTAACCCTAACCCTAACACAAACCCTAACCCTAACAATAACCTTAATGCTTTCACCAACCCTAAACCTAACCCTAACACAAACCCTAACCCTAACCCTAAACCTAAACCTAATGCTTACACCAACCCTAAACCTAACCCTAACACAAACCCTAACCCTAACCCTAACACAAACCATAACGCTAACACTAACCCTAACCCAGACACAAACGCTAAACCTAACCCTAACCTAACCCTAGTGCTTACACCAAACCTAACCCTAACCCTAACACAAACCCTAACCCTAACCCTAACACTAACGCTAACACTAAACATAACCCTAAGCCTAGCCCTAATATTAACCCTAACACAAACCCAAACCCTAACCCTAAACCTGACACAAACCCTAACCCCAACCCTAACCCTAATGCTTACACTAACACTAACCCTAACCCTAACCCTAACCTGAACACTTACCCTAATCCTAAACCTAACCCTAACCCTACCTCAAACCCTAACGCTAACCCTAACCCTAACACAAAACCTAACCGTAACCCTAAACCTAACCCTAAGCCTAACCCTAACCCCAACCCTAATCCTGAACCTAACCCTAAATCTAATGCTTACACCAACCCTAAACCTAACCCTAACACAAACCTTAACCCTAACCCTAGCCTTAGCACAAACCCTAACCCTAAAACTAACATTAACCCAAAAACCTACCTGGAACCCTAACCCCCACCATAATCCAAATGATTACACCAACCATAACCCGAACCCTAACACTGACCATAAACATAACTCTAACCCTAACACAAACCCTAACCCTAAGCCTAACTGAAACCCTAACACCAACCGTAACCCAAAGGTATACACCAAGCCTAACACTAACCCTAACACTCTCTAACCCTAAGCCTATCCCTAATGCTAACTTAAACCCTAACCCTAACTCTCAACCTAACCCTAACAAAAACCCTAACGCTAAATCTAACCCTAACCCTTACACTAACCCTAACATTAATGCTAACCCTAACCCTAAACCTAACCCTAAGCCTAACCCTAAATCTAACACAAACCCTAAATCTAACACAAACCCTAAACTTAACCGTAACCCTAACCCTTATGCTTACAGCAACCCTCACTCTAATGCTAAACCAAACCAAATGATTACACCAACCATAACGCGAACCCTAACCCTGACCGTACCCCTAACTCTAACCCTAACCCTAACCCTAACCCTAACGCTTACACCAAACAACTCTAACCCTAACCCTAAAACAGACAGAAACCCTAACCCTAACCCAAAGCATAATGCTTACATCAACCCTGACCCTAACCTTACACCTAACACTTACCCTAACCCTAACCATAAACCAAAGGCTTACACCAAGCCTACCACTAACCCTAAGATTCTCTAAATCTAAGCCTATTACTAACCCAAAAACAAACACTAACCGTAAATCTAATGCTTACATAAACCCTAAACCTAACCCAAACTCTAACCCTAACCTAACCCTATCCCTAAATCTAACACAAACCCTAACCTTAACCGTAACCCTAACCCTAAGGCTTACACCAACCCTAACTCTAACGCTAACCCGGACCCTAAACCTGATCGTACCCCTAAGCCTAACACTAACCCTAATCCTAACCCAAAACCTAATGCTAACACCAACCCTAACTGAAACCCTAACCCTAGCAGTAAACCTAAAGCTTACACAAAACCCTAACACTAAGCCTAAACCGAACCCTAACTGTAACGCTAAACATAACCAAAACCATAACACAACTCCTAACCCTAACCTGAAGCGTAACCCTAATGCTTACACCAACCCTAAACCGGAACCCTAATGCAAACCCTAACCTTAAACCTAACCAGAACCCTTACCCTAACCATAACACAAACCCTAACACTAACACAAACTCTAACCCTAACGCTAACCCTAACACAAACCCTAACCCTAATCCTAACCTGAACCCGAACCCTAAACCTGACACTGACCCTAACCTAACACAAACCCTAACCATACACCTAATGCTTACACCAACCCTAAACCTAACCCTAACCCTAAACCTAAGCCTAACACAAACCATAACCCCAACAGTAAACCAAATTCTAACACCAAGCCTACACCTAACCCTATGACACTCTAACTCTAACCCTATGCCTAACCCTAACATAAACCCTAACCGTAAATCTAATGTTTACACCAAACCTAACCCTAACCCAAACTCTAACCCTAACCCTAACCCTAACCCTAAATCTAACACAAACCCTAACACTAATGCTTACACCAACACTAACTCCAACGCTAACCAGAACCCTAAAACTGATCAAACCCCTAACACTAACACTAAACATAACCCTAACCCAATGCTTACACCAACCCCAACACAAACCCTAACCATAACCCTAATGCTAACACAAACCATAACCTCAACCCTAAACTTAAATCTGACACAAATCGTAACCCTAACACTAAACCTAATGCTTACACCAAACCTAACCCTAACGCTAACTCTAACCCTTACACTAAACCTAACCCTAAACCTAACACAAACCCTAACCCTAACCCTAAACGTAACCCTAAAACAAACCCTAGCCTTAACCCTAACCCTAAACCTAACATTAAAGTCTAACCCTAACACTAATACTAAGCATAACCCTAAACCTAACTCTAACTCTAATGCTTACATCAACCCTAACCGGAACACTAACCTTGACAGTAAACATAACCCTAACCCTAACACAAACCCTAACCCTAACCCTAAACCTAACCCTAATGATTACACCAACCCTAACCCTAACCCTAACACACACCTAACCTTAAACCTAACCCTAATCTTAATGCTTACACCAACCCTAACACTAACACAAACCCTAACCCTAACCCTGACACAAACCCTAACCCTAATCCTAACCTGAACACAAACCCTAACCCTGACCCTAAACCTAACCCTAACACAAACCCTAACCTTAAAACTAATGCTTACACCAACCTTAACACAAAACCTAAACCTAACCCTAACCCTAACACAAACCATAACCCTAACTCTAATCCTAACCCTGACACAAACCCTAAACCTAACCCTAAACCTACAGCTTACACAAACCCTAACCCTAACACAAACTCCAACCATAAACCTAACCCTAACCCTAAATCTAACACGAACCCTAACCTTAACCGTAACCCTAACCCTTTGCTTACACAAACCCTAACTCTAACGCTAATCAGAACACTAACCCTGACCGTACCTCTAACCCTAACACTAACCCTAACCCTAACCCTAAACCTAATGCTTACACAAACCTTAACCCTAACACAAACTCCAACCATAACCCTAACCCTAACCCTAAATCTAACACGAACCCTAAACTTAACCGTAATGCTAACCCTAATGCTTACACCAACCCTAATTCTAACGCTAACCTGAACCCTAACCCTAACCCTAACCCTAACACTAAACCTAACCCTAACCCAAATCCTAATGCTTACACCAATCCTAACCCGAACCCTCACACAAATCCTAACCAAACACTCACCCTAACACAAAACATACCCTTTTATCTAACATTAACCATAAACCTACCTCGAACCCTAAACACCACCTTAATCCAAATGACTACACTAACCCTAACACGAATCCTAACCATGACCGTAAACCTAACCCTAACCCTAACCTAACCCTAACTCAAACCCTAACCCTAAGCCTACCTGAAGCCCTAACCCTAACCATAACCCAAAAGCTTACACCAAGAATAACCCTAAACCTAACACTCTCTAATTCTAAGCCTATCCCTAAACCTAATTCAAACCCTAACCCTATCCCTAACCCTAACACAAATCCTTGCCCTAACCCTAATCCTAACCCTTATCCTAACCATAACCCTAACCCTAAACCTAACCCTAAACCTAACGCTAACCCTAACCCTAACACAAAACCTAACACTAAACCTAACCCTAATGCTTACACCAACCCTAACACAAACCCTATAACTAACCCTAACTGTAACACAAACAACAACCCTAATGCTAACCCTAACACTGACACAACCCTAACCCTAACCGTGAACATAATGCTTACAAAAACCATAAACCGAAACCGAAACCTAACCCTAATCCTAACCCTAAACCCATACCCTAACCCTAACCCTAACACTAATCTAACCCTAACACTAACCCTAAGCCTAACACAAAACCTAACCCTAACCCTAACAAAAAACTTAACCCTAACACAAACCCTAACCTTAACCCTCACTCGAACCCGAACCCTAACCCTAACCCTGACCCTAACCCTAACACTAACCGTAATCCTAAACCTAATGCTTACACCAACCCTAAACCTAACAATAACCCTAACAATAACCCTAACCCTAACACCAACACTAACCCTAACCCAAACTCTAACCCTTACCCTAACCCTAACCCTAACCCTAACCCTAACCCTAACACAATCCATTTTCCTAACCCTTACCCTAAACCTAAACAAAACCAAAACACAAACCCTAACCCTAACCTGAAGCTTAACCCTAATGATTACACCAACCCTAAACCTAAACCTAACGTAAACCCTAACCCTAACCATAACCCTAACAGTAAAATAAACCCTAACACTAACCCTAACCCTAACCCTAACCCTTATCGTAACACAAACCATAACCCTAATCCTAACCCTAAGACAAAGCCAAACCCTAACCCTGACCCTGACAATAAGCCTAACACTAACCCAAACCCAAACCTAATGCTTACACCAACTCTAACCCTAACCCTAACACAAACCCTAACCCTAACAATAACCTTAATGCTTTCACCAACCCTAAACCTAACCCTAACACAAACCCTAACCCTAACCCTAAACCTAAACCTAATGCTTACACCAACCCTAAACCTAACCCTAACACAAACCATAACGCTAACACTAACCCTAACCCAGACACAAACGCTAAACCTAACCCTAAACCTAACCCTAGTGCTTACACCAAACCTAACCCTAACCCTAACACAAACCCTAACCCTAACCCTAACACTAACGCTAACACTAAACATAACCCTAAGCCTAGCCCTAATATTAACCCTAACACAAACCCAAACCCTAACCCTAAACCTGACACAAACCCTAACCCCAACCCTAACCCTAATGCTTACACTAACACTAACCCTAACCCTAACCCTAACCTGAACACTTACCCTAATCCTAAACCTAACCCTAACCCTACCTCAAACCCTAACGCTAACCCTAACCCTAACACAAAACCTAACCGTAACCCTAAACCTAACCCTAAGCCTAACCCTAACCCCAACCCTAATCCTGAACCTAACCCTAAATCTAATGCTTACACCAACCCTAAACCTAACCCTAACACAAACCTTAACCCTAACCCTAGCCTTAGCACAAACCCTAACCCTAAAACTAACATTAACCCAAAAACCTACCTGGAACCCTAACCCCCACCATAATCCAAATGATTACACCAACCATAACCCGAACCCTAACACTGACCATAAACATAACTCTAACCCTAACACAAACCCTAACCCTAAGCCTAACTGAAACCCTAACACCAACCGTAACCCAAAGGTATACACCAAGCCTAACACTAACCCTAACACTCTCTAACCCTAAGCCTATCCCTAATGCTAACTTAAACCCTAACCCTAACTCTCAACCTAACCCTAACAAAAACCCTAACGCTAAATCTAACCCTAACCCTTACACTAACCCTAACATTAATGCTAACCCTAACCCTAAACCTAACCCTAAGCCTAACCCTAAATCTAACACAAACCCTAAACTTAACCGTAACCCTAACCCTTATGCTTACAGCAACCCTCACTCTAACGCTAAACCAAACCAAATGATTACACCAACCATAACGCGAACCCTAACCCTGACCGTACCCCTAACTCTAACCCTAACCCTAACCCTAACCCTAACGCTTACACCAAACAACTCTAACCCTAACCCTAAAACAGACAGAAACCCTAACCCTAACCCAAAGCATAATGCTTACATCAACCCTGACCCTAACCTTACACCTAACACTTACCCTAACCCTAACCGTAAACCAAAGGCTTACACCAAGCCTACCACTAACCCTAAGATTCTCTAAATCTAAGCCTATTACTAACCCAAAAACAAACACTAACCGTAAATCTAATGCTTACATAAACCCTAAACCTAACCCAAACTCTAACCCTAACCTAACCCTATCCCTAAATCTAACACAAACCCTAACCTTAACCGTAACTCTAACCCTAAGGCTTACACCAACCCTAACTCTAACGCTAACCCGGACCCTAAACCTGATCGTACCCCTAAGCCTAACACTAACCCTAATCCTAACCCAAAACCTAATGCTAACACCAACCCTAACTGAAACCCTAACCCTAGCAGTAAACCTAAAGCTTACACAAAACCCTAACACTAAGCCTAAACCGAACCCTAACTGTAACGCTAAACATAACCAAAACCATAACACAACTCCTAACCCTAACCTGAAGCGTAACCCTAATGCTTACACCAACCCTAAACCGGAACCCTAATGCAAACCCTAACCTTAAACCTAACCAGAACCCTTACCCTAACCATAACACAAACCCTAACACTAACACAAACTCTAACCCTAACGCTAACCCTAACACAAACCCTAACCCTAATCCTAACCTGAACCCGAACCCTAAACCTGACACTGATCCTAACCTAACACAAACCCTAACCATACACCTAATGCTTACACCAACCCTAAACCTAACCCTAACCCTAAACCTAAGCCTAACACAAACCATAACCCCAACAGTAAACCAAATTCTAACACCAAGCCTACACCTAACCCTATGACACTCTAACTCTAACCCTATGCCTAACCCTAACATAAACCCTAACCGTAAATCTAATGTTTACACCAAACCTAACCCTAACCCAAACTCTAACCCTAACCCTAACCCTAACCCTAAATCTAACACAAACCCTAACACTAATGCTTACACCAACACTAACTCCAACGCTAACCAGAACCCTAAAACTGACCAAACCCCTAACACTAACACTAAACATAACCCTAACCCAATGCTTACACCAACCCTAACACAAACCCTAACCATAACCCTAATGCTAACACAAACCATAACCTCAACCCTAAACTTAAATCTGACACAAATCGTAACCCTAACACTAAACCTAATGCTTACACCAAACCTAACCCTAACGCTAACTCTAACCCTTACACTAAACCTAACCCTAAACCTAACACAAACCCTAACCCTAACCCTAAACGTAACCCTAAAACAAACCCTAGCCTTAACCCTAACCCTAAACCTAACATTAAAGTCTAACCCTAACACTAATACTAAGCATAACCCTAAACCTAACTCTAACTCTAATGCTTACATCAACCCTAACCGGAACACTAACCTTGACAGTAAACATAACCCTAACCCTAACACAAACCCTAACCCTAACCCTAAACCTAACCCTAATGATTACACCAACCCTAACCCTAACCCTAACACACACCTAACCTTAAACCTAACCCTAATCTTAATGCTTACACCAACCCTAACACTAACACAAACCCTAACCCTAACCCTGACACAAACCCTAACCCTAATCCTAACCTGAACACAAACCCTAACCCTGACCCTAAACCTAACCCTAACACAAACCCTAACCTTAAAACTAATGCTTACACCAACCTTAACACAAAACCTAAACCTAACCCTAACCCTAACACAAACCATAACCCTAACTCTAATCCTAACCCTGACACAAACCCTAAACCTAACCCTAAACCTACAGCTTACACAAACCCTAACCCTAACACAAACTCCAACCATAAACCTAACCCTAACCCTAAATCTAACACGAACCCTAACCTTAACCGTAACCCTAACCCTTTGCTTACACAAACCCTAACTCTAACGCTAATCAGAACACTAACCCTGACCGTACCTCTAACCCTAACACTAACCCTAACCCTAACCCTAAACCTAATGCTTACACAAACCTTAACCCTAACACAAACTCCAACCATAACCCTAACCCTAACCCTAAATCTAACACGAACCCTAAACTTAACCGTAACCCTAACCCTAATGCTTACACCAACCCTAATTCTAACGCTAACCTGAACCCTAACCCTAACCCTAACCCTAACACTAAACCTAACCCTAACCCAAACCCTAATGCTTACACCAATCCTAACCCGAACCCTCACACAAATCCTAACCAAACACTCACCCTAACACAAAACATACCCTTTTATCTAACATTAACCATAAACCTACCTCGAACCCTAAACACCACCTTAATCCAAATGACTACACTAACCCTAACACGAATCCTAACCATGACCGTAAACCTAACCCTAACCCTAACCTAACCCTAACTCAAACCCTAACCCTAAGCCTACCTGAAGCCCTAACCCTAACCATAACCCAAAAGCTTACACCAAGAATAACCCTAAACCTAACACTCTCTAATTCTAAGCCTATCCCTAAACCTAATTCAAACCCTAACCCTATCCCTAACCCTAACACAAATCCTTGCCCTAACCCTAATCCTAACCCTTATCCTAACCATAACCCTAACCCTAAACCTAACCCTAAACCTAACGCTAACCCTAACCCTAACACAAAACCTAACCCTAACCCTAACCCTAAGCTTACACCAACCCTAACCCTAACCTAACACAAAACCTAACACTAAACCTAACCCTAATGCTTACACCAACCCTAACACAAACCCTATAACTAACCCTAACTCTAACACAAACAACAACCCTAATGCTAACCCTAACACTGACACAACCCTAACCCTAACCGTGAACATAATGCTTCCAAAAACCATAAACCTAAACCGAAAACTAACCCTAATCCTAACCCTAAACCCATACCCTAACCCTAACCCTAACACTAATCTAACCCTAACACTAGCCCTAAGCCTAACACAAAACCTAACCCTAACCCTAACAAAAAACTTAACCCTAACACAAACCCTAACCTTAACCCTCACCCGAATCCGAACCCTAACCCTAACCCTGACCCTAACCCTAACACTAACCGTAATCCTAAACCTAATGCTTACACCAACCCTAAACCTAACAATAACCCTAACAATAACCCTAACCCTAACACCAACACTAACCCTAACCCAAACTCTAACCCTTACCCTAACCCTAACCCTAACCCTAACCCTAACCCTAACACAATCCATTTTCCTAACCCTTACCCTAAACCTAAACAAAACCAAAACACAAACCCTAACCCTAACCTGAAGCTTAACCCTAATGATTACACCAACCCTAAACCTAAACCTAACGTAAACCCTAACCCTAACCATAACCCTAACAGTAAAATAAACCCTAACACTAACCCTAACCCTAACCCTAACCCTAACCCTTATCCTAACAAAAACCATAACCCTAATCCTAACCCTAAGACAAAGCCAAACCCTAACCCTGACCCTGACAATAACCCTAACACTAACCCAACCCCAAACCTAATGCTTACACCAACTCTAACCCTAACCCTAACACAAACCCTAACCCTAACAATAACCTTAATGCTTTCACCAACCCTAAACCTAACCCTAACACAAACCCTAACCCTAACCCTAAACCTAAACCTAATGCTTACACCAACCCTAAACCTAACCCTAACACAAACCATAACGCTAACACTAACCCTAACCCAGACACAAACGCTAAACCTAACCCTAAACCTAACCCTAGTGCTTACACCAAACCTAACCCTAACCCTAACACAAACCCTAACCCTAACCCTAACACTAACGCTAACACTAAACATAACCCTAAGCCTAGCCCTAATATTAACCCTAACACAAACCCAAACCCTAACCCTAAACCTGACACAAACCCTAACCCCAACCCTAACCCTAATGCTTACACTAACACTAACCCTAACCCTAACCCTAACCTGAACACTTACCCTAATCCTAAACCTAACCCTAACCCTACCTCAAACCCTAACGCTAACCCTAACCCTAACACAAAACCTAACCGTAACCCTAAACCTAACCCTAAGCCTAACCCTAACCCCAACCCTAATCCTGAACCTAACCCTAAATCTAATGCTTACACCAACCCTAAACCTAACCCTAACACAAACCTTAACCCTAACCCTAGCCTTAGCACAAACCCTAACCCTAAAACTAACATTAACCCAAAAACCTACCTGGAACCCTAACCCCCACCATAATCCAAATGATTACACCAACCATAACCCGAACCCTAACACTGACCATAAACATAACTCTAACCCTAACACAAACCCTAACCCTAAGCCTAACTGAAACCCTAACACCAACCGTAACCCAAAGGTATACACCAAGCCTAACACTAACCCTAACACTCTCTAACCCTAAGCCTATCCCTAATGCTAACTTAAACCCTAACCCTAACTCTCAACCTAACCCTAACAAAAACCCTAACGCTAAATCTAACCCTAACCCTTACACTAACCCTAACATTAATGCTAACCCTAACCCTAAACCTAACCCTAAGCCTAACCCTAAATCTAACACAAACCCTAAACTTAACCGTAACCCTAACCCTTATGCTTACAGCAACCCTCACTCTAACGCTAAACCAAACCAAATGATTACACCAACCATAACGCGAACCCTAACCCTGACCGTACCCCTAACTCTAACCCTAACCCTAACCCTAACCCTAACGCTTACACCAAACAACTCTAACCCTAACCCTAAAACAGACAGAAACCCTAACCCTAACCCAAAGCATAATGCTTACATCAACCCTGACCCTAACCTTACACCTAACACTTACCCTAACCCTAACCGTAAACCAAAGGCTTACACCAAGCCTACCACTAACCCTAAGATTCTCTAAATCTAAGCCTATTACTAACCCAAAAACAAACACTAACCGTAAATCTAATGCTTACATAAACCCTAAACCTAACCCAAACTCTAACCCTAACCTAACCCTATCCCTAAATCTAACACAAACCCTAACCTTAACTGTAACTCTAACCCTAAGGCTTACACCAACCCTAACTCTAACGCTAACCCGGACCCTAAACCTGATCGTACCCCTAAGCCTAACACTAACCCTAATCCTAACCCAAAACCTAATGCTAACACCAACCCTAACTGAAACCCTAACCCTAGCAGTAAACCTAAAGCTTACACAAAACCCTAACACTAAGCCTAAACCTAACCCTAACTGTAACGCTAAACATAACCAAAACCATAACACAACTCCTAACCCTAACCTGAAGCGTAACCCTAATGCTTACACCAACCCTAAACCGGAACCCTAATGCAAACCCTAACCTTAAACCTAACCAGAACCCTTACCCTAACCATAACACAAACCCTAACACTAACACAAACTCTAACCCTAACCCTAACCCTAACACAAACCCTAACCCTAATCCTAACCTGAACCCGAACCCTAAACCTGACACTGACCCTAACCTAACACAAACCCTAACCATACACCTAATGCTTACACCAACCCTAAACCTAACCCTAACCCTAAACCTAAGCCTAACACAAACCATAACCCCAACAGTAAACCAAATTCTAACACCAAGCCTACACCTAACCCTATGACACTCTAACTCTAACCCTATGCCTAACCCTAACATAAACCCTAACCGTAAATCTAATGTTTACACCAAACCTAACCCTAACCCAAACTCTAACCCTAACCCTAACCCTAACCCTAAATCTAACACAAACCCTAACACTAATGCTTACACCAACACTAACTCCAACGCTAACCAGAACCCTAAAACTGACCAAACCCCTAACACTAACACTAAACATAACCCTAACCCAATGCTTACACCAACCCTAACACAAACCCTAACCATAACCCTAATGCTAACACAAACCATAACCTCAACCCTAAACTTAAATCTGACACAAATCGTAACCCTAACACTAAACCTAATGCTTACACCAAACCTAACCCTAACGCTAACTCTAACCCTTACACTAAACCTAACCCTAAACCTAACACAAACCCTAACCCTAACCCTAAACGTAACCCTAAAACAAACCCTAGCCTTAACCCTAACCCTAAACCTAACATTAAAGTCTAACCCTAACACTAATACTAAGCATAACCCTAAACCTAACTCTAACTCTAATGCTTACATCAACCCTAACCGGAACACTAACCTTGACAGTAAACATAACCCTAACCCTAACACAAACCCTAACCCTAACCCTAAACCTAACCCTAATGATTACACCAACCCTAACCCTAACCCTAACACACACCTAACCTTAAACCTAACCCTAATCTTAATGCTTACACCAACCCTAACACTAACACAAACCCTAACACTAACCCTGACACAAACCCTAACCCTAATCCTAACCTGAACACAAACCCTAACCCTGACCCTAAACCTAACCCTAACACAAACCCTAACCTTAAAACTAATGCTTACACCAACCTTAACACAAAACCTAAACCTAACGCTAACCCTAACACAAACCATAACCCTAATTCTAATCCTAACCCTGACACAAACCCTAAACCTAACCCTAAACCTACAGCTTACACAAACCCTAACCCTAACACAAACTCCAACCATAAACCTAACCCTAACCCTAAATCTAACACGAACCCTAACCTTAACCGTAACCCTAACCCTTTGCTTACACAAACCCTAACTCTAACGCTAATCAGAACACTAACCCTGACCGTACCTCTAACCCTAACACTAACCCTAACCCTAACCCTAAACCTAATGCTTACACAAACCTTAACCCTAACACAAACTCCAACCATAACCCTAACCCTAACCCTAAATCTAACACGAACCCTAAACTTAACCGTAACGCTAACCCTAATGCTTACACCAACCCTAATTCTAACGCTAACCTGAACCCTAACCCTAACACTAAACCTAACCCTAACCCAAACCCTAATGCTTACACCAATCCTAACCCGAACCCTCACACAAATCCTAACCAAACACTCACCCTAACACAAAACATACCCTTTTATCTAACATTAACCATAAACCTACCTCGAACCCTAAACACCACCTTAATCCAAATGACTACACTAACCCTAACACGAATCCTAACCATGACCGTAAACCTAACCCTAACCCTAACCTAACCCTAACTCAAACCCTAACCCTAAGCCTACCTGAAGCCCTAACCCTAACCATAACCCAAAAGCTTACACCAAGAATAACCCTAAACCTAACACTCTCTAACTCTAAGCCTATCCCTAAACCTAATTCAAACCCTAACCCTATCCCTAACCCTAACACAAATCCTTGCCCTAACCCTAATCCTAACCCTAAACCTAACGCTAACCCTAACCCTAACACAAAACCTAACCCTAAACCTAACGCTAACCCTAACCCTAACACAAAACCTAACCCTAACCCTAACCCTAAGCTTACACCAACGCTAACCCTAACCCTAACACAAAACCTAAAACTAAACCTAACACTAATGCTTACACCAACCCTAACACAAGCCCTATAACTAACCCTAACTCTAACACAAACAACAACCCTAATGCTAACCCTAACACTGACACAACCCTAACCCTAACCGTGAACATAATGCTTACAAAAACCATAAACCTAAACCGAAACCTAACCCTAATCCTAACCCTAAACCCATACCCTAACCCTAACCCTAACACTAATCTAACCCTAACACTAACCCTAAGCCTAACACAAAACCTAACCCTAACCCTAACAAAAAACTTAACCCTAACACAAACCCTAACCTTAACCCGAACCCGAACCCGAACCCTAACCCTAACCCTGACCCTAACCCTAACACTAACCGTAATCCTAAACCTAATGCTTACACCAACCCTAAACCTAACAATAACCCTAACAATAACCCTAACCCTAACACCAACACTAACCCTAACCCAAACTCTAACCCTTACCCTAACCCTAACCCTAACCCTAACCCTAACCCTAACCCTAACCCTAACCCTAACCCTAACACAATCCATTTTCCTAACCCTTACCCTAAACCTAAACAAAACCAAAACACAAACCCTAACCCTAACCCTAACACAAACTTTAAACCTAACCCTAATACAAAAACAAACCCTATCCCTAACTCTAACCCTAACACAAACCATAACCCTAACACTAACCCTAACCCTGACACAAACCCTAACTCTAACCCTAACCCTAACCCTAACCCTAATCTTATACCAAACCTAACCCTAACCCTAACACAAACCCTAACGCTAACCCTAAAACAAACCCTAAACCTAACCCTAATGCAAACACAAACCCTATCCCTAACCCTAACCCTAACACAAACATATCCCTAACGCTAACCCTAACCCTGTCACAAACCCTAAACCTAACCCTGAACCTAATGTTTACATAAATCCGAAACCTAACCCTAACCAAAACCTAACGCAAACCATTAAACATACCCTAACCCTACCTTGAAGCGAAACCCTAATGCATACACCAACCCTAACCCTAACCATAACTCAAACCCTAACACTAACCCTAACCCTAAACCAAACACAAACCCTAACCCAAACCCTATCCTTACCCTAACCCTAACACAAACCCTAACCCTAAGTCAAAATATAAAACTAGCCCTAACCCGAACCCGAACCCGAAACCGAACCCTAACCCTGACCCTGACCCTAACCCTAGCACTACCCTAACCCTAATGCTTACACCAACCCTAACACAAACCCTAACCCTAACCCCAACCATAAGCCTACCTGAAACCCTAACCCCAACCATAACCCAAAGGCTTACACCAAGCCTACCCCTAACCCTTAGACTCTAACTCTAAGCCTATCCCTAACACTAACACAAGCCCTAACCATAAATCTAATGCTTACAGCACACCTAACCCTAACACAAACTCTAACCCTAACCCTAACCCTAACCCTAAATATAACACAAACCCTAACCTTAACCGTAACCCTAACCCTTTGCTTACACAAACCCTAACTCTAACGCTAACCAGAACACTAACCCTGACCGTACTTCTAACCCTAACACCAACCCTACCCTAACCCTAAACCTGTCACACACTCTAAACCTAACCCTAAACCTAATGCGTACACTAACCCTAACCCTAACCCTAACCCTAAACTTAACCCAAACTCTTACCCTAACCCTAAAACTAACACAAACTCTAACCCTAACGCTAACACACTTACCCTAACCTTAACCCAAACACAAACGCTAACCCTAACCCTAACCCTAACCCTAACCTTAACCCTAACCCTAACCCTAAGGCGAACTCTAAGTCTAAACCTAACCTAACCGTAAACCTAAACCTATTGCTTACATCAACCCTAACCCTAACCATAACACAAAATCTAGCTCTAACCCTAACACTAACACAAACCCTAACCCTAAAACTAACATTAACCCTATACCTACCTGGAACCCTAACACCCACAGTAATCCAAATGATTACACCAACCGTTACCCGAACCCTAACACTGACCGTAAACCCTAACCCTAACCCTAACCCTAACACAAACGATAACCCTAACGTTAACCCTAACACTGACACAAACCCTAACCCTAACCCTGAACCTAATGCTTACACCACCCACAACCTAACCTGAAAACTAACCCTAACGCTAACCCTAAACCTAACGCAATCCATACCACAAACTCTAACCCTAACCTGAAGCGTAATCCTAATGCATACACCAACCCTAACCCTAACCCTAACGCAAACAATAACGCAAACCTTAACCCTAACACAAACCCTAACCCTAACCCTAACCCTAACACAAACACTAAACCTAACCCTAATCCTAACCCTCACCATAACCCTAACACATAACATAAACCTAACCCAAAAACGAACCCGAACCCGAACCCTAACCTTACCCTTACCCTCACCCTAACCCTAACACTAATCCTAAATCTAAACCTTATGCTTACACCAACCCTAACCCTAACACTAACCTTAACCCTAACCCTAAAACAAACCCTAACCCTAAGCCTAACCATAGCATTAATCCTAAACCTACCTTGAACCCTAACCCATACCGTAACCCAAATGCTTACACCAACCCGAACCGTAACCCTAACCAAATCTAAACCAAACCCTACCTGAAACCCTAACCCCAACCATAACCCAATGGCTTAAACCAAGCCTTCGCCTAATCCTTAGACTCTCTAAAGCTAAGGCTATCCCTAACCCTAACACAAAACCAAACCGTAAATCTAATTATTGCACCAAACCTAACCCTAACACAAACTCTAACCCTAACCCTAACCCTAATTCTAACACAAACCCTAACTTTAACGGCTACCCTAACCCTAATGTTTACAGCAACACTTACTCTAACGCTAACCGGAAACCTAACCCTGACCGTACCCCTAACCCTAACCCTAATCCTAATCCTAATGCTTACACCAACCCTAACCCAAACCCTAAACCTACGCAAACCCTAAACCTAACCCTAACCCTAACACAAACCATAACCCTAATGCTAACCCTAACCCTGACACAAAATCTAACCCTAACCCTAAACCTAATGCTTACACAAACCCTAACAATAACCCTAAACCTAACCCTAACCCTAAACCTAAACCTAACCCAAACACTAACCCTAACCCTAACCCTAAACCTGTCACAAATACTAACCCTAACCTTAAACCTAATCCTTACACTAAATCTAACCGTAAACCTAACCCTAAACCTAACCCTTACCCTAACCCTAACCCTAACCCTAACCCTAACACAAACCCTAACCCTAAAACGAACATTAACACTAAACCATCCTGGAACCCTAACTGCACCGAATCCAATTGATTACACCAACACTAACCCGAAAACTAACCCTGACAGTAAACCTAACCCTAACCCTAACCCTAACCCTAACCCTAACCCTAATACAAGCCCTAACCCTTACCCTAACCCTAAAACTAATCCTTACACTAACCCTATCCCTAAAACTAACACAAACCCTAAACCTAACCATAACCCTAATAGAAACACTAACCCTAACCCTAACCCTAATGCTTACACCAACCCTAACCCTAACAATAACACAAACCCTAACCCTAAAACTAACATTAACCCTAAACCTACCTGGAACCCTAATCCCCACAGTAATCCCAATGATTACACCAAACCTAATCGGGCCCTAATCCTGACCATCAACCTAATCAAAAACCTAACCCTAACCCTAACACAAACCCTATTAGTATGCCTACCTGAAACCCTAACCCCAAACGTAACCCAAAGTCTTACACCAAGCCTAATCCGAAACCTAACACTCTCTAACCCTAAGTCTATCCCTATCCGTAACTAAAACCCTAAACCTAAAACTAACCCTTACCCTAACCCTAACACTAAACCTAACGCTAACCCTACACCTAACCCTAAGCCTAATGCTTACACCAACCCTAACACAAACCCTAACCCTAACCCTAAACCTAACCCTAATGCTTACACCAACCCTAACACTAACCCTAACACAAACACTAACCCTAACCCTTACCCTTATACTAACCCTAACCCTAACCCTAATATTAACTCTAAACCTAACCCTAAGCATAATCCTAACCCTAACCTTAAGCCTAACTCTAACCCTAACATAAGCCCTAACCCTAACATTAAACCAAACCCTAATGCTTACATCAACCATAACCCTAACACAAACACTAACCCTAACACTAACCCTAACCCTAATGCTCACACCTACCCTAACACAAACCCTAACCCTAACCCTAAACCTAACACAAACCCTAACCATAACCCTAACCCTAAACCTGACACAAACCCTACCCTAACACTAAACCTAATGCTTACAATAGCCCTAACACTAACCCTAACCCTAACACAAACCCTAACCCTAACCCTAACCCAAACACAAACCCTAACCATAACCCTAACCCAAAACCTAACCCTAACACAAACACAAACCCTAATAAACCTAACCCAAAACCTAACCCTAACCCTAACCCTAACCCTTACCCAGCATTATCCTAACCCTCACCCTAACCCTAACCGTAATGCTTACACCAAAACTAACCCAACCTAACACAAACCCTAATCTTAACCGAAACCTAACCCTAATGCTTACACCAAACCTAACTCTAACGTTAATCCGAACATTAACCCTGACAGTACCCTAACCCTAAATCTAACCCTAACTGCAACCCTAATGCTTACACAGATTGTAACACAATCGTTAACCCTAACCGTAACGCTAACACAAACCCTAAACCTAACCCTAACCCTAAACCTGACACAAAACTTAACCCTAACGCTAAACCTAATGCTAACACTAACAGTAACCCTAACCCTAACCCTAACCTTAACCCTTACCCTAACCCTAAACCTAACCCTAACACAAACCCTAGCACTAACCCTAACCCTAACACAAACCATAACCCTAACAGTAACCCAACCATAAACCTTAACATAACCCTAAGCCTAAGCCTAAACCTAACCTAACACAAACCCTAACCCTAAAACTGACATTAACCCTAAACCTACCTGGAACCATAACTCCAACCGTAATCCAAATGATTACAGCAACTCTAGCCCGAACCCTAAACGTGACCGTAAACCTAACCCTAACCCTAACCCTAACCCTAACCCTTACCCTAACCCAAACCCTAACCCTAAACCAAACACAAACCCTAACCCTAATCCTAACCCAAACCCTCACCCGAACCCTAACCTTAAACATAACCCTAAACCTAACCCTATACCTAACCCTAATCCTAAACCTAACCCTAACACTAAGACTAACCCTATCCCTAACCATTACCCTATCCCTAACAAAAACCCTAACCCTAACCTTACCCTAACACAAACCTTAACCCTAAAATTAACATTAACCCTAAATCTAGGTGGAACCCTAACCCCCATCTTAATCCAAATGATTACACCAACCTTAACCCGAACCCTAACCCTGACCATAAACCTAACCCTAACCCCAATGCTAACACTAACACAAACCCTAAACCTAAGCCTACCTGAAACCCTAGACGCAACCGTAACCCAAAGGTTTACACCAAGCCTAACCCTAAGCCTAACACTCTCTAACCCTAAGCCTACCCTAATGTTAAATCAAATCGTAACCCTAACCCTAACACTGACACAAACTCTAACCCTAACCCTAACCATAACCCTTACAATAACGCTAACCAAAACCCATACGCTAACCCTAAAGCTACCCTAACCTAACCCTAACCCTAACCCTAACACAAAACCTAACCTTAACCGAAACCTAACCTTAATGCTTACACCAACCCTAACACTAACGCTAACCCGAACCCTAACCCTGACCTTACCCCTAACCCTAACAGTAACCTTACCCTAATTGTAACTCTAATGCTTACAACAACCCTAACAAAAACCCTTACCCTAACCCTAAAGCTGACACAAAACTTATCCCCTAACCCTAAACCCTAACCCCTAACCCTAAACCTAATGCTTACACTAACACTAAACCTAACCCTAACACAAACCCTAACGCTAACCCTAACCCTAACACAAACCATAATCCTAACCCTAACACAAACCCTAACGCTAACCCTAACCCTAACACAAACCATAATCCTAACCCTAACCCTAATCCTAACCCTAACCCTAACCCTAACCTTAAACCTGACAAAAACACTAACCCTAAACATAAACCTAATGCTTACAATAACACTAACCATAACCCTAACCCTAACCCTAACACTAATCCTGACAAAAACCCTAACCCTAAGCCTACGTGAAATCCTAACCTTAACCCTTACCATAACCCTAACCCTAAACCTAACCCTAACATAAATCCTAACGCTAAGCCTAGCCCTAACACAAACCCTAACCCTAACCATAACCCTAATCCTAAACCCTAAACCTAACCCTAACCCTAAACCTAACCTTAACCCTAATCCTAAAGCTAACCCTAACCATAATGCTTACACCAACCCTAACCCTAAACCTAACACAAAACCTACCTCTAACCCTAAGCCTAACAGTAACACAAACCCAAACCCTAAAACTAACATTAATGCTAAACCTACATGGAATCCTAACCCCCACCTTAATCCAAATGATTACACCAATCTAACCTGAACCGTAACCCTGACCGTAAACCTAACCCTAACCCTAACCCTAACACAAACCCTAACCCTAAGCCTACGTGAAATCCTAACTCCAACCGTAACCCAAAGGTTTACACCAAGCCTAACCCTAACCCTAACACTCTCTAACCCTAAGCCTATCCCTGATGTTAACTCAAACCCTAACCATAACCCTAAACCTAACCCTAACACAAAGCCTAACCCTAAACCATACGCTAAACCTAACCCTAACCCTAACGCTAACCCTAAACCTTAACCTAAGCCTAACCCTAACCCTAAGACTAAGCCTAAATCTAACCCTAACATAAACCCTAACCCTAGCCCTAAACCTAACCCTAATGCTTACACCAACCCGAATTCTAACCCGAACACAAACCCTAACCCTAACCCTAACACAAACCCTAAACCTAACCCTAAACCTGACACAAACCCTAACCCTAACCCTAACCCAAACACAAACCCTAACTATAACCCTAACCCTAACCATAACCATAACACAAACCCTAACCTTAACCGTAACCCTAACACTAATGCTTACACCAACTCTAACTCTAACTCTAACCCGAACCCTAACCCTGACACTCAGCCTAACTCTAAACCTAACATAAACCCAAACCGTAACCCTAACCCTAGACCTAACCCTAATGCTTACACCAACCCTAACCCTAACCCTAAGCCTAACCCTTACCCTTACCCTAAACCTAACCCTAAGCATAACCCTATCACTAACCCTAACCCTAACCCTAACACTAACCCTAACCCTATCTTAACCCTAATGATTACAACAACCCTAACACAAACTCTAACCCTAAAACTAACATTAACCCTGAACCTACCTGGAACACTAACCCCCACCGTAATACAAATGATTACACCAACCAAACCCGAACTCTAACTCTGACCGGAAACCTAACCATAACCAACCGTAACCCTAACCCTAACACAAACCCTAACCCTAAGCCTACCTGAAAACCTAAGGCCAACCGTAACCCAAAGATTTACACCAAGCCTAACCCTAACCCTAACACTCTCTAACCCTAAGGCTATCCCTAATGCTAACTCAAACGCTAACCCTAACCCTAACACAAACACAAACCCTATCCAATACCCAAACCCGAACCCTTACGCTAATATTAACCCTAACCCTAACACTAACCCTAATACTTACAACAACCCTAACACAAACCCTAACCCTAACCCTCACACAAACCCTAAACCTAACCTTAACACTAACACAAACCCTAAACCTAACCATAAAAATGACACAAACCCTAACCCTAACCCTAACCCTAAACCTAAACCTGACACAAACCATAAACCTAACCCTAAAGCTAATGCTTACACTAACAGTAACCCTAACCCTAACCCTAACCTTAACCCTTACCATAACCCTAACCCTAAACCTAACCCTAACATAAATCCTAACGCTAAGCCTAGCCCTAACACAAACCCTAACCCTAACCATAACCCTAATCCTAAACCCTAAACCTAACCCTAACCCTAAACCTAACCTTAACCCTAATCCTAATGCTAACCCTAACCATAATGCTTACACCAACCCTAACCCTAAACCTAACACAAAACCTAACTCTAACCCTAAGCCTAGCAGTAACACAAACCCAAACCCTAAAACTAACATTAATGCTAAACCTACCTGGAATCCTAACCCCCACCGTAATCCAAATGATTACTCCAACCTAACCTGAACCGTAACCCTGACCGTAAACCTAACCCTAACCCTAACCCTAACCCTAACACAAACCCTAACCCTAAGCCTACGTGAAATCCTAACTCCAACCGTAACCCAAAGGTTTACACCAAGCCTAACCCTAACCCTAACACTCTCTAACCCTAAGCCTATCCCTGATGTTAACTCAAACCCTAACCATAACCCTAAACCTAACCCTAACACAAAGACTAACCCTAAACCATACGCTAACCCTAACCATAACCCTAACGCTAACCCTAAACCTTAACCTAAGCCTAACGCTAACCCTAAGACTAGCATAAATCTAACCCTAACATAAACCCTAACCCTAGCCCTAAACCTAACCCTAATGCTTACACCAACCCTAATTCTAACCCGAACACAAACCCTAACCCTAACCCTAACACAAACCCTAAACCTAACCCTAAACCTGACACAAACCCTAACCCTAACCCTAACCCAAACACAAACCCTAACTATAACCCTAACCCTAACCATAACCATAACACAAACCCTAACCTTAACCGTAACCCTAACACTAATGCTTACACCAACTCTAACTCTAACTCTAACCCGAACCCTAACCCTGACACTCAGCCTAACTCTAAACCTAACATAAACCCAAACCGTAACCCTAACCCTAGACCTAACCCTAATGATTACACCAACCCTAACCCTAACACTAAGCCTAACCCTTACCCTAAACCTAACCCTAAGCCTAACCCTATCACTAACCCTAACCCTAACCCTAACACTAACCCTAACCCTATCTTAACCCTAATGATTACACCAACCCTAACACAAACTCTAACCCTAACCCTAACCCTAACCTTAACTCTTGCCCTAACCCTAATCATAATCCAAACCCTAACATAAACCCTATCACTAAACCTCGCCCTAACACAAAACATAACCCTAACCCTAAGCCTAAACCTAACCCTAAACCTAACCGTAAACATAACGCTAACCCTAACCCTAACATAAACCCTAACCCTAACCGTAAACCTAACCCTAATTTTTACACTAACAGTAACCCTAACCCTAACCCTAACCTTAACCCTTTTCCTAACCCTAACCCTAACCCTAACACTAATCCTAACGCTAACCCTAACCCTAACACAAACACTAACCCTATCTCTAACCCAAACCCTAAACCCTAAACCTAACTCCAAGCCTAATCCAAACCCTAACCCTAACATTAACCTTAACCCTAACCCTAACCTGAAGCTTAACCCTAATGCTTACACCAACCCCAAACCTAAACCTAACGCAAACCCTAACACTAACCCTAACCCTAACACAAACTCTAACCCTAACCATAACCATAACACTAACCCTAACACAAACCCTAACCCTAACCCTCATACAAAACCTAACCCTAACCCTAAACCTTATCCTAACCATAAACCTAACACTAACACAAACCCTAACCATAACCCTAACCCTAACCCTATCCCTGATTTAAAACCTAACCCTAATTTTAACCCTAACACTTACTCTAACCCTAACCCTAACACTAACACAAACCCTAAACCTAACCATAACATAAACCCTAAACCTAACCCTAACCCTTATCCTAACACAAACCCTATCCCTAACCCTAATCCTGACCCGACCCGAACCCTAAACCTGAACCTGACGCTAACACTAACACTAACCCTAAACCTAAACCTAATGCTTACACCAAACCTAACCCTAACCCTGACCCTAACCCTAACACAAACCCTAACCCTAACCGTAACATGAATCCTAAACCTAACTTAAACTGTAACCCCAACCTTAAACCAAAGGCTTATATCAAGCCTACCACTAACCCTAAGACTCTCTAGCTCTAAGCCTATCCCTAACCCTAACACAAACACTAACCGTAAATCTAATGCTTACACCAACCCAAACCCTAACCCAAACCCTAAACCTAACCCTAAATCTAACACAAACCCTAACCTTAACTGCAACCCTAACCCTAATGCTTACACCAACCCAAACACAAAACCTAATCATAACCCTAACGCTAACACAAACCATAACCCTAAACCAAACCCTAAACCTGACCCAACCCTAACCCTAAACCTAATGCTTACACTAACCCTAACTCAAACAATAACCCTAAGCCTAACCCTAAACCTAAACCTAACACAAACCCTAACAATAACCCTGACACAAACCCTAACCCTAAACTCAACCCTAAACCTAAACCTAACCCTAAACCTAAACCTAACACAAACACTAACCCTAACCCTAATGCTAACACAAACCCTAACCCTAAAAGTAACATTAACCCTAAACCTACCTGGAACCCTAACCCCCACCGTAATCCAAATGATTACACCAACCCTAACCTTAAACCTAACCCTGACCGTAAAACTAACCCTAACCCTAACCTTAAGCCAAACACTAACACAAACCCTAACCCTAACCCTAATGCTTACACCAACCCTAACTCTAACAAAACACAAACACTAACCCTAACCCTAATGCTTACACCAACCCTAATTCTAACCCGAACACAAACCCTAACCCTAACCCTAACACAAACCCTAAACCTAACCCTAAACCTGACACAAACCCTAACCCTAACCCTAACCCAAACACAAACCCTAACTATAACCCTAACCCTAACCATAACCATAACACAAACCCTAACCTTAACCGTAACCCTAACACTAATGCTTACACCAACTCTAACTCTAACTCTAACCCGAACCCTAACCCTGACACTCAGCCTAACTCTAAACCTAACATAAACCCAAACCGTAACCCTAACCCTAGACCTAACCCTAATGATTACACCAACCCTAACCCTAACACTAAGCCTAACCCTTACCCTAAACCTAACCCTAAGCCTAACCCTATCACTAACCCTAACCCTAACCCTAACACTAACCCTAACCCTATCTTAACCCTAATGATTACACCAACCCTAACACAAACTCTAACCCTAACCCTAACCCTAACCTTAACTCTTGCCCTAACCCTAATCATAATCCAAACCCTAACATAAACCCTATCACTAAACCTCGCCCTAACACAAAACATAACCCTAACCCTAAGCCTAAACCTAACCCTAAACCTAACCGTAAACATAACGCTAACCCTAACCCTAACATAAACCCTAACCCTAACCGTAAACCTAACCCTAATTTTTACACTAACAGTAACCCTAACCCTAACCCTAACCTTAACCCTTTTCCTAACCCTAACCCTAACCCTAACACTAATCCTAACGCTAACCCTAACCCTAACACAAACACTAACCCTATCTCTAACCCAAACCCTAAACCCTAAACCTAACTCCAAGCCTAATCCAAACCCTAACCCTAACATTAACCTTAACCCTAACCCTAACCTGAAGCTTAACCCTAATGCTTACACCAACCCCAAACCTAAACCTAACGCAAACCCTAACACTAACCCTAACCCTAACACAAACTCTAACCCTAACCATAACCATAACACTAACCCTAACACAAACCCTAACCCTAACCCTCATACAAAACCTAACCCTAACCCTAAACCTTATCCTAACCATAAACCTAACACTAACACAAACCCTAACCATAACCCTAACCCTAACCCTATCCCTGATTTAAAACCTAACCCTAATTTTAACCCTAACACTTACTCTAACCCTAACCCTAACACTAACACAAACCCTAAACCTAACCATAACATAAACCCTAAACCTAACCCTAACCCTTATCCTAACACAAACCCTATCCCTAACCCTAATCCTGACCCGACCCGAACCCTAAACCTGAACCTGACGCTAACACTAACACTAACCCTAAACCTAAACCTAATGCTTACACCAAACCTAACCCTAACCCTGACCCTAACCCTAACACAAACCCTAACCCTAACCGTAACATGAATCCTAAACCTAACTTAAACTGTAACCCCAACCTTAAACCAAAGGCTTATATCAAGCCTACCACTAACCCTAAGACTCTCTAGCTCTAAGCCTATCCCTAACCCTAACACAAACACTAACCGTAAATCTAATGCTTACACCAACCCAAACCCTAACCCAAACCCTAAACCTAACCCTAAATCTAACACAAACCCTAACCTTAACTGCAACCCTAACCCTAATGCTTACACCAACCCAAACACAAAACCTAATCATAACCCTAACGCTAACACAAACCATAACCCTAAACCAAACCCTAAACCTGACCCAACCCTAACCCTAAACCTAATGCTTACACTAACCCTAACTCAAACAATAACCCTAAGCCTAACCCTAAACCTAAACCTAACACAAACCCTAACAATAACCCTGACACAAACCCTAACCCTAAACTCAACCCTAAACCTAAACCTAACCCTAAACCTAAACCTAACACAAACACTAACCCTAACCCTAATGCTAACACAAACCCTAACCCTAAAAGTAACATTAACCCTAAACCTACCTGGAACCCTAACCCCCACCGTAATCCAAATGATTACACCAACCCTAACCTTAAACCTAACCCTGACCGTAAAACTAACCCTAACCCTAACCTTAAGCCAAACACTAACACAAACCCTAACCCTAACCCTAATGCTTACACCAACCCTAACTCTAACAAAACACAAACACTAACCCTAACCCTAATGCTTACATCAACCCTAACAGAAACCGTAAACCTAACCCTAACCCTAACACAAACCATAACCCCAACGCTAATCCTAACCGTGACAAACCCTAACCCTAACCCTAAATCTAATGCTTACGCAAACCCTAACCCTAACCCAAACTCTAACCCTAACCCTAACCCTAACCTTGAATCTAACACGAACCCTAAACTTAACCATAACCCTAACCCGAATGCTTACACCAACCCTAATTCTAAAGCTAACCCGAACACTAACCCTGACCTTTCCCTCACCCTAACACAAACCTAACCCTAACCCTAACACTAATGTTTACACCAACAACAACACAAACCCTAACCCCAACCCCAACACTAAAACAAACCATAACCGTAACCTTAACCCTAACCCTAACGCTAAAACTAACTCTAAACCTAACCCTAAACCTAACCCTAACCCTAATGCTAACACAAACCCTAATACAAACCATAACACAAACCTTAAACCTAACCCTAACCCTAACAGAAACCTTAACCTTAAAACTAACATTAACCCTAAACATACCTGGAACCCTAATCCCGAACTTATCCAAATATTTACACCAACCTTAACCCGAACCCTAACCCTGACTGTAAACCTAACCCTAACACTAACACAAACCTTCACCCTAAGACTACATGAAACCCTAACGCCAACCGTAACCCAAAGGCTTACAACAAGCCTAACCCTAACCCTAACACTCTCTAATCCTAAGCCTATCCCTAACCCTAACTCAAACCGTAACCCTAACCCTAACCCTGACACAAACACAAACCCTAACCCTAACAATAACCATAACCCTAATCCTAATCATAACACCAACCCTATCCCTAACTTAAACATAACATTAATCCTAAACCTACCTTGAACCCTAACAATACTGTAACCCAAATGCTTACACCAACCCTAACCCTTACCCCTAACCCTAACCCAAAGCCTACCTGAAACCCAAACCCAACCATAACCCAAAGGCCTACTCCAAGCCTATCCCTAATCCTAAGACTCTCTAACTCTAAGCCTATCCCCAACCCTAAAACAAACCATGACCGTAAATATAATGCTTACACTAAACCTGACCCTAACCCTAACCCTAACCCTAACCCTAAATCTAACACAAACCCAAACTTAACCCTAACCCTTACTTTAATGCTTACACCAACCCCAAACCTAAACCTAACGCAAACCCTAACACTAACAGTAACCCTAACTCTAACCCTAATGTTTACACAACCCTAACCCTTATTCTAACACAAACCATAACCCTAATCCTAATCCGAACCCGAACCTGAACCCTAACAATGACCCTGACCCTAACCCTAACACTAACTATAACCCTAAACCTAATGCTTACACCAACCCTAACCCTAACCCTAACCCTAAACCTAACCCCAACCGTAACATTACTCCGAAACCAAGCTTAAACCCTAACTCCAACAATAAACCAAAGACTTACACCAACCCTACCACTAGCCCTAAGACTCTCTAACTCTAATCCTATCCCTAACCCTAACACAAACACTAACCGTAAATCTAGTGCTTACAACTCTAACCCTAACCCAAACTCTAAACCTAATCTAACCCTAAACCTAAATCTAACACAAAACCTAACCAAAACCATAACCCTAACACTAATGCTTACACAAACCCTAACTCTAACGCTAACCCGACCCTAACCCTGACCGTACCAATAACCCTAACACTAACCCGAACTCTAACCCGAACCATAATGCTTACACCAACCCTAACACAGACCCTAATCCTAACCCTAACACAAACCATAACCATAACTCTAACCCTAACCCTGACACAAACTCTACCCCTAACCCTAAACCTAATGCTTACAGAAACCCTAACCCTAAACCTAACACAAACCCTAAACCTAACCAAAACCATAACACAAACCCTAACCCTAACCTGAAGCGTAACCCTAATTCTTACACCAATCCTAAACCTAACCGTAACGCAAACTCTAACCCTAACCCTAACCCTAACACAAACCCTAACGCTAACACTAACCTTACCCCTAAAACAAACCCTAACCCTAACCCTAAACCTAACACAAACATTAACCCTAACCCTGACCATGACCCTAACGCTAACATTAACCCTAACCTTAAACCTAATGATTACACCAACCCTAAACCTAACCCTAAGCCTAACCTAACATTAACACAAACCCTAACCCTAACCCAAACCGTAAGATTAATCCTAAACCTTCCTTGAACCCTAACACCTGCCATAACCCAAATGCTTACACCAACCCTAACGCTAACCCTAACCTTAACCCTAAGCCTAACACAAACCATAACCCCAACCGTAAACCAAAGTCTTACACCAAGCCTGCCACTAACCCTACAACTCTCTAACTCTAAACCTATCCTTAACCCTAACACAAACCCCAACCGTAAATCTAATGTTTACACCAATCCTAACACTAACCCAAACTCTAAACCTAACCCTAACCCTAAATCTAACACAAACTCTAACCTTAACCGTAACCCTAATCCTAATGCCTACAGCAACTATAACACAAACCCTAACCATAACACTAACTCTAACACAAATCATAACAATAACCCTAACCCTAAACCTAACACAAACACTAACCCTAACCCTAACATAAACCCTAACCCTAACCCTAACCCTAACCGTAACTCTAAACCTATCATTAAAGGCTTATTTTAACCTTAATTCTAATACAAACACTAACCCTAAACCTATCCCTAACCCTAAAGCTTACACCAACCCTAACCCTAACCCTAACACAAACTCTAACCCTAACCCTAACCCTAACACAAACCGTAACCCAAAAACTAACATTAACCCTAAATCTACCTGGAACCATAACCCCCACGGTAATGCAAATGATTACACCAACCCTAAACCGAACCTTAACCCTGACCGTAAACCTAAACCTGATCCTAACCATAACCCTAACAAAAACCCTAAACATAAACCAACCTGAAACCCTAACCCCAGGCGTAACACAAAGGCTTACACCAAGCCTAACCCTAACCCTAACACTATCTAACCCTAACCCTATCCTTAACCCTAACTCAAACCGTAACCGAAACAATAAACCTAACACTTACCCTAACCCTAACGCTTAACCTAACGCTAACCAAAAACCTAACGCTAACCCTAAACATAACCCTAAGCCTAACCCTAAGCCTAACGATAACACAAACCCTAAAAGTAAACCTAACCCTGAACCTAATGCTTACAACAACCCTAACACTAACACTAACACAAACCCTAACCCTAACCCTAACCGTAAACCTAATGATTACACCAACCCAAACAGAAACCCTAATCCTAAACCTAACCCTAACACAAACCATAACCCGAAAGCTAATCCTAACCCTGACACAAACCCTAACAGTAACCCTAAAAATAATGCTTACACAAACCCTATCCCTAACCCAAACTCTAACCCTAACCCTAAACCTAACCCGAAATCTAACACGAACCCTGAACTTAACAGTAACCCTAACCCTAATGCTTACACCAACCCTAATTCTAAAGCTAACCCGAACCCTAACCCTGAACGTACCCCAACCCTAAAACAAACCATAACCATAACCCTAACCCTAACACAAACCATAATCCTAACCCTAACCCTAAACCTGACAATATCCCTAAACCTAACCCTAAACCTAATGCTTACACTAACACTAAACCTAACCCTAACCCTAACACAAACCCTAACCCTAAACCAAACCCTAACAAAAATCATAACCCTACACTAAGCCTAACCCTAAGCCTAACCCTAGCACTAAAGCTTACACCAAACCTAACCATAATCTTAACACAAACCCTAACCCTAACCCTAACCCTAGTGCTTACTCCCACCCTAACACAAACCATAACAGTAACCCTAACCCTAACTCAAACGGTAACACTAACCCTAACCCTAACACTAACACAAACCCAAACCCTACCCTAACCCTAACTCTAAGCCTTCCTGAAACCCTAACCCCAACTGTAACCCAAATGCTTACACCAAGCATAACCATAACCCTAAAACTCTCTAACTCTAACCCTATACCTAACCCTAATTCAAACCCTAACCCTAACCCTAAGCCTAACCCTAACCCATACCTAACACAAACCCTAACCCTAAAGTTTACACCAACCCTAAACCTAACCCTAACACAAAACTAACCCTAAACCTAACCCTAACCTTTATCATAACACAACCCATAACCCTAACCCTAACACTAACCGAATCCAAACCCTAACCCTGACCCTGACCCTAAACCTAACACTAACCGTAACCCTAACACTAACACAAACCCTAACCCTATCCCTAACCCTAATGCCTATACCAACCCTAAAACAAACCCTAAACCTAACCCTAAACCTAACACAAACTATAACCCTAACACTAACCCTAACCCTGACACAAACCCTAACCCTAACCCTAACCCTAAATCTAATGCTTACAACAAACCTATCACTAACCCTAACACAAACCCTAACCCTAACACAAACCATAACCCTAAGGTTAACCCTAACCCTGACACATACCCTAATCCTGACCCTGAACCTAATGCTTACACAAACCCTAAAAAACCCTAAGCCTAACCCTAACCCTAACTCTAACCCTAACCCTCACCCTTAACCTACCCCTAACCGTAATGCTTACACCAATCCTAACCCTAACCCTAACACAAACACTAACCCTAACACAAACCAAAACACTAAAACGAACATTAAACCTAAACTTACCTGGAAACCTAACCCATACCTTCTCCAAATGATTACACCAACCCTAACCCGAACCATAACCCTTGCCATAAATCTAACCCTAAACCCTAATCCTAACACTAAACCTTACACAAACCCTCACCCTAAACCTAACCCTAACCCTAACCATTAACCTAAACCTAACCCTAAACTTAACGCTAAACCTAAACCTAAACCTAAGCTTAACCATAACACTAACCCTAACCCTAACACAAACCCTAAGCCTAATCTAACAATAATGCTTACACAAAACCCTAACCCTAACCCTAACAAAAACCCAAACCCTAACCCTAACACAAACCCTAAACCTAACCCTATTGCAAACAGCAACCCTAACACATACCCTAACCCTATCACTAACCCTAACACAAACCTTAACCCTAACCCTAACCCTAAACCTAAACCTAACCAAAACCATAACACAAACCCTAACCCTAACCTGAAGCGTAACCCTAATGCTTACACCAACCCTAAACCTAAAAAAACGCAAACACTAAACCTAACCCTAACACTAACACAAACACTAACCCTAACACGAGCATAAAACCTTAACTTAACTGTAACCCTAACCCTGATGCTTACACCAAACCTAACTCTAACGCTAACCTGAAACCTAACCCGGACCATACCCCTATTCCTAACACTAACTCAAACCATAACCTTAACCCTAATGCTTACACCAACCCTAACAAAAACCCTAACCCTAACCCTAACAGAAACCCTAACCCTAACCCTAAAACAAACCATAACTCTAACTCCAATCCTAACCCTGACACAAACCCTAACCCTAACACTAAACATAATGCTTACAGAAACACTAGCCCTAACCCTAAACCTAACACAAACCATAACACAAACCCTAACACTAACCTGAAGCGTAACCCTAATGCTTACACTAACCCTAAACCTAACCCTTACGTAAAAACTAACACTAACCGTAACAGTAACACAAACCCTAACCCTAATCCTAACTTTAACCTTAACACAAACCCTAACCCTAAACTGACATCGAACCCTAACCCTGACCCTGATCATAACCCTAACACTAACACTTACCCTAAACCTAATGCTTACAACAAACCTAACATAACAATAACCCTAACCCTAACCATAACCATAACACCAAACCTAACCCTAACCATAACCGTAACATTAATCCTAAAACTACCTTGAACCCTAACACATACCGTAACACAAATGTTTACATCAACCCTAACCCTAACCCTAACCCTGATACAAGCCGTAACCCTAACCGTAAACCTAAGCCTTACCCTAACCCTAACCATAACACTAACACAAACCCTAAACCTAAGCCTAACCCTAATTAAAACCGTAACCTAACCCTAACCCTAATGCTTACACCAACCCTAACCCTAACCCTATCACAAAACCTAACCCTTACCCTAACGCTAACACAAACCCTAACCCTAAAACTAACATTAACCCTAAACCTACCTGGAACCCTAACCCCCACAGTAATCCCAATGATTACACCAACCCTAATCTGAACCCTAACCCTGACTGTAAACCTAACACTAACCCTATCCCTAACACAAAACCTAACCATAAGCCTACCTGAAACCTTAACCCCAAGCATAACCCAAAGGCTTACACCAAGCCTAACCCTAACCCTAACACTGTCTAAAGCTAAGCCTATCCCTAACCCGAACTGAAAACCTAACCCTAACATTAACCCTTACCCTAACCCTAACCCTAAACCTAACCCTAACCGTACCCCTAACCCTAACACTAATGCTTACACCAACACTAACAAAAACACTAACCGTAACCCTAAACATAACCCTAATGCTTACACCAACCCTAACCTTAACCCTAACAAAAACCCTAAGCCTAACCGTACCGCTAACCCTAACACTAATGATTACACCAACCCAAACTCAAACCCTAAGCCTAACCCTAACCCTAACACAAACACTAACCCTAACCCTAACCTAAACCTAATGCTTACAATAACCCTAACCCTAACCCTAACCCTAACACAAACCCTAACCATAACCCTAACCCAAACTCAACCCTAACCATTACCCTAAACGTAACCCTAACCCTAAACCTAAACCTACCACTAAACCTAACCCTAACCCTAACCCTAATGCTTACACCAACCCTAACCCTAACCCTAACACAAAACCTAACCAAAACCCTAACACTAACACAAACCCTAACCCTAAAACTAACATTAACCCTAAACCTAATGCTTACACCAACCCTAACCATAGCAATAACCCTAACCCTAACCCTAACCATAACACCAACCCTAACCCAAAACCGTACCGTAACATTAATCTTAAACCTACCTTGAACCCTAAACCATACCATAACCCAAATGCTTACATCAACACTAACACTAACCCTTACCCATAACCCTAACCATAAGCCTACCTGAAACACTAAACCCAACCATAACACAAAGGCTTACACCAAGTCTATCACTAATCCTAAGAATCTCTAACTCTAAGCCTATCCCTAACCATAACACAAACCCGAACCGTAAATCTAATGCTTACACCAAACCTAACCTTAATCCAAACCCTAACACTAACCCTAACCCTAAAACTAACACAAACCATAAACTTAACAGTAACGATAGCTTTAATGCTTACCAAAACCCTAGCTCTAACGCTAACCCGAAACCTAACCCTGACCTAACCCTAACCCTAACCCTAACCCTTATCCTAACTCTAATGCTTACACCAACCCTAACACAAACCCTAACCCTAACACAAACCATAACCCTAACGCTAACCCTAACACTGACACACAACCTAACACTAATCCTAAAACTAATGCTTACAAAAAACCTAACCTTAACCTAACCCTAACCCTAAACCTAAACCTAAACAAAACCATAACAAAAACCCTAACCATAACCATAAGCTTAACCCTAATGCTTACACCAACCAGAAACCTAAACCTAACGGAAACCCTAACCCTAACACAAACCCTAACACTAACCCTAACCTTAAAACAAACCCTAACCCTAACCCTAATGCAAGCCCTAACCCTAACCCTAACCCTAAACCTAACCCTTACCCTAACCCTAACCCTAAACCTAACACAAACCCTAAACCTAAACCAAACTATAATACAAACCCTAAACCAAACCCGTACCCTAATGCTTACACCAACCCTAACCCTAACCCTAACACAAAACCTAACCCTAACACAAACCCTAACCCTAAAACTAGCATTAACTCTAAACCTACCTGGAACCCTAAACACCACCGTAATGCCAATGATTACACCAAACCTAATATGAACCCAAACCCTGATCATAAACCTAAACCTAAACCTAACCCTAACACAAAACCTAACCGTAAGCATACCTGAAAACCTAACCCAAGTATAACCCAAAGGCTTACACCAAGCCTAACCCTAACCCTAACACTGTCTAAACCTAAGCCTATCCCTAACCCGAACTCAAAACCGAACCCTAACATTAACCCTTACCCTAACCCTAACCCTAAACCTAACGCTAACACTAACCCTAACCATAAACCTAATGCTTACACCATCAATAACACAAACCCTAACCCTAACACTAAACATAACCCTATTTCTTACACCAAAACTAACCCTAACCCTAACCTAACCGTACCCCTAACCCTAACACTAATGCTTACACCAACCCTAACTCAAACCGTAATCTTAACCCTAACCCTAACACAAACCCTAAAACTAACCGTACCCCTAACCCTAAATATAATGCTTACACCAACCCTAACTCAAACCCTAACCCTAACCCTAACACAAACCCTAACAATAACCCTATCCCAAACTCAAACCCAAACCATAACCCTAACCGTAACCCTAACCCTAACCCTAAACCTAACGCTAAGCCTAACCCTAACCATAACCCTAATGCTTACACTAACCATAACCCTAACCCTAACACAAAACCTAACCCTAACCCTAACTCTAACACAAACCCTAACCCTAAAACTGACATTAACCCTAAATCTAATGCTTACACCAACCGTAACCGTAACAATAACTCTAACCCTAACCCTAACCATAACACCAAACCTAACCCTAATCCGTACCGTAACATTAATTCTAAACCTATCTTGAACCCTAAACCATTCCGTAACGCAAATGCTTACATCAACCCTAACTCTAACCTTTAACCATAACCCTAACCCTAAGCCTAGCTGACACACTAAACCCAATCATAACCCAAAGGCTTACACAAAGCCTAACCCTAATCCTAAGAATCTCTAACCCTAAGCATATCCCTAACCTTAACACAAACCCTAACTGTAAATCTAATGCTTACACCAAACCTAACCCTAACCCAAACTCTAAACCTAACCATAACCCTAAATCTAACACAAACCCTAATCCTCATGCTTACACCAACCCTAACTCTAACGCTAACCCGAACCCTAACCCTGACCGTACCCCTAACCCTAACACTATCCCTAACCCTAACACTATTGCTTACACCAACCCTAACCCTAACACAAAACCTAACCCTAAAACTAACATTAACCCTAACCCTACCTGGAACCCAAAACCCCACAGTAATCCCAATGATTACACCAACACTAATCTGAACCTTAACCCTGACTGTAAACAAACCCTAACCCTAACCGGATCACGAAACCTAACCATAAGCCTAACTGAAACCCTAACCCCATGCATAACCCAAAGGCTTACACCAACCCTAACCCTAACCCTAACACTCTCTAACCCTAAGTCTATCCCTAACCCTAACTCAAAACCTAACCCTAACACTAACCCTTAACCTAACCCAAACTTTAAATCTATCGCTAACCCTAACCCTAACCCTAATGCTTACACCAAAACTAACACAAACCCTAACCATAACCCTTAACCTAACCCTAATGGTTAAACCAACCCTAACCCTAAACCTAACACAACGCCTAAACCTAACCGTACCCCTAACAATAACACTAATGCTTACACCAACCCTAACTCAAACCCTAACCCTAACCCTAACCAAATATTAATCGTAAACCTACCTTGAACCCTAACACCTACCGTAACACAAATGCTTTCACCAATCCTAACCCTAACACTAACGCTAACACAAACCCAAACCCTAAGCCTACCTGAAAGCCTAACCCCAACCATAACCCAAAGGCTTACACCAAGCCTAACCCTAACCCTTAAACATTCTAACCCTAAGCCTATCACTATCCCTAACTCAAACCCTAAACCTAACCCTAACCCTAATGCTTACACCAACCCTAACACTAACCCTAATCCTAACCCTAACTCTAACCCTAACCCCAACTCAAAACCTAACCCTACCCTAAACCTAACCCTAACCCTAACCCAAACACTAACCCTAACCCTAAAACAACACTAACCCTAAACATAGACCTAATGCTTACACCAAACCTCACCCTAACCCTAACACAAACTCTAACCCTAAAACAAACATTAACCCTAAACCTAATTGGAACCCTAACCTCCACCGTAATTCAAATGATTACACCAACCCAAATCCGAACCCTAACCATGACCATAAACCTAACCCTAACTCTAATCCTAACACAAACCCTAATCATAAGCCTACCTGAAACCCTAACCCCAACCGTAAACTAAAGGCTTACACCAAGACTAACCCTAACCCTAACACTCTCTAACCCTAAGCCTATCCCTAACCCTAACTCAAACCCTAACCCTAACCCTAATCCTACTGCTTACACAAACGCTAACCCTAACCCAATCTCTAACCCTAACCCTAACACAAACCCTAACCTTATCCGTAACCCTAACCCTAATGCTTATACCAACCCTAACTCTAAAGCTAACCTGAACCCTAACCCTGACCGTACCCCTAACCCTAACACTAACCCTAACCCGAACCCGAACCGTAACATTCCCCCTAAACCTACTTTGAACCCTAACACCTACCATAACCCAAATGCTTACACAAACCCTAACCCTAACCCTAATCCTAAGCCTAACACAAACCATAACCCCAACCGTAGACCGAAGGCTTACACCAAGAAAACACCTAACCCTACGACTCTAAACTCTAACCCTATGCCTAACCCTAAGGCAAACCCTAACCGTAAATCTAATGCTTACACCAATCCTAACCCTAACCAAAACTCTAACCCTAACCCTAACCCTAAATTTAACACAAACCCTGTCCTTTACCGTAACCCTAACCCTAATGCTTACACCAACGCTAACCCTAAACCTAACGCTAACACAAACCCTAAAACTAACCCTAACAAAAAACCTAACCCTAACCCTAACACAAACTCTAACCCTAACCCTAACCCTAACCGTGACACAAACCCTAACCCTAAACCTAAGGCTAACACATTCCCTAACGATAACCCTAACCTGAAACCTAACCCTGAAATTAACCCTAACCCTAACCCTACCCCTTACATAAACCCTAACCCTAACGCTAAACATAATGATTACACCAATCCTAACACTAATCTAACACTAATGCTTACACCAACCTTAACCCTAACATAAAACCCTAACCCTAATCCTAACCCTGACACAAAACCTTACCCTATCCCTAAACGTAATGATTACAACAACGCTAACCCTAACATTAAACCTAACGCTAACCCTAATCCTAACACATACCCTACCCTAACCCTAATCCTAACCCTAATGCTTACATCAATAGTAAACTTAACCCAAACACAAGCCCTAACACTATCCCTAACCTTAACCCTAACCCTAACATAAACCCTAACCCTAACCCTAATGCTTACACCAACCCTTATCCTAACTCTAACCCTAACCCTAAACCTAACACTAACCCTAACACTTACACCAACCCTAATTCTAACACTAACCCGAACCCTAACCAAGACCGTACGCCTAACACTAACACTAAACCTAACCCTAACCCGAACCCTAACTATAAACCTAACACTAAACCTAATGCTTACACCAACACTAACCCTAACCCTAAACCTCACACACACCCTACCCTAACCCTAACCCGAACACAAACCCTAACCCTAACCCTAACCCTAATGCTTAACAAAGCCTAACCCTAACCCTAACACAAACCCTAACCCTAATCCTAACTCTAACCCAATCCCTAACACGGACCATACCCTAACACTAACGATAACCCTAACCCTAAACCTAATGCTTACACCAACGTTAACCCTAACCCGAAAACTCACCCTCACCCTAACACTAACCATAACCCTATCACAAACCCTTACCCGAAACCTAACCCTAAACCTAATGCTTACACCGACCCTAACCCTAACCCCAAACCTAACAGAAACCCTAACCCTAACTCTAACCCTAGCCCCTAAGCATACCTGGAACCCTAACTCCAAATGTAACCCTAATGCTTACAAAATGGCTAACAATAACCCTAGCACTCTCTAACCCTAAGCCTAACCCTAACCGTAAAACAAACCCTTACCCTAACCCTAAACCTAATGCATACACCAACCCTAACACCCTAAATCTAACCCTAACCCTACCCAAACCCTAACCATAACACAAACCCTAAACCTAACTGTAACCCTAACCCTAACAAAAACCCGAACCCTAACCCTAAACCTAACCAAAACCCTTATGCTTACACCAACCCTAACTCTAACCCTAACCCTAACACTAAAGTTCACCATCACCATAAACCCTAACCCTAACCGTGACACAAACCCTAACCCTAACCCGAACCCGAACCTTAGCCCTGACCATAAACCTAACCCTATCACTGACCCTAACCTTAAACCTAATGCTTATACCAACCCTAAAAATTACCCTAAACCTCACCCTCACCCTAACCCTAACTATAACCCTAACAGAAACCTTAACCCTAACCCTAACCGTAATATTCATCCTAAACCTACTTTGAACCCTAACACCTACCATAACCCAAATGCTTACACCAACGCTAACCCTAACCCTAACCCTAAGCCTACCTGATACCCTAACCCCAACCGTAAACTAAAGGCTTACACCAAGCCAACACCTAACCCTACGACTCTAACTCTAACCCTCTGCCTAGCCCGAACACAAACCCTAACCGTAAATCTAATGCTTACACCAATCCTAACCCTAACCAAAACTCAAACCCTAACCCTAACCCTAAATCTAACACAAACCCTATCCTTTACTGTAACCCTAACCGTAATGCTTACACCAATGCTAACCCTAATCCTAACATTCTCTAAGCCTAAGCCCAACCCTAAATTCCAACACACCCTAAACCTAACCCTAAACCTAATACATACACCAACCCTAACCCTAACCCTAAATTTCAATCTCACCCTAACCCTAAGCCTAACCATAAAACACATCCTAATTCTAACCCTAAACCTAACACTAACCCTAACAAAATCCCTATGCCTAACCCTAGCCTAACCCTAATTCATACACCAACACTAACCATAACACTAACACAAACCCTAAACCTAACCCTAACCCTACAACAAACCCTAACCCTAACCGTAACCCTAACACTAATGCTTACACTGACCCTAACTCTAACCCTAACCCGAACCTTAACCCTGAGCGTAACCCTAAACCTAACACTGACCCTAACGCTAACCCAAACCTTAATGCTTAGATCAACCCTAACACAAACCCTAAACCTAACCATAACCCTAACACAAACCCTAATCCTAACCACACTCCTGACACAAACCCTAACCCTAATGATTACATCAACCCTAACCCTAACCCGATACCTAACACAAGCCATAAACCTATCACTAACCCCAATTGTAACCCAAATGCTTACACCAACACTACCCCTAACCCTAACACTCTCTAAGCCTAAGCCCAACCATAAATTCAAACACACCCTAAACCTAACCCTAAACCTAATACTTACACCAACGCTAACCCTAACCGTAAGGCAAACCCTAACCCTAACCCTAAAACAAATTCTAACCCTAACCCTAAGCAGAACCCTAAACCTGAAAGTAACCCTAACGCTAACAGTAACCCTAAACCTAAACCTAATGCTTACACCAACCGTAAACCTATCCCAAACCTAACCCTAACACAAACCGTAACCCTAACCCTAACCCTAACCCTAACAAAAACACTAAACCTAACCCTAAACCTAATGCTTATACCAAGCCTAACCCTGAACTTAACACAAACCCTAGGCCTAACCCTAACCCTAACCCTAACCCTAACCCAACCCTAACACAAACCCTAACCCTAACGGTAAGAAGAATGCTGACACAAACCCTTACCCAAACCCTAACCCTAACCCTAACACTAATGCTTACACCAACCCTAACTCTAACCCTAACCCAGACACTAACCCTGACCATAACCGTAATGCTAAGAAAACATAACCCTAACCCAAACCCTAATGCTTAGACCAACCCTAACCATAACCCTAACCCTAACCATAACCTTAACACTAACCCTAACCGTATCGAAAATCATAACCCAAATGCTTACACCAACACTAACCCTAACCCTAACACTGTATACCCCTAAGCCAAACCCTAACCCTAACACACACCCTAAACCTAACCATAAACCTAATGCTTACACCAACCATAACCCTATCCCTAAACCTAAATCTCACCCTGACCATAAACCTAACCCTAACACAAACACAAACCCTTACTCTAACCCTAATGCTTACACCAACCCTAACCCTAACCCTAATACAAACAATATCCCTAAACTTAACACAAACCCTAATCCTAACCCTAACACAAACCCTAACCCTAACACTAACCGTTACCCTAACTCTAAACCTTACCCTAAACCTAATGGTTTCAACAACGCTAACCCTAACCGTAACACAAACCCTAACCCTAACCAGAAGCCTAACACAAACCCTAACGATAACCTTAACCAGAACCCTAACCCTGAAATTAACCCTAACTCTAACCCTAACCCTGACATAAACCCTAACCCTAACATTAAACATAATGATTACACCAACTCTAACCCTAATGCTTACACCAACCCTAACCCTAACCCCAACACAAACCCTAAACCTAAAGCTAACCCTGACACAAACCGTAACCATATCCTTAAACCTAATGATTACACCAAAGCTCACCCTAACATTAAACCTAACCCTAACCCTAATCCTAACACATACCCTAACCCTAAGCCTAATCCTAACCCTAATGCTTACACCAACCCTAAACCTTAACCTAACACAAACCCTAACCCATTCCCTTACCTTAACCCCAACCCTGACACAAACTCTTATCCTAACCCAACTCCAATTGCAACCCAAATGCTTACACCAACACTAACCCTAACCTTCACACTCTTTACCCCTAAGCCTATCCCTAACCTTAACACAAACCCTAAACCTAACCCTAATCCTAATGCTTACACCAACCCTATCCCGAACCTTAACACAAACCCTAACCCTAACCCTAACACTAAAACTAACCCTAAACCTAACCCTATACCTAACCGGACTCTAACCCTAACCCTAACCATAACCGTAACCCTAACCATAAACCTAATGCTTACACAAACACTAAACCGAACGCTAAACCTCACATACACCCTAACCCTAACCCTTACCGGAACACAAAGCCTAACCCTATCTCTAACCCTAATGCTTACACAAACCCTAACCCTAACCCTCACCCTAACACAAACCATAAACCTAACCCTAACCCTAACCCTAACCCTAACCCTGAAAGTAACCCTAACCCTAACAGTAACCCTAAACCTAAAGCTAATGCTTGCACCATTCATAAACCTAACCCTAAATCTAACCCTAACAAAAACCCTAACCCTAACCGTATCCCTAACCCTAATGCTTACACCAAACCTAACTCTAACCCTAACCGAAACCCTAGCCCACGGTAACCCTAAACCTAACAGTAACCCTAACCCTTAACCTAACCCTAATGCTTACACCAACCCTAACACAAACCATAAAACTAACAGTAACCCTAACACTAATGCTTACAACAACCCTAACTCTAACGCTAAGCCTAACAATAACCCTAACCAAAATGCTTACACCAACCCTAACTCTAAGCCTAACCCGAAGCCTAACCCTGACTGTAACCCTAACCGTAACACTAAACCTAACTCTAACCCTAATGCTTAGACCAACACTAACACAAACCCTCACTCTAACCATAACCATAATACAAACCCTAACACTAATCTAACCCTGAGAGAAACCCTCACCCTAACCCTAAACCTAATGATTACACCAACCGTAAACCTAACCATAATGCTTAGACCAACCATAACACAAACCCTAACCCTAACCCTAACCATAACACAAACCCTAACACTAATCTAACCCTGATAGAAACCCTCACCCTAACCAAAAACCTAATGCTTACACCAACCCTAACCCTAAACCTAAAACTAACACTAACACAAAATCTAACCCTAACCCTAACCGTAACATTAATCCTAAACCTTCCTTGAACCCTAACCACAAACATAACCCAAATGCTTACACCAACACTAACCCTAACTCTCTACCACTAACCCAACCCGAACCCTAACACACCCTAAACCTAACCCTAAACCTAATGCTTATACTAACCCTAACCCTAACCCTAAATTTCAATTTCACCCTAAACCTAACCCTAACCATAACACAAACACAAACCCTAACCTTAACCCTAATGCTCACACCAAACCTAACCCAAACCATAACACAAACCCTAACCTTAACCTATAACTAACCCTGACACAAACCCTAACCCTAAACCGAAACCTAAGGCTTACACCAAACGTAAACCTAACCCTAACACTAACACTAACCCTAAACCTAACCCTAACCCTAACACAAACCCTAAGCCTAACCCTAAGCCTAAACCTACTGCTTACACCAACAATAACCCTAACCCCAACACAAACCTTAACCCTAAACCTAACCCTTCCCCTAACACAAACCTTACCCTAACCCTAACCCGAACCCGAACCCTAACCCTAACCCTGACCGTAACCCTAACACTAACAATAACCCTATCGCTAAAACTAAAGTTTACACCAACACTAACCCTAACCAAAAACCTCACCCTCACCTTAACCCTGCCCCTAACAATAACAAAAACACTAACACTAAACCTAACCTTAACCCTAATGCTTACACCAACCCTAACCCCAACCCAAAACCTCAATTTCACACTAACCCTAACCTTACTCTAACACAAACCCTAAACCTAACCATAACCTTAACCCTAATGATTACACCAACCCTAAACCTAACCCTACAACAAACCCTAAACCTAACCCTAATGCTTACACAAACCATAACCCTAACCTTAACACAAACCCTAAACCTGAACCTAACCCTAACACAAACCCTAGCCCTAACCCTTACCCTAACCCTAACCCAAACACTAACCCGTACCGTAACCCTAACCATAACTCCAACCCTAAACAAAAACCTAATGCTTATACCAACGCTAATGCTAACCCCAACCTTAACCGTAATGTTTACAACTAACCCAGAAACAAACCCTAATCCTAACCCTAACCCGAACACTAACCCTGACAGAAACCCTAAACCTTACACAAACCCTAACCCTGAACCTAATGCTAACATCAACCCTTACCCTAATACTAACCCTAATCCTAACTCTAACCCTAACACAAACCCTAACACTATACCATAACCCTAATCCTAATGCTTACACAAACCATAAATCAAACCCTAACCCGAACCTTAACCCTGACCGTAACCCTAACCCTAACACTAACCCTAACCCTAACCCAAACCCTAATGCTTAGACCAACCCTAACACAAACCCTACCGCTAACCATAACCCTAGCACAAAACCCTAAACCTAACCATAACCCTACTCCTGACACAAGCTGTAACCATAATGATTACACCAAACCTAACCCTAACACTAACGTTAACCCTAATGGAACACCAACCCGAACCCTAACCCTAACACAAACCCTAACATTAACCCTAACACAAACCCTCACACAAAACCAAACGCTAATGCTAACACAAACAATAACACAAACCCAAACCCTAACAGTAACCCTAACACTAATGCTTACACCAACCATAACACAAACCCTAACCTTAACAGTAACACTAACCCTAATGCTAGGGCTAGCTGAAAACGGCTTTGGCGCTGAAGTGGTTTCTGAATGTGGAGTTGGTGGCATGTGAAACCTTCCTGTGGAGACTTCGTTTGTGTGGGATGCTCACCAACCTGCATTTCAGGAGAATGCACTCAAACGGCGTTAAGCATAGAGTGTGAACACGTAGTTTGCTTGAGAGCTGCCTGTCAGCCTGATGGTGTATGAAGTCAGTGAGCCAAATGGAGTTGTTCTGCCACAAGAACCACTCGGCTGATGCTTCTTCAATATGCAATTCAGCAACATGCAGTGTTGCTTGATGGAATTAGCTCTTACAGCAGCATTTGCGTCAAGAGCCTTTGTATTTAGGGCTAGTTGAAAACGACTTTGGCGCTGAAGTGGTTTCTGAATGTGGAGTTGGTGGCATGTGAAACCAACCTGAGGAGCGTTCATTTGTGTGGGATGCTCACGAAGCTGCATTTCAGGACAATGCACTCAAACGGCATTAAGCATAGTGTGTGAAATATGAGTTTGCTTGAGAGCTGCCTGTCAGCATGATGTTGTGTGAAGTCAGTGATCCAAATGGAGTTGTTCTGCCACAAGAACCACTCGGCTGATTCTTCTTCAATATGCAATTCAGCAACATGCAGTGTTGCTTGATGGAATTAGCTCTTACAGCAACATTTGTGTCTAGAGCCATTGTATTTAGGGCTAGCTGAAAACGGCTTTGGCACTGAAGTGGTTTCTGAATGTGGAGTTGGTGGCATGTGAAACCCGCCTGTGGAGCCTTCGTTTGTGTGGGATGTTCACCAAGCTGCATTTCAGGACAATGCACTCAAACGGCATTAAGCATAGTGTGTGAACACGTAGTTTGCTTGAGAGCTGCCTGTCAGCCTGGTTGTGATTGACGTCAGTGAGCCAAATGGGGTTGTTCTGCCACAAGAACCACTCGGCTGATGCTTCTTCAATATGCAATTCAGCACCATGCAGTGTTGCTTGATGGAATTAGCTCTTACAGCAACATTTGCACCTAGAGCCTTTGTATTTAGGGCTAGCTGAAAACGGCTTTGGCACTGACATGGTTTCTGAATGTGGAGTTGGTGGCATGTGAAACCCGCCTGTGGAGCCTTCGTATGTGTGGGATGCTCACCAAGCTGCATTTAAGGAGAATGCACTCAAAAGGCAATAAGCATAGTGTGTGAACACATAGTTTGCTTGAGCGCTGCCTGTCAGCATGATGTTGTGTGAAGTCAGTGAGCCAAATGGAATTCTTATGCAACAAGAACCACTCGGCTGATGCTTCTTCAATATGCATTTCAGCAACATGCAGTGTTGCTTGATGGAATTAGCTCTTACAGCAACATTTGCGTCTAGAGCTTTTGTATTTAGGGCTAGGTGAAAAGGGCTTTGGCGCTGAAGTGGTTTCTGAATGTGGAGTTTTTGGCATGTGAAACCCGCCTGTGGAGACTTCGTTTGTGTGGGATGCTCAACCAGCTGCATTTCAGGAGAATGCACTCAAACTTCATTAAGCATAGTGTGTGAAAAATGAGTTTGCTTGAGAGCTGCCTGTCAGGCTGATGTTGTATGAAGTCCATGATCCAATGGAGTTGTTCTCCCACAAGAACCACTCGGCTGATTCTTCTTCAATGTGCCATTCAGCGACATGCAGTGTTGCTTGATGGAATTAGCTCTTACAGCAACATTTGGGTCTAGAGCCTTTGTATTTAGGGCTAGCTGAAAACGGCTTTGGCGCTGAAGTGGTTTCTGAATGTGGAGTTGGTGGCATGGGAAACCCGACTGTGGAGCGTTCGTTTGTGTGAGATGCTCACCAAGCTGCATTTCAAGACAATGCACACAAACGGCATTAAGCATAGTGTGTGAACACGTAGTTTGCTTGAGAGCTGCCTGTCAGCCTGATGGTGTGTGAATTCAGTGAGCCAAATGTAGTTTTTCTGCCACAAGAACCACTCGGCTGATGCTTCTAGAATATGCAAGTCAGGAACATACAGTGTTGCTTGATGGAATTAGCTCTTACAAGCAACATTTGCATCTAGAGCCTTTGTATTTAGGGCTAGCTGAAAAGGGATATGACAACGAGGTGGTTTCTGAATGTGGAGTTGGTGGCATGTGAAACCCGCCTGTGGAGCCTTCGTTTGTGTGGGATACTCATCAAGCTGCATTTCAGGACAATGCCCTGAAACGGCATTAAGCATGTTGTGTGAACACGTAGTTTGCTTGAGAGCTGCCTGTCAGCCTGATGATGCGTGAAGTCAATGATCAAAATGGAGTGAATCAATGTTTAAAGACCTCCCAACAAAGAAAAGCCCAGCCCCAGACGGCTTCACTCCAGAATTCTGCAAAACATTCCGAACAGAGCTGACCCCAATCCTCTACAAACTCTTCCAAACAATAGAAAAAGAGGCAACCCTCCCAAACTCATTCTATGAAGCCAACATTACCTTAATCCCAAAACCAGACAGAGAACTAACAGAGAAGGAAAACTACAGACCTATCTCTTTGATGAACATTGATGCTAAGATTCTCAACAAAATCCTAGCCAACAGAATTCAAAAACACATCTGATCGATCGTTCATCCAGATCAAGTAGGATTCATCCCTGGAATGCAGGGTGGTTAAACATTCGAAAATCCATAAATGTGATACACCACATCCAAAAACTGAAAAACAAGAATCACATGATAGTATCAATAGATGCAGAAAAAGCTTTCAACAAAATCCAACACCACTTCCTACTTAAAACCCTAACCAAGGTAGGCATAGATGGAAAAATCCGCAACATAATTAAATCCATATATGAAAACCCAACGCCAACATCATACTGAATGGAGAAAAGCTGGAACCCTTCCCACTGAGATCTGGAACAAGACAGGGATGTCCACTTTCTCCACTACTCTTCAACATAGTCCTAGATGTACTTGCTGAGGCCATAAGACAAGAAAAAGAAATCAGAGGAATCCAAATTGGAAATGAAGAAGTTAAACTCTCACTATACGCAGATGATATGATTCTTTATGTAGAAGAGCCAAGAAACTCAATACAGAGACTGCTAGAACTTGTACGAGAGTTTGGTAGAGTGGCAGGGTACAAAATTAATGAACAAAAATCAACATCCATAGTGTACGCAAACAGCCCCAAGATGGAAAAAGACTTAACCAGCAAGATACCATTCAAAATAACAGAGAAAAGTATGAAATATCTGGGAATAAATCTAACCAAAAATGTAGGAGACTTATTTGAAGAAAACTACAAACTACTTAAAAAAGAAATTGAACAAGACCTCAAAAGATGGAGTAACATCCCATGCTCCTGGATAGGTAAAATCAATATCATTAAAATGTCTATACTGCCAAAAGCAATATATACATTCAACGCAATCCCAATCAAATTGCACAAAATATTCTTCATGGAACTGGAAACAATGATCCAAAGGTTCATCTGGAAGCACAAAAAACCACGGATACCTAGAACTATGCTGAAGAACAGGAAGTTAGCAGGGGGAATCACAGTTCCCGACCTCTGGACATACTATAGGGCAGTGGTTATCAAAACAGCGTGGTACTGGCAAAAAGATAGAGAGGAAGATCAATGGAGCAGAATAGAAACACCAGAAGGAAACCCACACAGATACAGCCAAATAATCTTTGACAAAAAGACAAATGACAATCCAGGCAAATGGGAAGGTCTGTTCAATAAATGCTGTTGGGACAACTGGTTGATAGCCTGCAGAAACAAAAAAATAGATCCACATCTCTCACCATACACTAAGATCAGATCTAAATGGATAACAGATCTAAACCTACATCCAGAAACCTTCAAACTTTTGGAAGAAAATGTTGGAAACACACTGGAACACTTAGGGGTAGGCCCTCACTTCCTAAAAAAGACTCCAAGTGCAGTAGAAATCAAGACCAAAATAAACAATTGGGACCTCATCGAACTAAGAAGCTTCTGTACAGCTAGAGAAACAATCAACAAAGTAAAAAGGCAACCCACATAATGGGAGAAGATCTTCGCACACGACATAGGTGATAGAGGGCTGATCTCCAGAATATACAAAGAGCTACAAAACAACCAAAATGTCAAAACAAACAAGCCACTCAAGAAATGGGCACGGGAAATGGGCAAACACTTCACAAAGGAGCAAACCCAAATGGCAAATAAACATATGAAAAAATGCTCAAGTTCCCTGGCAATAAGGGAAATCCAAATTAAAACATCAATGAGGTACCACCTAACGCCAGTAAGACTGGCCCACATGAATAAGAGTATCAACAATACTTGTTGGCGAGGTTGTGGGGAAAAGGGATCCCTACTCCACTGCTGGTGGGGTTGCAGGCTGGTACAGCCTCTATGGAAATCAGTATGGAGAATATTCAAACAACTCAAATTCAACATACCGTATGATCCAGCAATAGCACTCCTAGGAATATATCCAGAACAATTGTTTTATGAGAAACCAACATGCACTCCTATGCTCATAGCAGCACAATCAGTAATTGCAAAAACATGGAAGCAACCAAAATGCCCATCAACAGAGGATTGGATAAGAAACCTATGGTTCATGTACTCCATGGAATACTACTCAGCTATTAAAAAAACAAAATGCAGTTCTTTGTGGCCAAATAGGCCAAACTGGAAACCATAATGCTAAGGGAAATGAGCCAATCCCAAAAGGTTAAATACCACATGTTTGCCTTAATTTAAGGTGATATGATGTCATGTATAACATGTTATGTTTTGAATGTTATATGTTGTGTATAAACTAAAATTGAAGTATAGGTGAGGTGGTCACAGAAGGTGGCTGGGAACTCGCATTTACTTTTAACATATTGGTTACTCATTACTATGTCAATTAATTCCATAATGATGTAAATTTTTGCTGATGGTATGTTGGAGCTTTCAATTGACTGGGATGATACTCTGATGGCTCTGTCTTCAGACCAGAGAGGGTATACCTAGGAAGCCGTTGAACATGACTGGACAATAAGATGCTGGACTCTATGTTATACGCTTGCAATGGGGGAATCTCAACTGAACTTGAGCTGTGCTTATGCAACAAGGTGGAGGAATCCACCATGGTGGGAGGGTTTGGGGAGGGGTGGGGAGAACCAAAGTATCTATGTAACTGTGCCACATAATACAATGTAATTACTGAAGTTAAATAACAAATAATTAAAAAAATGGAGTGGTTATGACACAAGAACGACTTGGCTCATTCTTCTTCAATATGCAATTCAGCAACACGCAGTGTTGCTTGATGGAATTAGCTCTTACAGCAACATTTGCGTCTAGAGCCTTTGTATTTAGGGCTAGCTGAAAAAGGCTTTTGCACTGAAGTGGTTTCTGAATGTGGAGTTGGTGGCATGTGAAACCACATGTATAGTCTTCGTTTGTGTGGGATGCTCTCCAAGCTGCATTTCAGGACAATGCACTCAAACGGCATTAAGTACAGTGTGTAAAATATTAGTTTGCTTGAGAGCTGCCTGTCAGCCTGATGGTGTGTGAAGTCAGTGAGCCAAATGAAGTGGTTCCGCCACAAGAACCACTCGGCTGATGCTTCTTCAATATGCAATTCAGCAACATGCAGTGTTGCTTGATGGAATTAGCTCTTACAGCAACATTTGCTTCTAGATCCTTTGTATTTAGGGTTGGCTGAAAACGGCTTTGGCGCTGAAGTGTTTCCTGAATGTTTAGTTGGTGGCATGTGAAACCCACCTATGGAGCTTTCATTCGTGTGGGATGCTCAGCAAGCGGCATTTCAAGACAATGCACCAACTTCATTAAGTATAGTGTGTGAACACGTAGTTTGCTTGAGAGCTCCCTGTCAGCCTGATGGTGTGTGAAGTCAGTGAGCCAAAGGCAGTTGTTCTGCCACAAGAACCACGTGGCTGTTGCTTCTTCAATATGCAATTCAGCAACATGCAGTGTTGCTTGATGGAATTAGTTCTTACAAAAATATTTGCATCTAGAGCATTTGTATTTAGGGCTAGCTGAAAACGGCTTTGGGGTTGAAGTGGTTTCTGAATGTTGAGTTGTTGGCATGTGAAACCCGCCTGTGCAGTGTTCTTTTGTGTGGGATGCTCACAAAGCTGCATTTCAGGACAACGCACGCAAAGGGCATTAAGCATAGTGTGTGAACACGTAGTTTGCTTGAGAGCTGCCTGTCAGCTTGATGGTGTGTGAAGTCAGTGACCCAAATGGTGTTCTTCTAGCACAAGAACCACTCGGCTGATGCTTCTTCAATATGCAATTCAGCAACATGCACTGTTGCTTGATGAAATTAGTTCTTACAGCAACATTTGCGTCTAGAGTCTTTGTATTTAGGGTTAGCTGAAAACGGATTTGGCGCTGAAGTGGTTTCTGAATGTGGAGTTGGTGGCATGTGAAAGCCGCCTGTTTAGGCTTCGTTTCTGTGGGATGCTCACCAAGCTGCATTTCAGGACAATGCACTCAAATGGCATTAAGCATAGCATGTGAGCACGTAGTTTGCTTGAGTGCTGCCTGTCAGTCTGATGGTGTGTGAAGTCAGTGAGCCAAATGGAGTTCTTCTGGCACAAGAACCACTCGGTTGACGCTTTTCTTCTTCAATATGCAATTCAGCAACATGTGGTGCTGCTTGATGGAATTAGCTCTTTCAGCAACATTTGCGTCTAGAGCCTTTGTATTTAGGGCTAGTTGAAAAAGGATTTGGCGCTGAAGTGGTTTCTGAATGTGGACTTGGTGGCATGTGAAACCCGCCTGTGGAGGCTTCGTTTCAGTGGGATGCTCACCAACCTGCATTTCAGGACAATGCACTCAAATGGCATTAAGCATAGTGTGTGAACAAGTAGTTTGCTTGAGAGCTGCCTGTCAGCCTGATGGTGTGTGAAGTCAGTGAGCCAAATGGAGTTGTTCTGCCACAAGAACCACTCGGTAGATGCTTCTTCAATATGCAATTCAGCAACATGCAGTGTTGCTTGATGGAATTAGCTCTTACAGCAACATTTGCGTCTAGAGCCTTTGTATTTAGGGCTAGCTGAAAACGGCTTTGGCGCTGAAGTGGTTTTTGAATGTGGAGTTGGTGGCATGTGAAACCAACCTGTGGAGTGTTCGTTTGTGTGGGATGCTCACCAAGCTGCATTTCAGGACAATGCACTCAAACGGGATTAAGCATACTGTGATAATATGTGTTTACTTGAGAGCTGCCTGTCAGCCTGATGGTGTGTGAAGTCAGTGAGCCAAATGGAGTTCTTCTGCCAAAAGAACCTCTCGACTGATGCTTTTCTTCTTCAATATGCAATTCAGCAACATGCAATGTTGCTTGATGGAATTAGCTCTTACAGGTACATTTGCGTCTAGAGCCTTTGTATTTAGGGCTAGTTGAAAATGGCTTTGGCACTCAAGTGGTTTCTGAATGTGGAGTTGGTGGCATGGAAAAACCGCCTGTGGAGCCTACGTTTGTGTGGGATGCTCAACCAGCTGCATTTCAGGACAATGCACTCAAATGGCATTAAGCATACTGTGTGAACACATAGTTTGGTTGAGAGCTGCCTGACAGCATGATGGTGTGTGATGTCAGTGAGCCAAATGGAGTTGCTCTGGCACAAGAACCACTCGGCTGATGCTTCTTCAATATGCAATTCAGCAACATGCAGTGTTGCTTGATGGAATTAGCTCTTACAAAAACATTTGCATCTAGAGCATTTGTATTTAGGGCTAGCTGAAAACGGCTTTGGCGCTGAAGTGGTTTCTGAATGTTGAATTGTTGGCATGTGAAACCCGCCTGTGCAGTGTTCTTTTGTGGGATGCTCACAAAGCTGCATTTCAGGACAATGCACGCAAAGGGCATTAAGCATAGTATGTGAACACGTAGTTTGCTTGAGAGCTGCCTATCAGCCTGATGGTGTGTGAAGTCAGTGACGCAAATGGAGTTCTTCTGGCACAAGAACCACTCGGCTGATGCTTCTTCAATATGCAATTCAGCAACATGCAATATTGCTTGTTGGAATTAGCTCTTACAGCAACATTTGTGTCTAGAGCCTTTGTATTTAGGGCTAGCTGAAAACGGTTTTGGCGCTGAAGTGGTTTCTGAATGTGGAGTTGGTGGCATGGGAAACCCGCTTGTGGAGGCTTAGTATCTGTGGGATGCTCACCAAGCTGCATTTCAGGACAATGCACGCAAACGGCATTAAGCATAGTGTGTGAACACGTAGGTTGCTTGAGAGCTGTTTGTCAGCCTGATGGTTTATGAAAACAATGAACCAAATGGAGTTCTTCTGCCACAAGAACCACTCAGCAGATGCTTCTTCAATATGCAATTCAGCAACATGCATTGTTGTTTGATGGAATTAGCTCTTACAGCAACATTTGCGTCTAGAGCCTTTGTATTTAGGGCTAGCTGAAAAAGGATTTGGCGCTGAAGTGGTTTCTGAATGTGGACTTTGTGGCATGTGAAACCAGCCTGTGGAGGCTTCGTTTCAGTGGGATGCTCACCCAGCTGCATTTCAGGACAATGCACTCAAATGGCATTAAGAATAGTGTGTGAACACGTAGTTTGCTTGAGAGCTGCCTGTCAGCCTGATGGTGTGTGAAGTCAGTGAGCCAAATGGAGTTGTTCTGGCACAAGAACCACTCGGCTGATGCTTCTTCAGTATGCAATTCAGCAACATACAGTGTTGCTTGATGGAATTAGCTCTTACAGCAACATTTGCTTCTAGACCCTTTGTATTTAGGGCTGGCTGAAAACGGCTTTGGCGCTGAAGTGTTTTCTGAATGTTTAGTTGGTGGCATGTGAAACCCACCTGTGAAGCTTTCATTTGTGTGGGATGCTCAGCAACGGCATTTCAAGACAATGCACTCAACGACATTAAATATAGTGTGTGAACACGTAGTTTGCTTGAGAGCTCCCTGTCAGCCTGATAGTGTGTGAAATCAGTGAGCCAAATGCAGTTGTTCTCCCACAAGAACCACGTGCCTATTTCTTCTTCAATATGCAATTCAGCAACATGCAGTGTTGCTTGATGGAATTAGCTCTTACAAAAACATTTGCATCTAGAGCATTTGTATTTAGGGCTAGCTGAAAACGGCTTTGGCGCTGAAGTGGTTTCTGAATGTTGAGTTGTTGGCATGTGAAACCCGCCTTAACAGTGTTCTTTTGTGTGGGATGCTCACAAAGCTGCATTTCAGGACAATGCACGCAAAGGGCATTAAGCATAGTATGTGAACACATAGTTTGCTTGAGAGCTGCCTATCAGCCTGATGGTGTGCGAAGTCAGTGACGCAAATGGTGTTCTTCTGGCACAAGAACCACTCGGCTGATGCTTCTTCAATATGCAATTCTGCAACATGCACTGTTGCTTGATGGAATTAGCTCTTACAGCAACATTTGTGTCTAGAGTCTTTGTATTTAGGGCTAGCTGAAAACGGATTTGGCGCTGAAGTGAATTCTGAATGTGGAGTTGGTGGCATGTGAAACCCGCCTGTTTAGGCTTCATTTCTGTCAGATGCTCACCAAGCTGCATTTCAGGACAATGCACTCAAATGGCATTAAGCATAGAGTGTGAGCACGTAGTTTGCTTGAGAGCTGCCTGTCAGCCTGATGGTGTGTGACGTCAGTGAGCCAAATGGAGTTGTTCTGGCACAAGAACCACTCGGCTGATGCTTCTTCAATATGCAATTCAGCAACATGCACTGTTGCTTGATGAAATTAGCTCTTACAGCAACATTTGTGTCTAGAGTCTTTGTATTTATGGCTAGCTGAAAATGGCTTTGAGGATAAGGTGGTTTCTGAATGTGGAGTTGGTGGCATGTGAAACCACATGTATAGTCTTCGTTTGTGTGGGATGCTCACCAAGCTGCATTTCAGGACAATGCACTCAAACGACATTAAATATAGTGTGTAAAATACTAGTTTGCTTGCGAGTTGCAAGTCAGCCTGATGGTGTGTGAAGTCAGTGAGCCAAATGGAGTTCTTCTGGCACAAGAACCACTCGGGTAATTCTTCTTCAATATGCAATTCAGCAACATACAGTGTTGCTTGATGGAATTAGCTCTTACAGCATCATTTGCGTCTAGATCCTTTGTATTTAAGGCTAGCTGAAAACGGCTTTGGCGCTGAAGTGGTTTCTGAATGTGGAGTTGGTGGCATGTGAAACCCGCTTGTGGAGCCTTCGTTTGTGTGGGATGCTCACCCAGCTGCATTTCAGGACAATGCACTCAAACGGCATTAAGCATAGTGTGTGAACACATAGTTTGCTTGAGAGCTGCCTGTCAGCCTGATGGTGTATGAAGTCAGTGACCCAAATGGATAGGTTCTGCCACAAGATCCACTCGGCTGATGCTTCTTCAATATGCAATTCAGCAACATGCAAAGTTGCTTGATGGAATTAGCTCTTACAGGTACATTTGCGTCTAGATTCTTTGTATTTAGGGCTAGTTGAAAATGGCTTTGTCACTGAAGTGGTTTCTGAATGTGGAGTAGGTGGCATGTGAAACTCGCCTGTGGAGCCTTCGTTTGTGTGGGATGCTCAACCAGCTGCATTTCAGGACAATGCACTCAAATGGCATTAAGCATAGTTTGTGAACACGTAGTTTGCTTGAGACCTGCCTGTCAGCCTGATGGTGTGTGAAGTCAGTGAGCCAAATGGTGTTGTACTGGCACAAGAACCACTCGGCTGATGCTTCTTCAATATGCAATTCAGCAACATGCAATGTTGCTTGATGGAATTAGCTCTTACAGCAACATTTGCGTCCAGAGCCTTTGTTTTTAGGGCTAGCTAAAATGGCTTTTGCGTTGAAGTGGTTTTTGAATGTGGAGTTGGTGGCATGTGAAACCCACATGTGGAGCGTTCGTTTGTGTGGGATGCTCACCAAGCTGCATTTCAGGACAATGCACTCAAACGGCATTAAGCATAGTGTGTGAACACGTAGTTTGCTTGAGAGCTGCCTGTCAGCCTGATGGTGTGTGAAGTTAGTGAGCCAAATGGAGTTCTTCTCGCAAAAGAACCACTCGGCTGATGCTTCTTCAATATGCAGTTCAGCAACGTGCGGTGTTGCTTGATGGAATTAGCTCTTACAGCAACATTTGGGTCTAGAGCCTTTCTATTTAGGGCTAGCTGAAAACGGCTTTGGCGTTGAAGTGGTTTCTCTATGTGGTGTTGGTGGCATGTGAAACCCGCCTGTGGAGCGTTCGTTTGTGTGGGATGCTCACCAAGCTGCATTTCAGGAGAATGCACTCAAATGGCATTAAGCATAGTGTGTGAACACGTAGTTTGCTTGAGAGCTGCCTGTCAGCCTGATGGTGTGTGAAGTCAATGATCCAAATGGAGTTGTTCTGCCAGAAGAACCACTCGGCTGATGCTTCTTCAATATGCAATTCAGCAACATGCAGTGTTGCTTGATGAAATTAGCTCTTACAGCAACATTTGCGTCTAGAGCCTTTGTATTTAGGGCTAGTTGAAAATGGCTTTGGCGCTGAAGCGGTTTCTGAATGTGGAGTTGGTGTCATGTGAAACCCGCCTGTGGAGCCTTCATTTGTGTGGGATGCTCACCCAGCTGCATTTCAGGACAATGCACTCAAATGGCATTAAGCATAGTTTGTGAACATGTAGTTTGCTTGAGAGCTGCCTGTCAGCCTGATGCTGTGTGCAGTCAGTGAGCCAAATGGAGTTCTTCTGGCACAAGAACCACTCTGCTGATGCTTCTTCAATATGCAATTCAGTTCTCGGAGAAAATGGCCGACCACGGAGGGTTGATGTAAAGGGGAAGGCAGAGAGAGAGGCCCAAAAAGTGCCAGAAGAAGGAGCAAGTCTAGTTAAAAATAGTATATACAGGTGTGCAAATCCCACAGGACACTGCGGAATCAACAAGATCCACGCAATTTGGAGAATCAACCAAAAATAACAACAAAGAAACCAAGGAAGCGCTCAGCTGCCGGCTCAGTCTCACAGCAGCTCGAAAACGGGTGAGTCGGGAAAGGCCGGGGGGAGTTTTGAACAGCCAACTTTGGGAGATCGTTGCTCAAGGCCCCGCCAGTGGCGGCTGGAAACTGCAGGAGTGCTGAAACCTCTAGCACTGGTGAAGATATTAGTGACCTTGTTGGGACCCAGGCAAAGACAGTGACAGCTAAGTAACACACATTCCCACATAAGGAACGCTACGGTACGGAAGGACGCTAGGATCCTGAAGTGCGGTAGCCGGCAGCTACCCCGGGACCACAGCTAAACTAAATTCTGGGCCAACCCAGGCCAAAGGAAAGCGGCCGTGCCTCAGACAAAAAACCAAAGTAAAAGAACAACAACAACAACAACAACAACAAAATCCTAGGCGCTGAAACCTAAGGCTGAAACCTAAGGCGCTGAAACCTGAAACCCAGAAGAGAAACAAAAACAACTCCCTGGGCCTAAGGAAAACAAAAACCTAGGCTAGCAAGACCTCAGGCCACCCACTAGGTGGCAACAGAGGTCAAGGGTGAGAATTCAGCAACACCTAGGGCCGCAAGCATGAGGCGCAATAGGAGAGCCAGTGAGGTAGATGCAGCTAATGCCATCCCAAAAAGCCACCATAAAGCCTGGTCGATCGCAGAGATTACAGATGAAGAAATTGAAGACGTCTCTGATAAGGAGTTCAGAAAAATAATTATAAAACTCTTCAGAGACAATGAAAAACGATGGGACGAGCTCAAAGATTTTAAAAACCACATAATCACAGAAAAAAAATCACTCAAAAACGAGATCCTGGACTTGAAGAATAAAGTTGAGAGCTTAGCCAACAGAATTACAGCAGCAGAAGACAGGATATCCGACTTAGAAGATTCCCAGAATGAAAGCAGGCAGATTATTAACCAACTAGAGTCACAACTACACAAGGCGACCAAGACGATCCAGGAGATGAATGACAACATCAAGAAGTCAAATATCAGAATCATGGGGCTCCCAGAAGGAGTGGAAAGAGAAACAGGCATACAACCAGTACTTGAGGAAATTATGCAGGAGAACTTCCAAAATACCTGGAACATGAGTCCAATCCAAATTCAGGAAGGCCAGAGGACTCCCCACAGGGTGGACCCAAAACGATCCTCCCCAAGACACGTGGTAATCAAGCTACCCTCCAATGAATACAAAGAAAGAATCCTAAGGTTAGCACGATCCAAAGAGAAGCTTACATTTAGGGGTAGGACCATCAGAATCACTGCCGACTTCTCAGAACAGAAGCTCCAGGCAAGAAGGGAGTGGAACAAAATCTTTCAAGTACTGAAAGAGAACAACTGTCAACCAAGAATACTCTACCCAGCAAAGATTTCATTTGTATACGAGAACGAAACTAGATACTTCCACAGCAAAGAGAAATTAGAAGAATATGCCAACACAAAACCAACTCTACAAAATCTCCTTAGAAATGCGCTACTCCCAGAGAAAAAGGAAGCAAGCCATAAGCAAGGATGGCAATCAGGGAGATCTCAATAAAGTCCATCCACGGAAACGACAATCAATTACCAACAACCTCAAAAACACAGGCATATGTCACGACATTATTATAATTTCTCAATATTAACCCTCAACACAAATGGCTTAAATTCATCACTGAAAAGGCACCAATTACCAGACTGGGTTAAAAATCAGGACCCAACTATATGCTGCTTGCAAGAAACGCATCTAACCAGAAGAAACTTCAGGAAACTCAAAGTGAAAGGATGGAAACAAATATTCCATGCCAATGGACGAGAAAAAAAGGCTGGCGTGGCAGTCCTATTCTCAGATGATACGGACTTCAAAGTAACAAACGCCAAAAAGGACAGGGAAGGGCGCTACATCCTCTTGAAAGGGAGGATCCAACAAGAACCAATCGCCATTCTTAACATATATGCTCCTAGCCCGGATGCACCCAGCTATGTGAAACAAATACTTTTGGACTTAAAGGGAGACATAGATGAACATACGATAATTCTGGGAGATCTGAACACCCCACTAACACCAATAGATCGATCAACGCAGCAACAGCTCAACAGAGAAGCCACAGAACTCACACAAACAATAGAACAACTGGACCTAGTAGACATCTATAGAATATTTCATCCTAAGGCCACAGACTACACCTTCTTCTCAGCAGTGCATGGTACCTTCTCCAGGATAGACCACATAATAGGACACAAAGCAAGTTTAACTAACTACAAAAATATCAGAATCATACCATGTACCTTCTCAGACCATCACGGAGTGAAACTGGAAATCAACAACTCAAAATGTCCCAGGAAACATGTAAACTCCTGGAGGCTGAACAATATGCTACTAAACGAACAATGGGTTAGAGAAGAAATTAAAGACGAGATCAAAAAATTTATGGAAACCAACGAAAACCCAGATACAAATGTCCAAAACTTATGGGACACCGCCAAAGCAGTGTTACGTGGTAAGTTTATTGCAATTAGCGCGCACGTCAAAGCTCAAGAAAGGCAACAAATGCAGGAATTAAGCACACACCTCCAGGAACTGGAAAAGCAACAGCAGAAGGACCCCACAAACAAGAGGAAACAAGAAATTATCAAAACAAGACAAGAACTAAATCAGAAAGAAATTAAAAAAACCATTCAGAAAATAAATGAATCAAAAAGCTGGTTCTTTGAGAGGATAAACAAAATAGATACCCCACTGGCCCGACTGACAAAGAAAAAACAAGACAAAGCAAGAATTAGCAGCATCAAAGATGAAAAAGGCAACATAACAACAGACACTACTACCATTAAGGAAATAATTAGAAATTATTACAAAGAACTATACGCCAACAAATCCGATAACCACTTGGAAATGGAAAGATTCTTAGAATCCCACCACTTACCAAAACTCACCCCAGAAGCAACAGAAGACCTGAATAAACCCATTACCGAATCAGAAATAGAATCAGTGATTAAAGAACTCCCAACAAAGAAAAGCCCAGGCCCAGATGGTTTTACCACAGAATTCTACAAAACATTCCAATCAGAGCTAACCCCAATCCTTTACAAGCTCTTCAAAACAATAGAAAAGGAAGCAGTTCTTCCAAACTCATTCTATGAAGCCAATGTCACCTTAATCCCCAAACCGAACAGAGAATTAACAGAGAAGGAAAACTACAGACCGATCTCCCTGATGAACGTTGACGCTAAGATTCTCAACAAAATCCTAGCCAATAGAATACAAAAAAACATCAGACAGATCATCCATCCAGACCAAGTAGGTTTCATCCAGGGAATGCAGGGATGGTTCAACATAAGAAAATCCATAAATGTGATACATCACATCCAAAAACTGAAAAACAAAAACCATATAATAGTATCAATAGATGCAGAAAAAGCCTTCGACAAAATTCAACACCCCTTCATGTTAAAAACCCTAACCAGGGTGGGGATAGAAGGAACAACCCACAACATAATCAAAGCAATATATGAAAAACCCAATGCCAGCATCATACTAAATGGAGAAAAAATTGGATCCCTTCCCACTGAGATCTGGAACAAGACAAGGCTGCCCACTATCACCACTGCTATTCAATATAGTCCTAGAGGTACTTGCAGAAGCCATAAGACAAGACAAAGAAATCAAAGGAATCTAAATTGGAAATGAAGAAGTCAAGCTTTCACTATTCGCAGACGACATGATTCTCTACATAGAAGAACCAAAAAACTCAATACAAAGACTCCTAGAACTCATACGAGAATTTGGCAGAGTGGCAGGATACAAAATTAATGAACAAAAATCAATAGCCATGGCGTATGCAAATGGCCGCAAGATGGAAGAAGATCTAACCAACAAGCTACCATTCAAAATAACAGAGAAAAGCATGAAATATCTGGGAATAAATTTAACCAAAAGCGTAGATGACCTTTATGAAGAAAATTACAAAACACTCAAGAAACAAATAGAACAAGACCTCGAAAGATGGAACAACATCCCATGCTCCTGGATAGGCAAAATTAATATCATCAAAATGTCTATACTTCCAAAAGCAATATATACATTCAATGCAATCCCAATCAAATTACCCACAGCATTCTTCATCGAACTGGAAAAAATGATACACAGATTCATCTGGAAACACAAAAAACCACGAATAGCCAGAACCACTCTGAAGAACAGACACTTAACAGGGGGAATCACAGTACCAGATCTCTGGACATACTATAGGGCAGTGGTCATCAAAACAGCCTGGTACTGGCACAAAGATAGAGAGGAAGATCAGTGGAGCAGAATAGAAACAACAGATGGAAACCCACACAGATACAGTCAATTAATCTTCGACAAAAAGACAGACAACAACCCAAGCAAATGGAAAGGTCTGTTCAATAAATGCTGTTGGGACAACTGGTTGATAGCCTGCAGAAACAAAAAGATAGACCCACATCTCTCACCATACACCAAGATCGAATCTAAATGGATAAAAGACCTAAACCTACATCCAGAAACCTTCAAACTTTTGGAAGAAAATGTTGGAAACACACTGGAACACTTAGGGGTAGGCCCTCACTTCCTAAAAAAGACTCCAAATGCAGTAGAAATCGAGACCAAAATAAACAATTGGGACCTCATCAAACTAAGAAGCTTCTGTACAGCTAGAGAAACAATCAACAAAGTAAAAAGGCAACCTACAGAATGGGAGAAGATCTTTGCACACTACATAGGAGATAGAGGGCTGATCTCCAGAATATACAAAGAGCTACAGAGAAACCAAAACAACAGAACAAACAAACTGCTCAAGAAATGGGCACGGGAAATGGGCAGACATTTCACAAAAGAACAAACCCAAATGGCAAACAAGCATATGAAAAAATGCTCAAGTTCCTTGGCAATAAGGGAAATCCAAATGAAGACAATAATGAGGTACCACCTAACTCCAGTAAAGATGGCACACATACATAATACCACCAACACTTGCTGGCGAGGCTGTGGGGAAAAGGGAACCCTTCTCCACTGCTGGTGGGACTGCAGACTTGTACAGCCTCTATGGGAATCAGTTTGGCGAATACTCAAACAACTGAAAATCAGCATACCATATGATCCAGCAATAGCACTCCTAGGAATATATCCAAAAGATCTCCTACACAAGAAACCAACATGCACGCCTATGTTCATAGCAGCACTATCTATAATTGCAAAAACCTGGAAGCAGCCAAAATGCCCATCAATAGAAGACTGGATAAGAAAGCTATGTTTCATCTACTCTATGGAATACTACTCAGCTATTAAAAAAAAACGAAATGCAGTTCTTTGTGGACAAATGGGCCCGACTGGAATCCATCATGCTAAGAGAAATGAACCAATCCCAAAAGGTTAAATACCACATGTTCGCCTTAATCTGAGATGAAAAGATGACAACTTGAAAGATAGTACCTGTATATTGTAATATTAGTGCAATCTCTAACAACCTGTATCCAATGCAATAAGATAATGCGATATAATCTATAAAACAACAATTAATGTCAGAATACTTAAGATCTACATCAAAAAAGTGTAAAACCTACTATACCCTCAATACGCTATGTTAACCGGTAATGGGGAGGGAGTGCAGGGAAATCTTTCAAGACCATAAAAAGAGTGAGAGAAAAAAAAGTACAATATAGCTTATCAAGGTCAAATCTGGTATTTCATAGACAACAGACTCAATGCGGCACTAAACAACAATAAAACTACTATACCAATGCATGAGGGGGGAATCGGGTGCGATCCTGACAACCTCTTAACAGGAGGTCATGTGCGTGGAGCAGGGGGGCACTTCAGAGTGGAGCAGGTGGTAAGGAGGAAGCTTGGATCCCAACCATGAAGACTCCCAGATCTTCAACACAAACTACTAATACGAGCAACAAGGACTATACCCCAACTGCCAAGGAGGCCACAGGGAATTGGATGCCCTCGGATGCCGAGTACTCTGAGGTCACCCACCCCCAACTGGAGCTCCCGCAGGGGATGGAAGAAGTCCAAACACTACCGTGCAGAAACCAACGTCATCGGAAAGACAGCCAGAAGCCCTGAGCGGTCAGCAGACACAGAAGAACAATTAATGTCCTTCAGGACCAGGGAGGAGAGCTTTCTCTGGTCCGAGCCTGGCTCCACCTCTGGACCCCCGCCCTCCCTCGCAGTGACCATCGGGATCGCTTCCAAAACCCCTCACAGCAAACAATCATACAAACTAAAAAAAAAAAAAAAAAAAAACCCTAATTAAATAGACAAACAACAGAAAGTAGAGCTTGAAATCGGACAGGAAAGAGCTGGCATGGATTGGCTCATGCCTTGCTGGGTGGGACACAAAGATTGGTCACTCCTCACCATGGTGTTGGGGATTTCCCTGCACACCCCCCCCCCCAAAAAAAATGTTCTGCACCTCAAATGTTGACAAATATCTTGTTAGAGTTACAAGCCAGTCTGGATTATCCCAAAATCTGCCAAGATCAACAAAATTATACTTCAACACAACAAATGGCTAAATACTAAAATGAAATAGACATGAGACAGCTGAATGGTACCCTGTGGCCTTTTCGGGGTATATAGCAGCCGGCCCGGTCCTGTATATAAACTAAAATTGAGATGTCAATGAGCTAATCATAGGTTGTGGTTAGAACTTGTTTTTTTTGTTATTTTGTTCTTTTTTTTTTTTTATTGTTTTTTTTTTTCTTTAACATACTGGTTACTCAAACCTATTTCAATTCCATAATATTGCAAATTGCTGTTGATGTTATATTGGGACTCTTAATTGACTGTGATGGTATTATACCAGCTCTGACTTCGGACCAGAAATGGTCTCCCCAAGAAACTGTTCAACCCATCTGGACAATAAGTAGCTGGACTCCATGCTTAATATATGTTTGCAAGGAAAGTATCTTGATTGAATTTGAACTGTAATGCTGCATCAAGGTGGAGGAATCCACCAGGGGGGAGGGGAGGGGGAGGGGGAGGGGGATTCCCAAAGCCTATGAAACTGTCATATAATGCTAAATATTAATTAAAAATAAATAAATAAAAAAAATAAAAAAAATATGCAATTCAGCAACATGCAGTGTTCCTTGATGGAATTAGCTCTTCCAGCAACATTTGCGTCTTGAACCTTTGTATTTAATGCTAGCTAAAATGGTTTTTATGTTGATGTGGTTTCTGAATGTGGAGTTGGTGTCATGTGAAACCCACCTGTAGAGCCTTCGTTTGTGTGGGATGCTCAACCAGCTGCATTTCAGGACAATGCACTCAAACGGCATTAAGCATAGTGTGTGAACACGTAGTTTGCTTGAGAGCTGTCTGTCAGCATGATGCTGTTTGAAGTCAGTGAGCCAAATGGAGTTCCTCTGGCACAAGAACCACTCGGCTGATGCTTCTTCAATATGCAATTCAGCAACATGCAGTGTTGCTTGATGGAATTAGCTCTTACAGCAACATTTGTGTCTAGAGCCTTTGTATTTAGGGCTGGCTGAAAACGGCTTTGGCGCTGAAGTGGTTTCTGAATGTGGAGTTGGTGGCATGTGAAACCTGCCTGTGGAGCCTTCGTTTGTGTGGGATGCTCACCAAGCTGCATTTCAGGAGAATGCAGTCAAACGGCATTAAGCATAGTGTGTGAAATATGTGTTTGCTTGAGAGCTGCCTGTCAGCCTGATGGTGTGTGAAGTCAGTGAGCCAAGTGGAGTTGTTCTGCCACAGAACCACTTGGCTGATGCTTCTTCAATATGCAATTCAGCAACATGCAGTGTTCCTTGATGGAATTAGCTCTTCCAGCAACATTTGCGCCTAGAACCTTTGTATTTAGGGCTAGCTGAAAACGGTTTTGGCGCTGAAGTGGTTTCTGAATGTTGAGTTGGTGGCATGTGAAACCCGCCTGTGGAGCCTTCGTTTGTGTGGGATGCTCACCCAGCTGCATTTCAGGACAATGCACTCAAACGGCATTAAGCATAGTGTGTGAACACGTAGTTTGCTTGAGAGCTGCCTGTCAGCCTGATGGTGTGTGAAGTCAGTGAGCCAAATGGAGTTGTTCTGGCACAAGAATGACTCTGCTGATGCTTCCTCAATATGCAATTCAGCACCGTGCAATGTTGCTTGATGGAATTAGCTCTTACAGCAACATTTGCTTCTAGAGCCTTTGTATTTAGGGCTAGCTGAAAACGGCTTTGGCGCTGAAGTGGTTTCTGAATGTGGAGTTGGTGGCATATGAAACCTGCCTGTGGAGCCTTCGTTTGTGTGGGATGCTCACAAAGCTGCATTTCAGGACAATGCACTCAAGTGTCATTAAGCCTAATGTGTGAACACGTAGTTTGCTTGAGAGCTGCCTGTCAGCCTGATGGTGTGTGAAGTCAGTGAGCCAAATGGAGTTATTTTGGCACAAGAATGACTCTGCTGATGCTTTTCTTCCTCAATATGCAATTCAGCAACATGCAGTGTTGCTTGATGGAATTAGCTCTTACAGCAACATTTGCGTCTAGAGCCTTTGTATTTAGTTATAGCTGAAAACGGTTTCGGGGCTAAAGTGGTTTCTGAATGTGGAGTTGGTGGCATGTGAAACCTGCCTGTGGAGCCTTCGTTTGTGTGGGATGCTAACCCAGGTGCAATTCAGGAGAATGCACTCAAACAGCATTAAGCATAGTTTGTGAGCAAGTAGGTTGCTTGAGAGCTGCCTGTCAACCTGATGGTGTGTGAAGTCAGTGAGCCAAATGGAGTGGTTCTGCCACAAGAACCACTCAGCTGATGCTTCTTCAATATGCAATTCAGCAACATGCAGTGTTGCTTGATGGAATTAGCTCTTACAGCAACATTTGCGTCTAGAGCCTTTGTATTTAAGGCTAAGATAAAACGGTTTTGGCACTGAAGTGAATTCTGAATGTGGAGTTGGTGGCATGTGAAACCCGCCTGTGGAGCCTTCGTTTGTGTGGGATGCTCACCCAGCTGCATTTCAGGACAATGCACTCAAACGGCATTAAGCATACTGTGTGAACACATAGTTTGCTTGAGAGCTGCCGGTCAGCCTGATGGTGTGTGAAGTTAGTGAGCCAAATGGCGTTGTTCCGGCACAAGTACCACTCGGCTGATGCTTCTTCAATAAGGAGTTCAGCAACGTGCGGTGTTGCTTGATGGAATTAGCTCTTACAGCAACATTTGTGTCTAGAGCCTTTGTATTTAGGGCTAGCTGAAAACGGCTTTGGCGCTGAAGTGGTTTCTGTATGTGGTGTTGATGGCATGTGAAACCCGCCTGTTGAGCCTTCGTTTGTGTGGGATGCTCACCCAGCTGCATTTCAAGAGAATGCACTCAAATGTCATTAAGCATAGTGTGTGAACACGTAGCTTGCTTGAGAGCTGCCTGTCAGCCTGATGGTGTGTGAAGTCAATGATCCAAATGGAGTTGTTCTCCAACAAGAACCACTCGGCTGATGCTTTTCTACTCCAATGTGCAATTCAGCAACATGCAGTGTTGCTTGATGGAATTAGCTTTAACAGAAACATTTGCGTCTAGAGCCTTTGTATTTAGGGCTAGCTGAAAAAGGATTTGGCGCTGAAGTGGTTTCTGAATGTGGAGTTTTGGGCATGTGAACCCTGCCGGTGGAGCGTTCGTATGTGTGGGATGCTCACCAAGCTGCATTTCAGGACAATGCACTCAAACGGCATTAAGCATAGTGTGTGAACACGTAGTTTGCTTGAGAGCTGCCTGTCAGCCTGATGGTGTGTGAAGTCAGTGAGCCAAATGGAGTGGTTCTGCCACAAGAACCACTCGGCTGATGCTTCTTCAATATGCAATTCAGCAACATGCAATATTGTTTTTTGATGGAATTAGCTCTTACAGCAACATTTGCGTCTAGAGCCTTTGTATTTAGGGCTAGCAGAAAACGAATTTGGCACTGAAGTGGTTTCTGTATGTGGAGTTGGTGGCATGTGAAACCCGCCTGTGGAGCCTTCGTTTGTGTGGGATGCTCACCAAGCTGCATTTCAGGACAATGCACTCAAATGTCATTTAACATAGTGTGTGAACACGTAGTTTGCTTGAGAGCTGCCTGTCAGCCTGATGGTGTGTGAAGTCAGTGAGCCAAATGGAGTTGTTCGCCCACAAAAACCACTAGGCTGATGCTTTTCTTCTCCAATATGCAATTCAGCAACATGCAGTGTTGCTTGATGGAATTAGCTCTTACAGCAACATTTGGGTCTAGCCCCTGTGTATTTAGGGCTAGCTGAAAACGGCTTTGGCGCTGATGTGCTTTCTGAATGTGGAGTTGGTGGCATGTGAAACCCGCCCCTGGAGCCTTCGTTTGTGTGGGATGCTCACCCAGTTGCATTAAATACAATGCACTCAAACAGCATTAAGCATAGTGTGTGAACACATAGTTTGCTTGAGAGCTGCCTGTCAGCCTGATGGTGTATGAAGTCAATGATCCAAACGGAGTTCTTTTCGCAAAAGAACCACTTGGCTAATTCTTCTTCAATATGCAATTCTGCAACATGCACTGTTGCTTGATGCAATTAGCTCTAACAGCAACATTTGCGTCTAGAGCCTTTGTATTTAGGGCTAGCAGAAAACGGCTTTGGCACTGAAGTGGTTTCTGAATGTTGAGTTGGTGTCATGAGAAACCCGCCTGTGGAGGCTTCGTTTGTGTGGGATGCTCACCCAGCTGCATTTCAGGACAATGCACTCAAACGGCATTAAGCATACTGTGCGAAATATTAGTTTGCTTGAGAGCTACCTGTCAGCCTGATGGTGTGAAGTCAGTGAGCCAAATGGAGTTGTTCTGCCACAAGAATGACTCTGCTGATGCTTCTTCAATATGCAGTTCAGCAACGTGCAATGTTGCTTGATGGAATTAGCTCTTCTAGCAACATTTGCGTCTAGAGCCTTTGTAATTAGGGCTAGCTGAAAACGGCTTTGGCGCTGAAGTGGTTTCTGAATGTGGAGTTGGTGGCATGTGAAACCCGCCTGTGGAGCCTTCATTTGTGTGAGATGCTCACCCAGCTGCATTTCAAGAGAATGCACAAAACAGCATTAAGCATAGTGTGTGAACACGTAGTTTGCTTGAGAGCTGCCTGTCAGCCTGATGGTGTGTGAAGTCAGGGAGCCAAAAGGAGTTGTTCTCCCACAAGAACCACTCGGCTGATGCTTTTCTTCTTCAATATGCAATTCTGCAACATGCAGTGTTGCTTGATGCAATTAGCTCTTACAGCAACATTTGCGTCTAGAGCCTTTGTATTTAGGGCTAGCTGAAAACGGTTTGGCACTGAAGTGGTTTCTGAATGTGCCGTTGGTGGCATGTGAAACCCGCCTGTGGAGCGTTCGTTTGTGTGGGATGCTCACCCAGCTGCATTTCAGGACAATGACTCAAACGGCATTAAGCATAGTGTGTGAACAAGTAGTTTGCTTGAGAGCTGCCTGTCAGCCTGGTGGTGTATGAAGTCAGTGAGCCAAGTGGAGTTCTTCTGGCACAAGAACCACTCAGCTAATTCTTCTTCCATATGCAATTCTGCAACATGCAGTGTTGCTTGATGGAATTAGCTCTTACAGCAACATTTGCATCTAGAGCCTTTGTATTTAGGGCTAGCAGAAAATGGCTTTGGCCCTGAGGTGGTTTCTTAATGTGCAGTTGGTGGCATGTGAAACCCGCCTGTGGAGCCTTCGTTTGTGTGGGATGCTCACCCAGCTGCATTTCAAGAGAATGCACTCAAATGTCATTAAGCATAGTGTGTGAACACGTAGTTTGCTTGAGAGCTGCCTGTCAGCCTGATGGTGTGTGAAGTCAGTGAGCCAAATGGAGTTGTTCTGCCACAAGAACCACTCGGCTGATGCTTTTCTTCTTCAATATGCAAATCAGCAACATGCAGTGTTGCTTGATGGAATTAGCTCTTATAGCAACATTTGCGTCTAGAGCCTTTGTATTTAGGGCAAGCTGAAAACGGCTTTGGCACTGAAGTGGTTTCTGAATGTGGAGTTGGTGTCATGTGAAACCTGCCTGTGGATCATTCGTTTGTGTGGGATGCTTACCAAGCTGCATTTCAGGACAATGCACTCAAACGGCATTAAGCATAGTGTGTGAACACGTAGTTTGCTTGAGAGCTGCCTCTCAGCCTGATGGTGTGTGAAGTCAGTGAGCCAAATGGAGTTCTTCTGCCACAAGAATGACTCTGCTGATGCTTCTTCAATATGCAATTCAGCTACACGCAGTGTTGCTTGATGGAAGTAGCTCTTACAGCAACATTTGCGTCTAGAGCCTTTGTATTTAGGGCTAGCAGAAAACGGCATTGGCACTGAAATTGTTTCTGAATGTGGAGTTGGTGGCATGTGAAACCCGCCTGTGGAGCCTTCGTTTGTGTGGGATGCTCACCCAGCTGCATTTCAGGACAATGCACTCAACGGCATTAAGCATAGTGTGTGAACACGTAGTTTGCTGGGCAGCTGCCTGTCAGTCTGAATGTTTAAAAGTCAATGATCCAAATGGAGTTGTTCTGCCCCAAGAACCACTCGGCTGATGCTTCTTCAATATGCAATTCAGCAACATGCAGTGTTGCTTGATGGAATAAGCTCTTACAGCAATATTTGCGTCTAGAACCGTTGTATTTAGGGCTAGCTGAAAACGGCTTTGGCATTGAAGTGGTTTCTGAATGTGGAGTTGGTGGCATGTGAAACCAGCCTGTGGAGCCTTCGTTTGTGTGGGATGCTCACCCAGCTGCATTTCAGGACAATGCACTAAATCGGCACTAAGCATAGTGTGCGAAATATTAGTTTGCTTGAGAGCTGCCTGTCAGCCTGATGGTGTATGAAGTCAGTGAGCCAAATGGAGTTCTTCTGGCACAAGAACCACTCGGCTGATGCTTCTTCAATATGCAATTCAGCAACATGCAGTGTTGCTTGATGGAATTAGCTCTTACAGCAACATTTGCGTCTAGAGCTTTTGTATTTAGGGCTAGCTGAAAACGGCTTTGGCACTGAAGTGGTTTCTGAATGTGGAGTTTTTGGCATGTGAAACCCGCCTGTGGAGCCTTCGTTTGTGTGGGATGCTCACCAAGCTGCATTTCAGGACAATGCACTCAAATGGCATTAAGCATACTGTGATAATATGAGTTTGCTTGAGAGCTGCCTGTCAGCCTGATGGTGTGTGAAGTCAGTGAGCCAAATGGAGTTGTTCTGGCACAAGAACCACTCGGCTGATGCTTTTCTTCTTCAATATGCAATTCAGCGACATGCAATGTTCCTTGATGGAATTAGCTCTTATTGTAACTTTTGTGTCTAGAGCCTTTGTATTTAGGGCTAGCTGAAAAAGGCCTTGGCGCTGAAGTGGTTTCTGAATGTGAAGTTGCTGGCATGTGAAACCCGCCCCTGGAGCCTTCGTTTGTGTGGGATGCTCACCCAGCTGCATTTCAGGACAATGCACTCAAACGGCATTAAGCATAGTGTGTGAACACGTAGTTTGCTTGAGAACTGCCTGTCAGCCTGATGGTGTGTGAAGTCAGTGAGCCATATAGAGTGGTTCTGCCCCAAGAACCACTCGGCTGGGCTTCTTCAATATGCAATTCAGCAACATGCTATGTTGTTTGATGGAATTAGCTCTTACAGCAACATTTGCGTCTAGAGACTTTGTATTTAGGGCTAGCTGAAAAGGACTTTGGCGCTGAAGTCGTTTCTGAATGTGGAGTTGGTGGCATGTGAAACCAGCCTGTGGAGTTTTCGTTTGTGTGGGATGCTTACCCAGCTGCATTTCAGGACAATGCACTCAAACGGCATTAAGCATAGTGTGTGAACACGTAGTTTGCTCGGGAGCTGCCTGTCAGCCTGAATGTTTAATAGTCAATGATACAAATGGAGTTGTTCTGCCAGAAGAACCACTCGACTGATGCTTCTTCAATATGCAATTCAGTAACATGCAGTGTTGGTTGATGGAATTAGCTCTTACAGCAACATTTGCATCTAGAGCCGTTGTATTTAGGGCTAGCTCAAAACGGCTTTGGCACTGAAGTGGTTTCTGAATGTGGAGTTGGTGGCATGTGAAACCCTCCTGTGGAGCGTTCGTTTGTGTGGGATGCTCACCCAGCTGCTTTTCAGGACAATGCACTCAAACGGCACTAAGCATACTGTGCGAAATATTAGTTTGCTTGAGAGCTGCCTGTCAGCCTGGTGGTGTATGAAGTCAGTGAGCCAAATGGAGTTCTTCTGGCACAAGAACCACTCGGCTGATGCTTTTCTTCTTCAATATGCAATTCAGCAACATGCAATGTTGCTTGATGGAATTAGCTCTTACAGCAACATTTGCGTCTAGAGCCTTTGTATTTAGGTCTAGCTGAAAATGGTTTTGGCGTTGAAGTGGTTTTTGATTGTGGAGTTGTTGGCATGTGAAACCCGCCTGTGGAGCCTTCGTTTGTGTGGGATGCTCACCCAGCTGCATTTCAGGACAATGCACTAAATCGGCACTAAGCATAGTGTGCGAAATATGAGTTTGCTTGAGAGCTGCCTGTCAGCCTGATGGTGTATGAAGTCAGTGAGCCAAATGGAGTTCTTCTGGCACAAGAACCACTCGGCTGATGCTTCTTCAATATGCAATTCAGCAACATGCAATGTTGCTTGATGGAATTAGCTCTTCCAGCAACATTTGCGTCTAGACACTTTGTATTTAGGGCTAGCTGAAAAGGGCTTTGGCGCTGAAGTGGTTTCTGAATGTGGAGTTGGTTGCATGTGAAACCCGCCTGTGGAGCGTTCGTTTGTGTGGGATGCTTACCAGGCTGCATTTCAGGACAATGCACTCAAACGGCATTAAGCATAGTGTGTGAAATATGAGTTTGCTTGAGAGCTGCCTGTCAGCCTGATGGTGTATGAAGTCAGTGAGCCAAATGGAGTGGCTCTGCCACAAGATCCACTTGGCAGATGCTTCTTCAATAGGCAATTCAGCAACATGCAATGTTGTTTGATAGAATTAGGTCTTGCAGCAACATTTGCGTCTAGAGCCTTTGTATTTAGGGCTAGCTGAAAACGGCTTTGGCACTGAAGTGGTTTCTGAATGTGGAGTTGGTGGCATGTGAAACCCGCCTGTGGAGCCTTCGTTTGTGTGGGATGCTCACCAAGCTGCATTTCAGGACAATGCCCTCAAATGGCATTAAGCATACTGTGATAATATGAGTTTGCTTGAGAGCTGCCTGTCAGCCTGATGGTGTGTGAAGTCAGTGAGCCAAATGGAGTTGTTCTGGCACAAGAACCACTCGGCTGATGCTTTTCTTCTTCAATATGCAATTCAGCGACATGCAATGTTCCTTGATGGAATTAGCTCTTATTGTAACTTTTGTGTCTAGAGCCTTTGTATTTAGGGCTAGCTGAAAAAGGCCTTGGCGCTGAAGTGGTTTCTGAATGTGAAGTTGCTGGCATGTGAAACCCGCCCCTGGAGCCTTCGTTTGTGTGGGATGCTCACCCAGCTGCATTTCAGGACAATGCACTCAAACGGCATTAAGCATAGTGTGTGAACACGTAGTTTGCTTGAGAACTGCCTGTCAGCCTGATGGTGTGTGAAGTCAGTGAGCCATATAGAGTGGTTCTGCCCCAAGAACCACTCGGCTGGGCTTCTTCAATATGCAATTCAGCAACATGCTATGTTGTTTGATGGAATTAGCTCTTACAGCAACATTTGCGTCTAGAGACTTTGTATTTAGGGCTAGCTGAAAAGGACTTTGGCGCTGAAGTCGTTTCTGAATGTGGAGTTGGTGGCATGTGAAACCAGCCTGTGGAGTTTTCGTTTGTGTGGGATGCTTACCCAGCTGCATTTCAGGACAATGCACTCAAACGGCATTAAGCATAGTGTGTGAACACGTAGTTTGCTCGGGAGCTGCCTGTCAGCCTGAATGTTTAATAGTCAATGATACAAATGGAGTTGTTCTGCCAGAAGAACCACTCGACTGATGCTTCTTCAATATGCAATTCAGTAACATGCAGTGTTGGTTGATGGAATTAGCTCTTACAGCAACATTTGCATCTAGAGCCGTTGTATTTAGGGCTAGCTCAAAACGGCTTTGGCACTGAAGTGGTTTCTGAATGTGGAGTTGGTGGCATGTGAAACCCTCCTGTGGAGCGTTCGTTTGTGTGGGATGCTCACCCAGCTGCTTTTCAGGACAATGCACTCAAACGGCACTAAGCATACTGTGCGAAATATTAGTTTGCTTGAGAGCTGCCTGTCAGCCTGGTGGTGTATGAAGTCAGTGAGCCAAATGGAGTTCTTCTGGCACAAGAACCACTCGGCTGATGCTTTTCTTCTTCAATATGCAATTCAGCAACATGCAATGTTGCTTGATGGAATTAGCTCTTACAGCAACATTTGCGTCTAGAGCCTTTGTATTTAGGTCTAGCTGAAAATGGTTTTGGCGTTGAAGTGGTTTTTGATTGTGGAGTTGTTGGCATGTGAAACCCGCCTGTGGAGCCTTCGTTTGTGTGGGATGCTCACCCAGCTGCATTTCAGGACAATGCACTAAATCGGCACTAAGCATAGTGTGCGAAATATGAGTTTGCTTGAGAGCTGCCTGTCAGCCTGATGGTGTATGAAGTCAGTGAGCCAAATGGAGTTCTTCTGGCACAAGAACCACTCGGCTGATGCTTCTTCAATATGCAATTCAGCAACATGCAATGTTGCTTGATGGAATTAGCTCTTCCAGCAACATTTGCGTCTAGACACTTTGTATTTAGGGCTAGCTGAAAAGGGCTTTGGCGCTGAAGTGGTTTCTGAATGTGGAGTTGGTTGCATGTGAAACCCGCCTGTGGAGCGTTCGTTTGTGTGGGATGCTTACCAGGCTGCATTTCAGGACAATGCACTCAAACGGCATTAAGCATAGTGTGTGAAATATGAGTTTGCTTGAGAGCTGCCTGTCAGCCTGATGGTGTATGAAGTCAGTGAGCCAAATGGAGTGGCTCTGCCACAAGATCCACTTGGCAGATGCTTCTTCAATAGGCAATTCAGCAACATGCAATGTTGTTTGATAGAATTAGGTCTTGCAGCAACATTTGCGTCTAGAGCCTTTGTATTTAGGGCTAGCTGAAAACGGCTTTGGCACTGAAGTGGTTTCTGAATGTGGAGTTGGTGGCATGTGAAACCCGCCTGTGGAGCCTTCGTTTGTGTGGGATGCTCACCAAGCTGCATTTCAGGACAATGCCCTCAAATGGCATTAAGCATACTGTGATAATATGAGTTTGCTTGAGAGCTGCCTGTCAGCCTGATGGTGTGTGAAGTCAGTGAGCCAAATGGAGTTGTTCTGGCAAAAGAACCACTCGGCTGATGCTTTTCTTCTTCAATATGCAATTCAGCAACATGCAATGTTCCTTGATGGAATTAGCTCTTACAGTAACTTTTGTGTCTAGAGCCTTTGTATTTAGGGCTAGCTGAAAACGGCCTTGGCGCTGAAGTGGTTTCTGAATGTGAAGTTGGTGGCATGTGAAACCCGCCCCTGGAGCCTTCGTTTGTGTGGGATGCTCACCCAGCTGCATTTCAGGACAAGGCACTCAAACGGCATTAAGCATAGTGTGTGAACACGTAGTTTGCTTGAGAACTGCCTGTCAGCCTGATGGTGTGTGAAGTCAGTGAGCCAAATAGAGTGGCTCTGCCCCAAGAACCACTCGGCTGGGCTTCTTCAATATGCAATTCAGCAACATGCTATGTTGTTTGATGGAATTAGCTCTTACAGCAACATTTGCGTCTAGAGACTTTGTATTTAGGGCTAGCTGAAAAGGACTTTGGCGCTGAAGTGGTTTCTGAATGTGGAGTTGGTGGCATGTGAAACCAGCCTGTGGAGTTTTCGTTTGTGTGGGATGCTTACCCAGCTGCATTTCAGGACAATGCACTCAAACGGCTTTAAGCATAGTGTGTGAACACGTAGTTTGCTCGGGAGCTGCCTCTCAGCCTGAATGTTTAATAGTCAATGATACAAATGGAGTTGTTCTGCCCCAAGATCCACTCGGCTGATGCTTCTTCAATATGCAATTCAGCAACATGCAGTGTTGGTTGATGGAATTAGCTAATACAGCAACATTTGCGTCTAGAGCCGTTGTATTTAGGGCTAGCTGAAAACGGCTTTGGCACTGAAGTGGTTTCTGAATGTGGAGTTGGTGGCATGTGAAACCCTCCTGTGGAGCGTTCGTTTGTGTGGGATGCTCACCCAGCTGCTTTTCAGGACAATGCACTCAAACGGCACTAAGCATACTGTGCGAAATATTAGTTTGCTTGAGAGCTGCCTGTCTGCCTGGTGGTGTATGAAGTCAGTGAGCCAAATGGAGTTCTTCTGGCACAAGAACCACTCGGCTGATGCTTTTTCAATATGCAATTCAGCAACATGCAGTGTTGCTTGATGGAACTAGCTCTTACAGCAACATTTGCGTTAGAGCCTTTGCATTGAGGGCTATCTGAAAACGGCTGTGGCCTGTAGTTCCCTGTGAATGTGAAGTTGGTGGCATGTGAAACCCGCCTGTGGAGCCTTCGTTTGTGTGGGATGCTCACCAATTGCATTTCAGAACAATGCCCTCAAAAGTCATTAAGCATACTGTGATAATATGAGTTTGCTTGAGAGCTGCCTGTCAGCCTGATGGTGTGTGAAGTCAGTGAGCCAAATGGAGTTGTTCTGGCATAAGAACTACTCGGCTGATGCTTTTCTTCTTCAATATGCAATTCAGCAACATGCAATGTTGCTTGATGGAATTAGCTCTTACAGCAACATTTGCGTCTAGAGCCTTTGTATTTAGGTCTAGCTGAAAATGGTTTTGGCGTTGAAGTGGTTTTTGAATGTGGAGTTGTTGGCATGTGAAACCCGCCTGTGGAAGCTTCGTTTGTGTGGGATGCTCAACCAGCTGCATTTCAGGACAATGCACTCAAATGTCATTAAACATACTGTGTGAACACGTAGTTTGCTTGAGAGCTGCATGACAGCATGACGGTGTGTGATGTCAGTGATCAAAATGGAATTCTTCTGCCCCAAGAACCACTCTGGTAATTGTTCTTCAATATGCAATTCAGCAACATGCAGTGTTGCTTGATGGAATTAGCTCTTACAGCAACATTTGCGTCTAGAGCCTTTGTATTTAGGGCTAGTTGAAAACGGCTTTGGCACTGAAGTGGTTTCTGAATGTGGAGTTGGTGGCATGTGAAACCTGCCTGTGGAGCATTCGTTTGTGTGGGATGCTTACGCAGTTGCATTTCAGGACAATGCACTCAAACGGCATTAAGCATAGTGTGTGAACACGTAGTTTGCTTGAGACCTGCCCGTCAACCTGAATGTTTATGAAGTCAATGATCCAAATGGAGTTGTTCTCCCATCAAGAACCACTCGGCAGATGCTTCTTCAATATGCAATTCAGTAACGTGCAGTGTTGCTTGATGGAATTAGCTCTTACAGCAACATTTGCATCTAGAGCCTTTGTATTTAGGGCTAGCTGAAAACGGCTTTGGCGTTGAAGTGGTTTCTGAATGTGGAGTTGGTGGCATGTGAAAGCCGCCAGTGGAGCCTTGGTTTGTGTGGGATGCTCACCAAGCTGCATTTCAGGACAATGCACGCAAACTGCATTAAGCATACTGTGTGAAATATGAGTTTGCTTGAGAGCTGCCTGTCAGCCTGATGGTGTGTGAAGTCAGTGAGCCAAATGGAGTTGTTCTCCCACAAGAACCACTCGGCTGATGCTTCTTCAATATGCAATTCAGCAACATGCAATGTTGCTTGATGGAATTAGCTCTTACAGGTACATATGCGTCTAGAGCCTTTGTATTTAGGGCTAGCAGAAAACGGCTTTGGCGCTGAAGTGGTCTCTGAATGTGGAGTTGGTGGCATGTAAAACCCGCCTGTGGAGCCTTCGTTTGTGTGGGATGCTCAACCAGCAGCATTTCAGGACAATGCACTCAAACGGCATTAAGCATACTCTGTGAACAAGTAGTTTGCTTGAGAGCTGCCTGTCAGCCTGATGGTGTGTGAAGTCAGTGAGCCAAATGGAGTTATTCTGCACAAGAACCGCTCTGCTGATGCTTCTTCAATATGCAATTCAGCAACATGCAGTGTTGTTTGATGGAATTAGCTCTTACAGCAACATTTGCGTCTAGAGCCTTTGTATTTAGGGCTAGCAGAAAACGGCTTTGGCACTGAAGTGGTTTCTGAATGTGCAGTTTGTGGCATGTTAAGCTCGCCTGTGGAGCCTTCGTTTGTGTGGGATGCTCACCCAGCTGCATTTCAGGACAATGCACTCAACGGCATTAAGCATACTGTGTGAACACGTAGTTTGCTTGAGAGCCGCCTGTCAGCCTGATGGTGTGTGAAGTCAGTGAGCCAAATGGAGTTGTTCTGCCACAAGAATGACTCTGCTGATGCTTGTTCAATATGCAATTCAGCAACATGCAATGTTGCTTGATGGAATTAGCTCTTACAACAACATTTGCATCTAGAGCCTTTGTATTTAGGGCTAGCTGAAAACGGCTTTGGCGCTGAAGTGGTTTCTGAATGTGGAGTTGGTGGCATGTGAAACCAGCCTGTGGAGCGTTCGTTTGTGTGGGATGCTCACCAAGTTGCATTTCAGGACAATGCACTCATACGGCATTAAGCATACTGTGTGAACACGTAGTTTGCTTGAGAGCTGCCTGTCATGCTGATGGTGTATGAAGTCAATGATCCAAATGGAGTTCTTGTGGCACAAGAACCTTTTTCTAATTCTTCTTCCATATGCAATTCTGCAACATGCAGTGTGGCTTGATTGAGTTAGCTCTTACAGCAACATTTGCGTCTAGAGCCTTTGTATTTAGGGCTAGCTGAAAACGGCTGTGGCACTGAAGTGGTTTCTGAATGTGGAGTTGGTGGCATGTGAAACTCGCCTGTGGAGCCTTCGTTTGTGTGGGATGCTCAACCAGCTGCATTTCAGGACAATGCACTCAAACAGCATTAAGCATCCTCTGGGAACAAGTAGTTTGCTTGAGAGCTGCCTGTCAGCATGATGGTTTGTGAAGTCAGTGAGCCAAATGGAGTTCTTCTGGCACAAGAACCCCTCAGCTGATGCTTCTTCAATATGCAATTCAGCAACATGCAGTGTTGCTTGATGGAATTAGCTCTTACAGCAACATTTGCGTCTAGAGCCTGTGTATTTAGGGCTAGCTGAAAACGGCTTTGGCGCTGAAGTGGTTTCTGAATGTGGAGTTGGTGGCATGTGAAACCCGCCTGTGGAGCATTCATTTGTGTGGGATGCTCACCTAGCTGCATTTCAGGACAATGCCCTCAAATGGCATTAAGCAGGCTGTGATAATATGAGTTTGCTTGAGAGCTGCCTGTCAGCCTGATGGTGTGTGAAGTCAGTGAAACAAATGGAGTTCTTCTGTCACAAGAACCTCTCAGCTGATGCTTCTTCAATATGCAATTCAGCAACATGCAATGTTGCTTGATGGAATTAGCTCTTACAGCAACATTTGCGTCTAGAGCCTTTGTATTTAGGTCTAGCTGAAAATGGTTTTGGCGTTGAAGTGGTTTTTGAATGTGGAGTTGTTGGCATGTGAAACCCGCCTGTGGAGGCTTCGTTTGTGTGGGATGCTCAACCAGCTGCATTTCAGGACAATGCACTCAAATGTCATTAAGCATAGTGTGTGAACACGTAGTTTGCTTGAGAGCTGCATGACAGCATGACGGTGTGTGATGTCAGTGATCAAAATGAAATTCTTCTGCCTCAAGAACCACTCTGATAATTGTTCTTCAATATGCAATTCAGCAACATGCAGTGTTGCTTGATGGAATTAGCTCTTACAGCCACATTTGCATCTAGAGCCTTTGTATTTAGGGCTAGTTGAAAACGGCTTTGGCCCTGAAGTGGTTTCTGAATGTGGAGTTGGTGGCATTTGAAACCTGCCTGTGGAGCATTCGTTTGTGTGGGATGCTCACCCAGCTGCATTTCAGGACAATGCACTCAAACGGCATTAAGCATAGTGTGTGAACACGTAGTTTGCTTGAGACCTGCCCGTCAGCCTGAATGTTTATGAAGTCAATGATCCAAATGGAGTTGTTCTCCCACAAGAACCACTCGGCAGATGCTTCTTCAATATGCAGTTCAGTAACGTGCAGTGTTGCTTGATGGAATTAGCTCTTACAGCAACATTTGCATCTAGAGCCTTTGTATTTAGGGCTAGCTGAAAACGGCTTTGGCGCTGAAGTGGTTTCTGAATGTGGAGTTGGTGGCATGTGAAAGCCGCCAGTGGAGCCTTCGTTTGTGTGGGATGCTCAACCAGCAGCATTTCAGGACAATGCACTCAAACGGCATTAAGCATACTCTGTGAACAAGTAGTTTGCTTGAGAGCTGCCTGTCAGCCTGATGGTGTGTGAAGTCAGTGAGCCAAATGGAGTTATTCTGCACAAGAACCGCTCGGCTGATGCTTCTTCAATATGCAATTCAGCAACATGCAGTGTTGTTTGATGGAATTAGCTCTTGCAGCAACATTTGCGTCTAGAGCCTTTGTATTTAGGGCTAGCAGAAAACGGATTTGGCACTGAAGTGGTTTCTGAATGTGCAGTTGGTGGCATGTTAAGCCTGCCTGTGGAGCCTTCGTTTGTGTGGGATGCTCACCCAGCTGCATTTCAGGACAATGCACTCAAACGGCATTAAGCACAGTGTGTGAACACGTAGTTTGCTTGAGAGCTGCCTGTCAGCCTGATGGTGTGTGAAGTCAATGAGCCAAATGGAGTTGTTCTGCCACAAGAATGACTCTGCTGATGCTTGTTCAATATGCAATTCAGCAACATGCAATGTTGCTTGATGGAATTAGCTCTTACAGCAACATTTTCGTCTAGAGCCTTTGTATTTAGGGCTAGCTGAAAACGGCTTTGGCGCTGAAGTGGTTTCTGAATGTGGAGTTGGTGGCATGTGAAAGCCGCCAGTGGAGCCTTCGTTTGTGTGGGATGCTCACCAAGCTGCATTTCAGGACAATGCACTCATACGGCATTAAGCATACTGTGTGAACACGTAGTTTGCTTGAGAGCTGCCTGTCAGCCTGATGGTGTATGAAGTCAATGATCCAAATGGAGTTCTTGTGGCACAAGAACCACTTTTCTAATTCTTCTTCCATATGCAATTCTGCAACATGCAGTGTGGCTTGATTGAGTTAGCTCTTACAGCAACATTTGCGTCTAGAGCCTTTGTATTTAGGGCTAGCAGAAAACGGCTGTGGCACTGAAGTGGTTTCTGAATGTGGAGTTGGTGGCATGTGAAACCCGCCTGTGGAGCCTTCGTTTGTGTGGGATGCTCAACCAGCAGCATTTCAGGACAATGCACTCAAACAGCATTAAGCATCCTCTGGGAACACGTAGTTTGCTTGAGAGCTGCCTGTCAGCATGATGGTTTGTGAAGTCAGTGAGCCAAATGGAGTTCTTCTGGCACAAGAACCGCTCGGCTGATGCTTCTTCAATATGCAATTCAGCAACATGCAGTGTTGCTTGATGGAATTAGCTCTTACAGCAACATTTGCGTCTAGAGCCTGTGTATTTAGGGCTAGCTGAAAACGGCTTTGGCGCTGAAGTGGTTTCTGAATGTGGAGTTGGTGGCATGTGAAACCCGCCTGTGGAGCCTTCGTTTGTGTGGGATGCTCACCAAGCTGCATTTCAGGACAATGCCCTCAAATGGCATTAAGCATGCTGTGATAATATGAGTTTGCTTGAGAGCTGCCTGTCAGCCTGATGGTGTGTGAAGTCAGTGAAGCAAATGGAGTTCTTCTGTCACAAGAACCTCTCAGCTGATGCTTCTTCAATATGCAATTCAGCACATTGCAATGTTGCTTGATGGAATTAGCTCTTACAGCAACATTTGCATCTAGAGCCTTTGTATTTAGGGCTAGCTGAAAACGGCTTTGGCACTGAAGTGGTTTCTGAATGTGGAGTTGGTGGCATGTGAAACCCTCCTGTGGAGCCTCCGCTTGTGTGGGATGCTAACCCAGGTGCATTTCAGGATAATGTACTCAAACGGCATTAAGCATAGTGTGTGAACACGTAGTTTGCTTGAGAGCTGCCTGTCAGCCTGATGGTGTGTGAAGTCAGTGAGCCAAATGGAGTTGTTCTGGCACAAGAACCACTCGGCTGATGCTTTACTTCTTCAATATGCAATTCAGCAACATGCAATGTTCCTTGATGGAATTAGCTCTTATAGTAACTTTTGTGTCTAGAGCCTTTGTATTTAGGGCTAGCTGAAAACGGCTTTGGCGCTGAACTGGTTTCTGAATGTGAAGTTGGTGGCATGTGAAACCCGCCCCCGGAGCCTTCGTTCGTGTGGGATGCTCACCCAGCTGCATTTCAGGACAAGGCACTCAAACGGCATTAAGCATAGTGTGTGAACACGTAGTTTGCTTGAGAGCTGCCTGTCAGCCTGATGGTGTGTGTAGTCAGTGAGCCAAATAGAGTGGCTCTGCCCCAAGAACCACTCGGCTGGGCTTCTTCAATATGCAATTCAGCAACATGCTATGTTGTTTGATGGAATTAGCTCTAACAGCAACATTTGCGTCTAGAGCCTTTACATTGAGGGCTATCTGAAAACGGCTGTGGCGCTGAAGTTGCCTGTGAATGTGGAGTTGGTGGCATGTGAAACCCGCCTGTGGAACCTCCGTTTGTGTGGGATGCTCACCAAGCTGCATTTCAGAACAATGCCATCAAAAGGCATTAAGCATACTGTGATAATATGAGTTTGCTTGAGAGCTGCCTGTCAGCCTGATGGTGTGTGAAGTCAGTGAGCCAAATGGAGTTTTTCTGGCATAAGAACCACTCGGCTGATGCTTTTCTTCTTCAATATGCAATTCAGCAACATGCAATGTTGCTTGTTGGAATTAGCTCTTACAGCAACATTTGCGTCTAGAGCCTTTGTATTTAGGTCTAGCTGAAAATGGTTTTGGCGTTGAAGTGGTTTTTGAATGTGGAGTTGTTGGCATGTGAAACCCGCCTGTGGAGGCTTCGTTTCTGTGGGATGCTCAACCAGGCTGCATTTCAGGACAATGCACTCAAATGTCATTAAGCATACTGTGTGAACACGTAGTTTGCTTGAGAGCTGCATGACAGCATGACGGTGTGTGATGTCAGTGATCAAAATGGAGTTCTTCTGCCCCAAGAACCACTCTGATAATTGTTCTTCAATATGCAATTCAGCAACATGCAGTGTTGCTTGATGGAATTAGCTCTTACAGCAACATTTGCGTCTAGAGCCTTTGTATTTAGGGTTAGTTGAAAACGGCTTTGGCACTGAAGTGGTTTCTGAATGTGGAGTTGGTGGCATGTGAAACCTGCCTGTGGAGCATTCGTTTGTGTGGGATGCTTACGCAGTTGCATTTCAGGACAATGCACTCAAACGGCATTAAACATAGTGTATGAACACGTAGTTTGCTTGAGACCTGCCCGTCAGCCTGAATGTTTATGAAGTCAATGATCCAAATGGAGTTGTTCTGCCACAAGAACCACTCGGCAGATGCTTCTTCAATATGCAATTCAGTAACGTGCAGTGTTGCTTGATGGAATTAGCTCTTACAGCAACATTTGCATCTAGAGCCTTTGTATTTAGGGCTAGCTGAAAACGGCTTTGGCGCTGAAGTGGTTTCTGAATGTGGTGTTGGTGGCATGTGAAACCCGCCAGTGCAGCCTTCGTTTGTGTGGAATGCTCACCAAGCTGCATTTCAGGAAAATGCACGCGAACTGCATTAAGCATACTGTGTGAAATATGAGTTTGCTTGAGAGATGCCTGACAGCCTGATGGTGCGTGAATTCAGTAGACCAAATGGAGTTCTTCTGGCACAAGAACCGCTCGGCTGATGCTTCTTCAATATGCAATTCAGCAACATGCAGTGTTGTTTGATGGAATTAGCTCTTACAGCAACATTTGCGTCTAGAGCCTTTGTATTTAGGGCTAGCAGAAAACGGATTTGGCACTGAAGTGGTTTCTGAATGTGCAGTTGGTGGCATGTTAAGCCCGCCTGTGGAGCCTTCGTTTGTGTGGGATGCTCACCAAGCTGCATTTCAGGACAATGCACTCATACGGCATTAAGCATACTGTGTGAACACGTAGTTTGCTTGAGAGCTGCCTGTCAGCCTGATGGTGTGTGAAGTCAGTGAGCCAAATGGAGTTGTTCTGCCACAAAAATGACTCTGCTGATGCTTCTTCAATCTGCAGTTCAGCAACGTGCAATGTTGCTTGATGGAATTAGCTCTTCCAGCAACATTTGCGTCTAGAGCCTTTGTATTTAGGGCTAGCTGAAAACGGCTTTGGCGCTGATGTGGTTTCTGAATGTGGAGTTGCTGGCATGTGAAACCCGCCTGTGAAGCATTCGTTTTTGTGAGATGCTCACCCAGCTGCATTTCAAGAGAATGCACTCAAATGTCATTAAGCATAGTGTGTGAACACGAAGTTTGCTTGAGAGCTGCTTGTCATGCTGATGGTGTATGAAGTCAGTGAGCCAAATGGAGTGGCTCTGCCACAGGATCCACTCGTCTGATGCTTCTTCAATATGCAATTCAGCAACATACAATGTTGATTGTTGGAATTAGCTCTTACAACAACATTTGCGTCTAGAGCCTTTGTATTTAGGGTTAGGTGAAAACGGCTTTGGCGCTGAAGTGGTTTCTGAATGTGGAGTTGGTGTCATGCGAACCCCGCATGTGGAGCCTTCGTTTGTGTGGGATGCTCACCAAGCTGCATTTCAGGACAATGCACTCAACGGCATTAAGCATAGTGTGTGAACACGTAGTTTGCTTGAGAGCTGCCTGTCAGCCGTAAGGTGTGTGAAGTCAGTGAGCCAAATGGAGTTCTTCTGGCACAAGAACCACTCGGCTGATGCTTCTTCAATATGCAATTCAGCAACATGCAATGTTGCTTGATGGAATTAGCTCTTGCAGGTACATTTGCATCTAGAGCCTTTGTATTTAGGGCTAGCTGAAAACGGATTTGACGCTGAAGTGGTTTCTGAATGTGCAGTTGGTGGCATGTGAAACCCGCCTGTGGAGCCTTCGTTTGTGTGGGATGCTCACCAAGCTGCATTTCAGGAGAATGCACTCAACGGCATTAAGCATACTGTGTGAACACTTAGTTTGCTTGAGAGCTGCCTGTCAGCCTGATGGTGTGTGAAGTCAGTGAGCCAAATGGAGTTGTTCTCCCACAAGAACCACTCGGCAGATGCTTCTTCAATATGCAATTCAGCAACATGCAATGTTGCTTGATGTAATTAACTCTTACAGGTGCATTTGCATCTAGAGCCTTTGTATTTAGGGCTAGCTGAAAACGGCTTTGGCCCTGAACTGGTTTCTGAATGTGGAGTTGGTGGCATGTGAAACCCGCCTGTGAAACCCTTCGTTTGTGTGGGATGCTCAACCAGCTGCATTTCAGGACAATGCACTCAACGGCATTAAGCATACTCTGTGAACAAGTAGTTTGCTTGAGAGCTGCCTGTCCGCATGATGGTGTGTGAAGTCAGTGGGCCAAATGGAGTTCTTCTGGTACAAGAACCACTCGGCTGATGCTTTTTCAATATGGAATTCAGCAACATGCAGTGTTGCTTGATGTAATTAGTCCTTACAACAATATTTGCGTCTAGAGCGTTTGTATTTAGGGCTAGCAGAAAACGAATTTTGCACTGAAGTGGTTTCTGAATGTGGAGTTGGTGGCATGTGAAACCCACCTGTGAAGCCTTCGTTTATGTGGGATGCTCACCAAGCTGCATTTCAGGACAATGCACTCAAACGGCATTAAGCATAGTGTGTGAACACGTAGTTTGCTTGAGAGCTGCCTGTCATGCTGATGGTGTATGAAGTCAATGATCCAAATGGAGTTCTTGTGGCACAAGAACCACTTTTCTAATTCTTCTTCCATATGCAATTCTTCAACATGCAGTGTGGCTTGATTGAGTTAGCTCTTACAGCAACATTTGCGTCTAGAGCCTTTGTATTTAGGGCTAGCAGAAAACGGCTTTGGCGCTGAAGTGGTTTCTGAATGTGGAGTTGTTGGCATGTGAAACCCGCCTGTGGAGCCTTCGTTTGTGTGGGATGCTCACCAAGCTGCATTTCAGGACAATGCACTCAAACGGCATTAAGCATCCTCTGTGAACAAGTAGTTTGCTTGAGAGCTGCCTGTCCGCATGATGGTGTGTGAAGTCAGTGAGCCAAATGGAGTTCTTCTGGCACAAGAACCGCTCGGTTGACGCTTCTTCAATATGCAATTCAGCAACATGCAGTGTTGCTAGATGGAATTAGCTCTTACAGCAACATTTGCGTGTAGAGCCTGTGTATTTAGGGCTAGCTGAAAACGGCTTTGGCGCTGAAGTGGTTTCTGAATGTGGAGTTGGTGTCATGTGAAACCCGCCTGTGGAGCCTTCGTTTGTGTGGGATGCTCACCTAGCTGCATTTCAGGACAATGCACTCAACGGCATTAAGCATACTGTGTGAACACATAGTTTGCTTGAGAGCTGCCTGTCAGCCTGATGGTGTGTGAACTCACTGAGCCAAATGGAGTTCTTCTGGCACAAGAACCACTCGGCAGATGCTTCTTCAATATGCAATTCAGCAACATGCAATGTTGCTTGATGTAATTAGCTCTTACAGCAACATTTGCATCTAGAGCCTTTGTATTTAGGGCTAGCAGAAAACGGATTTGGCACTGAAGTGGTTTCTGAATGTGGAGTTGGTGGCATGTGAAAGCCGCCAGTGGAGCCTTCGTTTGTGTGGAATGCTCAACCAGCAGCATTTCAGGACAATGCACTCAAATGGCATTAAGCATACTCTGTGAACAAGTAGTTTGCTTGAGAGCTGCCTGTCAGCCTGATGGTGTGTGAAGTCAGTGAGCCAAATGGAGTTATTCTGCACAAGAACCGCTCGGCTGAGCTTCTTCAATATGCAATTCAGCAACATGCAGTGTTGTTTGATGGAATTAGCTCTTACAGCAACATTTGTGTCTAGAGCCTTTGTATTTAGGGCTAGCAGAAAACGGATTTGGCACTGAAGTGGTTTCTGAATGTGCAGTTGGTGGCATGTTAAGCCCGCCTGTGGAGCCTTCGTTTGTGTGGGATGCTCACCCAGCTGCATTTCAGGACAATGCACTCAACGGCATTAAGCATACTGTGTGAACACGTAGTTTGCTTGAGAGCTGCCTGTCAGCCTGATGGTGTGTGAAGTCAGTGAGCCAAATGGAGTTGTTCTGCCACAAAAATGACTCTGCTGATGCTTCTTCAATATGCAGTTCAGCAACGTGCAATGTTGCTTGATGGAATTAGCTCTTGCAGCAATATTTGCGTCTAGAGCCTTTGTATTTAGGGCTAGCTGAAAACGGCTTTGGCCCTGAACTGGTTTCTGAATGTGGAGTTGGTGTCATGTGAAACCCGCCTGTGGAGCCTTCGTTTGTGTGGGATGCTCACCCAGCTGCATTTCAGGACAATGCACTCAACGGCATTAAGCATAGTGTGTGAACACGTAGTTTGCTTGAGAGCTGCCTGTCATCCTTATGGTGTGTGAAGTCAGTGAGCCAAATGGAGTTGTTCTCCCACAAGAATCACTCGGCTGATGCTTCTTCAATATGGAATTCAGCAACATGCAGTGTTGCTTGATGTAATTAGCTCTTACAGCAACATTTGCGTCTAGAGCCTTTGTATTTATTTCTAGCTGAAAACGAATTTTGCACTGAAGTGTTTTCTGAATGTGGAGTTGGTGGCATGTGAAACCCACCTGTGGAGCCTTCGTTTATGTGGGAGCTCACCAAGCTGCATTTCAGGACAATGCACTCAAACGGCATTAAGCACAGTGTGTGAACACGTAGTTTGCTTGAGAGCTGCCTGTCAGCCTGATGGTGTGTGAAGTCAGTGAGTAAAATGGAGTTGTTCTGCCAGAAGAATGACTCTGCTGATGCTTGTTCAATATGCAATTCAGCAACATGCAATGTTGCTTGATGGAATTAATTCTTACAGCAACATTTGCGTCTAGAGCCTTTGTATTTAGGGCTAGCTGAAAACGGCTTTGGCGCTGAAGTGGTTTCTGAATGTGGAGTTGGTGGCATGTGAAACCCGCCTGTGGAGCGTTCGTTTGTGTGGGATGCTCACCAAGTTGCATTTCAGGACAATGCACTCATACGGCATTAAGCATACTGTGTGAACACGTAGTTTGCTTGAGAGCTGCCTGTCATGCTGATGGTGTATGAAGTCAAAGATCCAAATGGAGTTCTTGTGGCACAAGAACCACTTTTCTAATTCTTCTTCCATATGCAATTCTGCAACATGCAGTGTGGCTTGATTGAGTTAGCTCTTACAGCAACATTTGTGTCTAGAGCCTTTGTATTTAGGGCTAGCAGAAAACGGCTGTGGCACTGAAGTGGTTTCTGAATGTGGAGTTGGTGGCATGTGAAACCCGCCTGTGGAGCCTTCGTTTGTGTGGGATGCTCAACCAGCAGCATTTCAGGACAATGCACTCAAACAGCATTAAGCATCCTCTGCGAACAAGTAGTTTGCTTGAGAGCTGCCTGTCAGCATGATGGTTTGTGAAGTCAGTGAGCCAAATGGAGTTCTTCTGGCACAAGAACCGCTCGGCTGATGCTTCTTCAATATGCAATTCAGCAACATGCAGTGTCGCTTGATGGAATTAGCTCTTACAGCAACATTTGCGTCTAGAGCCTGTGTATTTAGGGCTAGCTGAAAACGGCTTTGGCGCTGAAGTGGTTTCTGAATGTGGAGTTGGTGGCATGTGAAACCCGCCTGTGGAGCCTTCGTTTGTGTGGGATGCTCACCAAGCTGCATTTCAGGACAATGCCCTCAAATGGCATTATGCATGCTGTGATAATATGAGTTTGCTTGAGAGCTGCCTGTCAGCCTGATGGTGTGTGAAGTCAGTGAAGCAAATGGAGTTCTTCTGTCACAAGAACCTCTCAGCTGATGCTTCTTCAATATGCAATTCAGCACATTGCAATGTTGCTTGATGGAATTAGCTCTTACAGCAACATTTGCATCTAGAGCCTTTGTATTTAGGGCTAGCTGAAAACGGCTTTGGCACTGAAGTGGTTTCTGAATGTGGAGTTGGTGGCATGTGAAACCCTCCTGTGGAGCTTCCGCTTGTGTGGGATGCTAACCAAGGTGCATTTCAGGATAATGTACTCAAACGGCATTAAGCATAGTGTGTGAACACGTAGTTTGCTTGAGAGCTGCCTGTCAGCCTGATGGTGTGTGAAGTCAGTGAGCCAAATGGAGTTGTTCTGGCACAAGAACCACTCAACTGATGCTTTACTTCTTCAATATGCAATTCAGCAACATGCAATGTTCTTTGATGGAATTAGCTCTTATAATAACTTTTGTGTCTAGAGCCTTTGTATTTAGGGCTAGCTGAAAACGGCTTTGGCGCTGAAGTGGTTTCTGAATGTGAAGTTGGTGGCATGTGAAACCCGCCCCTGGAGCCTTCGTTTGTGTGGGATGCTCACCCAGCTGCATTTCAGGACAATGCACTCAAACGGCATTAAGCATAGTGTGTGAACACGTAGTTTGCTTGAGAGCTGCCTGTCAGCCTGATGGTGTCTGTAGTCAGTGAGCCAAATAGAGTGGCTCTGCCCCAAGAACCACTCGGCTGCGCTTCTTCAATATGCAATTCAGCAACATGCTATGTTGTTTGATGGAATTAGCTCTTACAGCAACATTTGCGTCTAGAGACTTTGTATTTAGGGCTAGCTGAAAAGGACTTTGGCACTGAAGTGGTTTCTGAATGTGGAGTTGGTGTCATGTGAAACCCGCCTGTGGAGCCTTCGTTTGTGTGGGATGCTCACCCAGCTGCATTTCAGGACAATGCACTCAACGGCATTAAGCATAGTGTGTGAACACGTAGTTTGCTTGAGAGCTGCCTGTCATCCTTATGGTGTGTGAAGTCAGTGAGCCAAATGGAGTTGTTCTCCCACAAGAATCACTCGGCTGATGCTTCTTCAATATGGAATTCAGCAACATGCAGTGTTGCTTGATGTAATTAGCTCTTACAGCAACATTTGCGTCTAGAGCCTTTGTATTTATTTCTAGCTGAAAACGAATTTTGCACTGAAGTGTTTTCTGAATGTGGAGTTGGTGGCATGTGAAACCCACCTGTGGAGCCTTCGTTTATGTGGGAGCTCACCAAGCTGCATTTCAGGACAATGCACTCAAACGGCATTAAGCACAGTGTGTGAACACGTAGTTTGCTTGAGAGCTGCCTGTCAGCCTGATGGTGTGTGAAGTCAGTGAGTAAAATGGAGTTGTTCTGCCAGAAGAATGACTCTGCTGATGCTTGTTCAATATGCAATTCAGCAACATGCAATGTTGCTTGATGGAATTAATTCTTACAGCAACATTTGCGTCTAGAGCCTTTGTATTTAGGGCTAGCTGAAAACGGCTTTGGCGCTGAAGTGGTTTCTGAATGTGGAGTTGGTGGCATGTGAAACCCGCCTGTGGAGCGTTCGTTTGTGTGGGATGCTCACCAAGTTGCATTTCAGGACAATGCACTCATACGGCATTAAGCATACTGTGTGAACACGTAGTTTGCTTGAGAGCTGCCTGTCATGCTGATGGTGTATGAAGTCAAAGATCCAAATGGAGTTCTTGTGGCACAAGAACCACTTTTCTAATTCTTCTTCCATATGCAATTCTGCAACATGCAGTGTGGCTTGATTGAGTTAGCTCTTACAGCAACATTTGTGTCTAGAGCCTTTGTATTTAGGGCTAGCAGAAAACGGCTGTGGCACTGAAGTGGTTTCTGAATGTGGAGTTGGTGGCATGTGAAACCCGCCTGTGGAGCCTTCGTTTGTGTGGGATGCTCAACCAGCAGCATTTCAGGACAATGCACTCAAACAGCATTAAGCATCCTCTGCGAACAAGTAGTTTGCTTGAGAGCTGCCTGTCAGCATGATGGTTTGTGAAGTCAGTGAGCCAAATGGAGTTCTTCTGGCACAAGAACCGCTCGGCTGATGCTTCTTCAATATGCAATTCAGCAACATGCAGTGTTGCTTGATGGAATTAGCTCTTACAGCAACATTTGCGTCTAGAGCCTGTGTATTTAGGGCTAGCTGAAAACGGCTTTGGCGCTGAAGTGGTTTCTGAATGTGGAGTTGGTGGCATGTGAAACCCGCCTGTGGAGCCTTCGTTTGTGTGGGATGCTCACCAAGCTGCATTTCAGGACAATGCCCTCAAATGGCATTATGCATGCTGTGATAATATGAGTTTGCTTGAGAGCTGCCTGTCAGCCTGATGGTGTGTGAAGTCAGTGAAGCAAATGGAGTTCTTCTGTCACAAGAACCTCTCAGCTGATGCTTCTTCAATATGCAATTCAGCACATTGCAATGTTGCTTGATGGAATTAGCTCTTACAGCAACATTTGCATCTAGAGCCTTTGTATTTAGGGCTAGCTGAAAACGGCTTTGGCACTGAAGTGGTTTCTGAATGTGGAGTTGGTGGCATGTGAAACCCTCCTGTGGAGCTTCCGCTTGTGTGGGATGCTAACCAAGGTGCATTTCAGGATAATGTACTCAAACGGCATTAAGCATAGTGTGTGAACACGTAGTTTGCTTGAGAGCTGCCTGTCAGCCTGATGGTGTGTGAAGTCAGTGAGCCAAATGGAGTTGTTCTGGCACAAGAACCACTCAACTGATGCTTTACTTCTTCAATATGCAATTCAGCAACATGCAATGTTCTTTGATGGAATTAGCTCTTATAATAACTTTTGTGTCTAGAGCCTTTGTATTTAGGGCTAGCTGAAAACGGCTTTGGCGCTGAAGTGGTTTCTGAATGTGAAGTTGGTGGCATGTGAAACCCGCCCCTGGAGCCTTCGTTTGTGTGGGATGCTCACCCAGCTGCATTTCAGGACAATGCACTCAAACGGCATTAAGCATAGTGTGTGAACACGTAGTTTGCTTGAGAGCTGCCTGTCAGCCTGATGGTGTCTGTAGTCAGTGAGCCAAATAGAGTGGCTCTGCCCCAAGAACCACTCGGCTGCGCTTCTTCAATATGCAATTCAGCAACATGCTATGTTGTTTGATGGAATTAGCTCTTACAGCAACATTTGCGTCTAGAGACTTTGTATTTAGGGCTAGCTGAAAAGGACTTTGGCACTGAAGTGGTTTCTGAATGTGGAGTTGGTGGCATGGGAAACCAGCCTGTGGAGTTTTCGTTTGTGTGGGATGCTTACCCAGCTGCATTTCAGGACAATGCACTCAAACGGCTTTAAGCATAGTGTGTGAACACGTAGTTTGCTCGGGAGCTGCCTCTCAGCCTGAATGTTTAATAGTCAATGATACAAATGGAGTTGTTCTGCCCCAAGATCCACTCGGCTGATGCTTCTTCAATATGCAATAAAGCAACATGCAGTGTTGGTTGATGCAATTAGCTCTTACAGCAACATTTGCATCTAGAGTCGTTATATTTAGGGCTAGCTGAAAACGGCTTTGGCACTGAAGTGGTTTCTGAATGTGGAGTTGGTGGCATGTGAAACCCTCTTGTGCAGCGTTCGTTTGTGTGGGATGCTCACCCAGCTGCTTTTCAGGACAATGCACTCAAACGGCACTAAGCATACTGTGCGAAATATTAGTTTGCTTGAGAGCTGCCTGTCAGCCTGATGGTGTGTGAAGTCAGTGTGCCAAATGGAGTTCTTCTGGCACAAGAACCACTCGGCTGATGCTTCTTCAATATGCATTTCAGCAACATGCAGTGTTGCTTGATGGAATTAGCTCTTACAGCAACATTTGCGTCTAGAGTCTTTGTATTTAGGGCTAGCTTAATACGGCTTTGTCGCTGAAGTGGTTTCTGAATGTGGAGTTGGTGGCATGTGAAACCCGCTTGTGGAGACTTCGTTTGTGTGGGATGCTCACCAAGCTGCATTTCAGGAGAATGCACTCAAGCGGCATTAAGCATAGTGTGTGAAATATGAGTTTGCATTTACTTTTAACATATTGGTTACTCATTACTATGTCAATTAATTCTATAATGATATAAATTTTTGCTGATGGTATGTTGGAGCTTTCCATTGACTGGGATGATACTCTGCTGGCTCTGTCTTCAGACCAGAGAGGGTAGACCTAAGAAGCCGTTGAACTTGACGGAACAATAAGATACTGGACTCCATGCTTAGTATACGCTTGCATAGGGGAAATCTCAACTGAACTTGACCTGTTTTTATGCAACAAGGTGGAGGAATCCACCATGGTTTGAGGGTTTGGGGAGGGGTGGGGAGAACCCAAGTATCTATGTAACTGTGTCACATAATACAATGTAATTACTGAAGTTAAATAATAAATAATTAAAAAAAATAAAATAAAATAGTGTAACCTCCCCCCCCCCCCAAAAAAAAAAGAAATATGAGTTTGCTTGAGAGCTGCCTGTCAGCCTGATGGTGTGTGAAGTCAGTAAGCCAAATGGAGTTGTTCTGCCACAAGAACCACTCGGCAGATGCTTCTTCAATATGCAATTCAGCAACATGCAGTGTTGCTTGATGGAATTAGCTCTTACAGCAACATTTGCATCTAGAGCCTTTGTATTTAGGGCTAGCTGAAAACGGCTTGGCGCTGACGTGGTTTCTGATTGCGGAGTTGGTGGCATGTGAAACCGCCTTTGGAGCCTTCGTTTTTGTGGAATGTTCACCAAGCTGCATTTCAGAAGAATGCACTCAAGCGGCATTAAGCATAGTGTGTAAACACGTAGTTTGCTTGAGAGCTGCCTGTCAGCCTGATGGTGTGTGAAGTCAGTGAGCCAAATGGAGTTCTTCTGGCACAAGAACCATTCGGCAGATGCTTCTTCAATATGCAATTCAGCAACATGCAGTGTTGCTTGATGGAAATAGCTCTTTTTTTTTAGATTTATTCATTTTATTACAGCCAGATATACACAGAGGAGAAGAGACAGAGAGGAAGATCTTCTGTCCGATGATTCACTCCCCAAGTGAGCCGCAACAGGCCGATGCACGCCGATCCGAAACCGGGAACCTGGAACCTCTTCCGGGTCTCCCACGCGGGTGCAGTGTCCCAAAGATTTGGGCCGTCCTCGACTGCTTTGACAGGCCACAAGCAGGGAGCTGGATGGGAAGTGGAGCTGCCGGGATTAGAACCGGCGCCCATATGGGATCCCGGGGTTTCAAGGTGAGGACTTTAGCCGCTAGGCCACTCCGCCGGGCCCAATGGAATTAGCTCTGACAGCAACATTTGCGTCTAGAGCCTTTGTTTTTTAAGCTAGCTGAAAACTTCTTTCGCACGGAAGTGGTTTCTGAATGTGGAGTTGGTGGTATGTGAAACCCGCCTGTGGAGGCTTCGTTTGTGTGGGATGCTCAGCAAGCTGCATTTCAGGACAATGCACTCAAACGGCATTAAGCATAGATTGTGAACACGTAGTTTCCTTGAGAGCTGCCTGTCAGCCTGATGGTGTGTGAAGTCAATGATCCAAATGGAGTGGTTCTGCCACAAGAACCACTTGGCTGGTGTGTCTTCAAATGCAATTCAGCAACATGCAGTGTTGCTTGATGGAATTAGCTCTTACAGCAACATTTGCGTCTAGAGCCTTTGTATTTAGGGCTAGCTGAAAACGGCTTTGGGGCTAACATGATTTAACAATGTGGAGTTGCTGGCATGTGAAACCCGCCTGTGGAGCCTTCGTTTGTGTGAGATGCTCACCAAGTTGCTTTTCAGGACAATGCTCTGAAACAGCATTAAGCATAGTGTGTGAAATATGTGTTTGCTTGAGAGCTGCCTGTCAGCCTGATGGTGTGTGAAGTCAGTGAGCCAAATGGAGTTCTTCTGTTAAAAGAACCGCACGGCTGATGCTTCTTCAATATGCAATTCAGCAACATGCAATGTTGCTTGATGAAATTAGCTCTTACAGCAACATTTGCGTCTAGAGCCTTTGTATTTAGGGCTAGCTGAAAATGGCTTGGCGCTGACGTGGTTTCTGAATGTGGAGTTGGTGGCATGTGAAACCCGCCTGTGGAGGTTTGGTTTGTGTGGGATGCTCACCAAGCTGCATTTCAGGACAATGCACTCAAATGGCATTAAGCATAGTGTGTGAACACGTAGTTTGCTTGAGAGCTGCCTGTCAGCCTGATGGTGTGTGAAGTCAATGATCAAAATGGAGTTGTTCTGCCACAAGAATGACTCTACTGATGCTTCTTCAATATGCAATTCAGCAACATGCAACGTTGCTTGATGGAATTATCTCTTACAGCAACATTTGCGTCTAGAGCCTTTGTATTTAGGGCTAGCTGAAAATGGCTTTTGCGCTGAAGTGGTTTCTGAATGTGGAGTTGGTGTTTTGAAACCGCCTTTATAGCCTAAATTTGTATGGGATGCTAACCAAGCTGCATTTTAGGAGAATGCACCCAAGCGTCATTAAGCATATGTGTGAACACGTAGTTAGCTTGAGAGCTGCCTGTCAGCCTGATGGTTTGTGAAGTCAGTGAGCCAAATGGAGTGGTTCTGCCACAAGATCCACTCGGCTGATGCTTCTTCAATATGCAATTCAGCAACATGCAGTGTTGCTTGATGGAATTAGCTCTTACAGCAACATTTGCGTCTAGAGCCTTTGTATTTAGGGCTAGCTGAAAATGGCTTTGGCGCTGAAGTGGTTTCTGAATGTGGAGTTGGTGGCATCTGAAACACGCCTATGAATCCTTGGTTTGTGTGAATGCTCACTAAGCTGCATTTCAGGACAATGCACTCAAGCGGCATTAAGCATAGTGTGTGAGCACGTAGTTTGCTTGAGAGTTGCCTGTCAGCCTGATGGTGTGTGAAGTCAGTGAGCCAAATGGAGTTCTTCTGGCAAAAGAACCTCTCGGCTGATGCTTCTTCAATATGCAATTCAGCAACATGCAATGTTGCTTGATGGAATTAGCTCTTACAACAACATTTGCGTCTAGAGCCTTTGTATTTAGTGCTAGCTGAAAACGGCTTTGGCGCTGAAGTGGTTTCTGAATGTGGATTTGGTGGCATGTGAAACCCGCCTGTGGAGGTTTGGTTTGTGTGGGATGCTCACCAAGCTGCATTTCAGGACAATGCACTCAAATGGCATTAAGCATAGTGTGTGAACACGTAGTTTGCTTGAGAGCTGCCTGTCAGCCTGATGGTGTGTGAAGTCAATGATCCAAATGGAGTTCTTCTGGCACAAGAACCACTCAGCTGATGCTTCTTCAATATGCAATTCAGCAACATGCAATGTTGCTTGATGGAATTAGCTCTTACAGCAACATTTGCGTCTAGAGACTTTGTATTTAGGGCTAGCTGAAAACGGCTTTGGCGCTGAAGTGGTTTCTGAATGTGGAGTTGGTTTCATGTGAAAACCGCTTGTGGAGACTTCGTTTGTGTGCGATGCTCACCAAGCTGCATTTCAGGACAATGCACTCAAGTGGCATTAAGCATAGTGTGTGAACACGTAGTTTGCTTAAGAGCTGCCTGTCAGCCTGATGGTGTGTGAAGTCAGTGAGCCAAATGGAGTTCTGGGAAAAGAACCACTCGGCAGATGCTTCTTCAATATGCAATTCAGCAGCATGCAGTGTTGCTTGATGGAATTAGCTCTTACAGCAACATTTGCCTCTAGAGCCTTTGTACTTAGGGCTAGGTGAAAACGGCTTTGGGGCTAAAGTGATTTCTGAATGTGGAGTTGGTGGCATGCGAAACCCGCCTATGGAGCCTTCGTTTGTGTGGGATACTCATCAAGCTGCATTTCAGGACAACGCACTCAAACGGCATTAAGCATAGTGTGTGAACACGAAGTTTGCTTGATAGCTGCCTGTCAGCCTGATGCTGTGTGAAGTCAATGATCCAAATGGAATTCTTCTGGCACAAGAACCAATCAACTGATGCTTCTTCAATATGCAATTCAGCACCATGCAGTGTTGCTTGATGGAATTAGCTCTTACAGCAACATTTGCGTCTAGAGCCTTTGTTTTTTAAGCTAGCTGAAAACTTCTTTCGCACGGAAGTGGTTTCTGAATGTGGAGTTGGTGGCATGTGAAACCACCTGTATGGCCTTCGTTTGTGTGGGATGCTCACTAAGCTGCATTTCAGGAGAATGCACTTAAGCGGCATTAAGCATAGTTGTGAACACGTAGTTTGCTTGAGAGCTGCCTGTCAGCCTGATGGTGTGTGAAGTCAGTGTGCCAAATGGAGTTCTTCTGGCACAAGAACCACTCGGCTGATGCTTCTTCAATATGCATTTCAGCAACATGCAGTGTTGCTTGATGGAATTAGCTCTTACAGCAACATTTGCGTCTAGAGCCTTTGTATTTAGGGCTAGCTTAATACGGCTTTGTCGCTGAAGTGGTTTCTGAATGTGGAGTTGGTGGCATGTGAAACCGCCTTTGGAACCTTCGTTTGTGTGGGATGCTCACCAAGCTGCATTTCAGGAGAATGCACTCAAGCGGCATTAAGCATAGTGTGTGAAATATGAGTTTGCATTTACTTTTAACATATTGGTTACTCATTACTATGTCAATTAATTGTATAATGATATAAATTTTTGCTGATGGTATGTTGGAGCTTTCCATTCACTGGGATGATACTCTGCTGGCTCTGTCTTCAGACCAGAGAGGGTAGACGTAAGAAGCCGTTGAACTTGACGGAACAATAAGATGCTAGACTCTATGCTTAGTATACGCTTGCAATGGGGAAATCTCAACTGAACTTGACCTGTGGTTATGCAACAAGGTGGAGGAATCCACCATGGTTTGAGGGCTTGGGGAGGGGTGGGGATAACCCAAGTATCTATGTAACTGTGTCACATAATACAATGTAATTACTGAAGTTAAATAATAAATAATTAAAAAAAATAAAATAAAATATTGTAACCTCACCCCCCCATAAAAAAAAAAAAGAAATATGAGTTTGCTTGAGAGCTGCCTGTCAGCCTGATGGTGTGTGAAGTCAGTGAGCCAAATGGAGTTGTTCTGCCACAAGAACCACTCGGCAGATGCTTCTTCAATATGCAATTCAGCAACATGCAGTGTTGCTTGATGGAATTAGCTCTTACAGCAACATTTGCATCTAGAGCCTTTGTATTTAGGGCTAGCTGAAAACGGCTTGGCGCTGACGTGGTTTCTGAATGCGGAGTTGGTGGCATGGGAAACCGCCTTTGGAGCCTTCGTTTGTGTGAGATGCTCACCAAGCTGCATTTCAGAAGAATGCACTCAAGCGGCATTAAGCATAGTGTGTGAACACGTAGTTTGCTTGAGAGCTGCCTGTCAGCCTGATGGTGTGTGAAGTCAGTGAGCCAAATGGAGTTGTTCTGGCACAAGAACCACTCGGCAGATGCTTCTTCAATATGCAATTCAGCAACATGCAGTGTTGCTTGATGGAAATAGTTCTTTTTTTTTTTAAGATTTATTCATTTTATTACAGCCAGATATACACAGAGGAGAAGAGACAGAGAGGAAGATCTTCCGTCCGATGATTCACTCCCCAAGTGAGCCGCAACAGGCCAATGCGCGCCGATCCGAAACCGGGAACCTGGAACCTCTTCCGGGTCTCCCACGCGGGTGCAGTGTCCCAAAGATTTGGGCCGTCCTCGACTGCTTTGACAGGCCACAAGCAGGGAGCTGGATGGGAAGTGGAGCTGCCGGGATTAGAACCGGCGCCCATATGGGATCCCGGGGTTTCAAGGTGAGGACTTTAGCCGCTAGGCCACTCCGCCGGGCCCAATGGAATTAGCTCTTACAACAACATTTGCGTCTAGAGCCTTTGTATTTAGGGCTAGCTGAAAACGGCTTTTGCACTGAAGTGGTTTCAGAATTTGGAGTTGGTGGCATGTAAAACCTGCCTGTGGAGACTTCATTTGTGTGGGATGCTCACCAAGCTGCATTTCAGGAGAATGCACTCAAATGGCATTAAGCATAGTGTGTTTAATATGAGTTTGCTTGAGAGCTGCCTGTCAGCCTGATGGTGTGTGAAGTCAATGATCCAAATGGAGTTGTTCTGCCACAAGAACCGCACGGCTGATGTGTCTTCAATATGCAATTCAGCAACATGCAGTGTTGCTTGATGGAATTAGCTCTTACAGCAACATTTGCGTCTAGAGCCTTTGTATTTAGGGCTAGCTGAAAACGGCTTTGGGGCTGAAGTGGTTTCTGAATGTGGAGTTGGTGGCATGTGAAACCCGCCTGTGGAGCCTTTGTTTGTGTGGCATGCTCACCCAGCTGCATTTCAGGACAATGCACTCAAACGGCATTAAGCATAGTGTGTAAACACGTAGTTTGCTTGAGAGATGCCTGTCAGCCTGATGGTGTGTGACGTCAGTGAGCCAAATCGAATTGTTCTGCCACAAGACCACTCGGCAGATGCTTCTTGAATATGCAATTCAGCAACATGCAGTGTTGCTTGATGGAATTAGCTCTTACAGCAACATTTGCGTCTAGAGCCTTTGTTTTTTAAGCTAGCTGAAAACGGCTTTGGCGCTGAAGTGGTTTCTGAATGTGGAGTTGGTGTCATGTGAAACCGCCTGTATTGCCTTTGTTTGTGTGGCATGCTCACCCAGCTGCATTTCAGGACAATGCACTCAAACGGCATTAAGCATAGTGTGTGAACACGTAGTTTGCTTGAGAGCTGCCTGTCAGCCTGATGGTGTGTGAAGTCAGTGAGCCAAATGGAGTTTTTCTGCCACAAGAACCACTCAGCTGATGCTTCTTCAATCTGCAATTCAGCAACATGCAATGTTGCTTGATGTAATTAGCTCTTACAGCAACATTTGCGTCTAAAGCCTTTGTATTTAGGGCTAGCTGAAAACGGCTTTTACAATCAAGTGGTTTCAGAATTTGGAGTTGGTGGCACGTGAAACATGCATGTGGAGCCTTCAGTTCTGTGGGATGCTCACCAAGCTGAAATTTCAAAACAATGCACTCAAACGGCATTAAGCATAGTGTGTGAACACGTAGTTTGCTTCAGAGCTGCCTGTCAGCCTGATGGTGTGTGACGTCAGTGAGCCAAATCGAATTGTTCTGCCACAAGAACCACTCGGCTGATGCTTCTTCAATATGCAATCCAGCAACATGCAGTGTTGCTTGATGGAATTAGCTCTTACAGCAACATTTGCGTCTAGAGCCTTTGATTTTAACCTAGCTGAAAATGGCTTTGGGGCTAAAGTGGTTTCTGAATGTGGATTTGGTGGCATGTGAAACCCACCTGTGGAGGCTTCGTTTGTGTGGGATGCTCACCAAGCTGCATTTCAGGACAATGCACTCAAACGGCATTAAGCATAGTGTGTGAACACGTAGTTTGCTTGAGAGCTGCCTGTCAGCCTGATAGTGTGTGAAGTCAGTGAGAAAAATGGCGTTGTTCTGGCACAAGAACCACTCGGCTGATGCTTCTTCAATATGCAATTCAGCAACATGCAGTGTTGATTGATGGAATTAGCTCTTACAGCAACATTTGCGTCTAGAGCCTTTGTTTTTTAAGCTAGCTGAAAACTTCTTTCGCACGGAAGTGGTTTCTGAATGTGGAGTTGTTGGTATGTGAAACCCGCCTGTGGAGGCTTCGTTTGTATGGGATGCTCAGCAAGCTGCATTTCAGGACAATGCACTCAAATGGCATTAAGCATAGATTGTGAACACGTAGTTTCCTTGAGAGCTGCCTGTCACCCTGATGGTGTGTGAAGTCAATGATCCAAATGGAGTGGTTCTGCCACAAGAACCACTTGGCTAGTGTGTCTTCAAATGCAATTCAGCAACATGCAGTGTTGCTTGATGGAATTAGCTCTTACAGCAACATTTGCGTCTAGAGCCTTTGTATTTAGGGCTAGCTGAAAACGGCTTTGGGGCTAACGTGATTTCACAATGTGGAGTTGCTGGCATGTGAAACCCGCCTGTGGAGCCTTCGTTTGTGTGGGATGCTCACCAAGTTGCTGTTCAGGACAATGCTCTGAAACAGCATTAAGCATAGTGTGTGAAATATGTGTTTGCTTGAGAGCTGCCTGTCAGCCTGATGGTGTGTGAAGTCAGTGAGACGAATGGAGTTCCTCTGGGAAAAGAACCACTCGGCAGATGCTTCTTCAATATGCAATTCAGCAAAATGCAGGGTTGCTTGATCGAGTTAGCTCTTACAGCAACATTTGCGTCTAGAGCCTTTGTACTTAGGACTAGCTGAAAACGGCTTTGGCGCTGAAGTGGTTTCTGCATTTGGAGTTGGTGGCATGTGAAACCCGACTGTGGAGCCTTCATTTGTGTGGGATGCTCACCAAGCTGCATTTCAGGACAATGCACTCAAACGCATTAAGCATAGTGTGTGAACACGTAGTTTGCTTGAGAGCTGCCTGTCAGCCTGATGGTGTGTGAAGTCAGTGAGCCAAATGGAGTTCTGGGAAAAGAACCACTCGGCAGATGCTTCTTCAATATGCAATTCAGCAACATGCAGTGTTGCTTGATGGAATTAGCTCTTACAGCAACATTTGCGTCTAGAGCCTTTGTACTTAGGGCTAGGTGAAAACGGCTTGGCGCTGAAGTGGTTTCTGAATGTGGAGTTGGTGGCATGCGAACCCGGCTTATGGAGCCTTCGTTTGTGTGGGATACTCATCAAGTTGCATTTCAGGACAACGCACTCAAACGGCATTAAGCATAGTGTGTGAACACGAAGTTTGCTTGAGAGCTGCATGTCAGCCTGATGGTGTGTGAAGTCAATGATCCAAATGGAATTCTTCTGGCACAAGAACCACTCAACTGATGCTTCTTCAATATGCAATTCACAAACATGCAGTGTTGCTTGATGGAATTAGCTCTTACAGCAACATTTGCGTCTAGAGCCTTTGTTTTTTAAGCTAGCTGAAAATTTCTTTCGCACGGAAGTGGTTTCTGAATGTGGAGTTGGTGGCATGTGAAACTCGCCTGTGGAGGCTTCGTTTGTGTGGGATGCTCACCAAGCTGCATTTCAGGACAATGCACTCAAGCGGCATTAAGCATAGTGTGTGAACACGTAGTTAGCTTGAGAGCTGCCTGTCAGCCTGATGGTGTGTGAAGTCAGTGAGCCAAATGGAGTGGTTCTGGCACAAGATCCACTCGGCTGATGCTTCTTCAATATGCAATTCAGCAACATGCAATGTTGCTTGATGGAATTAGCTCTTACAGCAACATTTGCGTCTAGAGCCTTTGTATTTAGGGCTAGCTGAAAACGGCTTGGCGCTGACGTGGTTTCTGAATGTGGAGTTGGTGGCATTAGAACCCGCCTGTGGAGCCTTCGTTTGTGTGGGATGCTCACCAAGCTGCATTTCAGGACAATGCACTCAAATGGCATTAAGCATAGTGTGTGAACACGTAGTTTGCTTGAGAGCTGCCTGTCAGCCTGATGGTGTGTGAAGTCAATGATCAAAATGGAGTTGTTCTGCCACAAGAATGACTCTGCTGATGCTTCTTCAATATGCAATTCAGCAACATGCAATGTTGCTTGATGGAATTAGCTCTTACAGCAACATTTGCGTCTAGAGCCTTTGTATTTAGGGCTAGCTGAAAACGGCTTTGGCGCTGAAGTGGTTTCTGAATGTGGAGTTGGTGGCATGTGAAAACCGCTTGTGGAGCCTTTGTTTGTGTGCGATGCTCACCAAGCTGCATTTCAGGACAATGCACTCAAACGGCATTAAGCATAGTTTGTGAAATATGAGTTTGCTTGAGAGCTGCCTGTCAGCCTGATGGTGTGTGAAGTCAGTGAGCCAAATGGAGTTATTCTGGGAAAAGAACAACTCGGCTGATGCTTCTTCAATATGCAATTCAGCAACATGCAATGTTGCTTGATGGAATTAGCTCTTACAGCAACATTTGCGTCTAGAGCCTTTGTATTTAGGGCTAGCTGAAAACGGCTTTGGCGCTGAAGTGGTTTCTGAATGTGGAGTTGGTGGCTTGTGAAACCCGCCTGTGGAGCCTTGGTTTGTGTGGGATGCTCAACAAGCTGCATTTCAGGACAATGCACTCAAATGGCATTAAGCATAGTGTGTGAACACGTAGTTTGCTTGAGAGCTGCCTGTCAGCCTGATGGTGTGTGAAGTCAGTGAGCCAAATGGAGTTCTTCTGGCAAAAGAACCTCTCGGCAGATGATCCTTCAATATGCAATTCAGCACCATGCAGTGTTGCTTGATGGAATTAGCTCTTACAGCAACATTTGCGTCTAAAGACTTTGTATTTAGGGCTAGCTGAAAACGGCTTTGGCGCTGAAGTGGTTTCTGAATGTGGAGTTGGTGGCATGTGAAACTCGCCTGTGGAGGCTTCGTTTGTGTGGGATGCTCACCCAGCTGCATTTCAGGACAATGCACTCAAGCGGCATTAAGCATAGTGTGTGAACACGTAGTTAGCTTGAGAGCTGCCTGTGAGCTTGATGCTGTGTGAAGTCAGTGAGCCAAATGGAGTTCTTCTGTTAAAAGAACAACTCGGCAGATGCTTCTTCAATATGCAATTCAGCAACATGCAATGTTGCTTGATGGAATTAGCTCTTACAGCAACATTTGCGTCTAGAGCCTTTGTATTTAGGGCTAGCTGAAAACGGCTTGGCGCTGACGTGGTTTCTGAATGTGGAGTTGGTGGCATGTGAAACCCGCCTGTGGAGCCTTCGTTTGTGTGCGATGCTCACCAAGCTGCATTTCAGGACAATGCACTCAAATGGCATTAAGCATAGTGTGTGAACACGTAGTTTGCTTGAGAGCTGCCTGTCAGCCTGATGGTGTGTGAATTCAGTGAGCCAAATGGAGTTCTTCTGCCACAAGAATGACTCTGCTGATGCTTCTTCAATATGCAATTCAGCAACATGCAACGTTGCTTGATGGAATTATCTCTTACAGCAACATTTGCATCTAGAGCCTTTGTATTTAGGGCTAGCTGAAAACGGCTTTGGCGCTGAAGTGGTTTCTGAATGTGGAGTTTTTGGCATGTGAAACCCGCCTGTGGAGCCTTCATTTGTGTGGGATGCTCACCAAGCTGCATTTCAGGACAATGCACTGAAATGGCATTAAGCATAGTGTGTGAACACGTAGTTTCCTTGAGAGCTGCCGGTCAGCCTGATGCTGTGTGCAGTCAATGATCCAAATGGAGTGGTTCTGGCACAAGAACAACTTGGCTGATTCTTATTCAATATGGAATTCAAAAACATGCAGTTTTGCTTGATGAAATTAGCTCTTACAGCAACATTTGCGTCTAGAGCCTTTGTATTTAGGGCTAGCTGAAAACGGCTTTTGCGCTGAAGTGGTTTCTGAATGTGGAGTTGGTGTCATTTGAAACCGCCTTTATAGCCTTAATTTGTATGGGATGCTCACCAAGCTGCATTTTAGGAGAATGCACTCAAGCGTCATTAAGCATATGTGTGAACACGTAGTTAGCTTGAGAGCTGCCTGTCAGAATGATGGTGTGTGAAGTCAGTGAGCTAAATGGAGTGGTTCTGCCACAAGATCCACTCTTCTGATGCTTCTTCAATATGCAATTCAGCAACATGAAGTGTTGCTTGATGGAATTAGCTCTTACAGCAACATTTGTGTCTTGAGCATTTGTATTTAGGGCTAGCTGAAAAAGGATTTGGCGCTGAAGTGGTTTCTGAATGTGGAGTTTTTGGCATGTGAAACCCGCCTCTGGAGCCTTCGTTTGTGTGGGATGCTCACCAAGCTGCATTTCAGGACAATGCACTCAAACGGCAGTAAGCATAGTGTGTGAAATGTTAGTTTGTTTGAGAGCTGCCTGTCAGCCTGATGGTGTGTGAATTCAGTGAGCCAAATGGAGTTGTTCTGCCACAAGAACCACTCAGCTGATACTTCTTCAATATGCAATTCAGCAACATGCAATGTTGCTTGATGGAATTACCTCTTACAGCAACATTTGTGTCTAGAGCCTTTGTATTTTTGGCTAGCTGAAAACGGCTTTGGCGCTGAAGTGGTTTCTGAATGTGGAGTTATTGGCATGTGAAACCCGCCTGTGGGGCGTTCGTTTTTGTGGGTTGCTCACCAAGCTGCATTTCAGGTGAATGTACTCAAAAGGCATTAAGCATAGTGTGTGAACACGTAGTTTCCTTGAGAGCTGCCTGTCAGCCTGATGGTGTGTGAAGTCACTGAGCCAAATGGTGTTCTTCTGTCACAAGAACCACTCAGTTGATGCTTCTTCAATATGCAATTCAGCAACATGCAGTGTTGCTTGATGGAATTAGCTCTTACAGCAACATTTGTGTCTAGAGCCTTTGTATTTAGGGCTAGCTGAAAACGGTTTTGGCGCTGAAGTGGTTTCTGAATGTTGAGTTGGTGGCATGTGAACCCGCCTGTGGAGACTTCGTATCTGTGGGATGCTCAACAAGCTGCATTCCAGGACAATGCACTCAAACGGCATTAAGCATAGTGTGTGAACACGTAGTTTGCTTGAGAGCTGCCTGTCAGCCTGATGGTGTGTGAAGTCAGTGAGCCAAATGGAGTTCTTCTGGGAAAAGAACAACTCGGCAGATGCTTCTTCAATATGCAATTCAGCAACATGCAATGTTGCTTGATGGAATTAACTCTTACAGCAACGTTTGTGTCTAGAGCCTTTGTATTTAGTGCTAGCTGAAAATGGCTTTGGCACTGAAGTGGTTTCTGAATGTGGAGTTGGTGGCATGTGAAACCCGCCTGTGGAGCCTTCATTTGCGTAGGATGCTCACCAAGCTGCATTTCAGGACAATGCACTCAAATGGCATTAAGCATAGTGTGTGAAATATGAGTTTGCTTGAGAGCTACCTGTCAGCCTGATGGTGTGTGAAGTCAGTGATCCAAATGGAGTGGTTTTGGCAAAAGAACCACTCGGCAGATGCTTCTTCAATATGCAATTCAGCAACATGCAGTGTTGCTTGATGGAATTAGCTCTTACAGCAACATTTGTGTCTAGAGCCTTTGTATTTAGGGCTAGCTGAAAATGGCTTTGGTACTGAAGTGGTTTCTGAATGTGGAGTTGGTGGCATGTGAAACCGCCCTAATAGCCTTCGTTTGTGTAGGATGCTCACACAGCTGCATTTTAGGAGAATGCACTCAAACGGCATTAAGCATAGTGTGTGAACACGTAGTTTGCTTGAGAGCTGCCTGTCAGCCTGATGGTGTGTGAAGTCAGTGAGCCAAATGGAGTTGTTCTGCCACAAGAACCACTCAGCTGATACTTCTTCAATATGCAATTCAGCAACATGCAGTGTTGCTTGATGGAATTATCTCTTACAGCAACATTTGTGTCTTGAGCATTTGTATTTAGGGCTAGCTGAAAAAGGCTTTGGCGCTGAAGTGGTTTCTGAATGTGGAGTTTTTGCCATGTGAAACCCGCCTCTGGAGCCTTCGTTTGTGTGGGATGCTCACCAAGCTGCATTTCAGGACAATGCACTCAAACGGCATTAAGCATAGTGTGTGAAATGTTAGTTTGTTTGAGAGCTGCCTGTCAGCCTGATGGTGTGTGAAGTCAGTGAGCCAAATGGAGTTCTTCTGGCAAAGGAACCCCTCGGCTGATGCTTCTTCAATATGCAATTCAGCAACATGCAATGTTGCTTGATGGAATTAGCTCTTACAGCAACATTTGTGTCTAGAGCCTTTGTATTTAGGGCTAGCTGAAAACGGCTTTGGCGCTGAAGTGGTTTCTGAATGTGAAGTTGGTGGCATGTGAAACCCGCCTGTGGGGCGTTCGTTTTTGTGGGTGGCTCACCAAGCTGCATTTCATGTGAATGTACTCAAAAGGCATTAAGCATAGTGTGTGAACACGTAGTTTGCTTGAGAGCTGCCTGTCAGCCTGATGGTGTGTGAAGTCAGTGAGCCAAATGGTGTTCTTCTGTCACAAGAACCACTCAGTTGATGCTTCTTCAATATGCAATTCAGCAACATGCAATGTTGCTTGATGGAATTAGCTCTTCCAACAACATTTGCGTCTGGAGCCTTTGTATTTAGGGCTAGCTGAAAACGGCTTTGGCGCTGAAGTGGCTTCTGACTTTGGAGTTGGTGTCATGTGAAACCCGCCTGTGGAGCCTTCGTTTGTGTGGGATGCTCACCAAGCTGCATTTCAGGACAATGCACTCAAACGGCATTAAGCATAGTGTGTGAACAAGTAGTTTGCTTGAGAGCTGCCTGTCAGCCTGATGGTGTGTGAAGTCAGTGAGCCAAATGGAGTTCTTCTGGCAAAAGAACCCCTCGGCAGATGCTTCTTCAATATTGAATTCAACAACATGCAATGTTGCTTGATGGAATTAGCTCTTACAGCAACATTTGCGTCTAGCCTTTGTATTTAGGGCTAGCTGAAAACAGCTTTCTCGCTGAAGTGGTTTCTGAATGTGGAGTTGGTGTCATGTGAAACCGAAAATATAGATTTCGTTTGTGTGGGATGCTAACCCAGCTGCATTTTAGGACAATGCTCTCAAACGTCATTAAGCATAGTGTGTGAACACGTAGTTTGCTTGAGAGCTGCCTGTCAGCCTGATGGTGTGTGAAGTCAGTGAGCCAAATGGAGTTCTTCTGGCTAAGGAATCTCACCGCAGATGCTTCTTCAATATGCAATTCAGCACCATGCAGTGTTGCTTGATGTAATTAGCTCTTACAGCAACATTTGCGTCTAGAGCCTTTGTATTTAGGGCTAGCTGAAAATGGCTTTGGCGCTGAAGTGGTTTCTGAATGTGGAGTTGGTGGCATGTGAAACCCTCCTGTGCTTGCTTCGTATCTGTGGGATGCTCACCCAGCTGCATTTCAGGAGAATGCACTCAAACGGCATTAAGCATAGTGTGTGAACACGTAGTTTGCTTGAGAGCTGCCTGTCAGCCTGATGGTGTGTGAAGTCAGTGAGCCAAATGGAGTTCTTCTGGCGAAAGAAGCTCTTGGCTGATGCTTCTTCAATATGCAATTCAGCAACATGCAATGTTGCTTGATGGAATTAGCTCTTACAACAACATTTGCGTCTAGATCCTTTGCATTTACGGCTAGCTGAAAACGGCTTTGGCGCTGAAGTGGTTTTTGAATGTGGAGTTGGTGGCATGTGAAAACCGCCTGTGCTTGCTTCGTATCTGTGGGATGCTCACCAAGATGCATTTCAGGACAATGCACTCAAGAGGCATTAAGCATAGAGTGTGAACACGTAGTTTGCTTGAGAGCTGCCTGTCAGCCTGATGGTGTGTGAAGTCAATGATCCAAATGGAGTGGTTCTGCCACAAGAAACACTCGGCTGATACTTCTTCAATATGCAATTCAGTAACATGCAGTGTTGCTTGATGGAATTAGCTCTTACAACAACATTTGTGTCTAGAGCCTTTGTATTTAGGGCTAGCTGAAAACGGCTTTGGCGCTGAAGTGGTTTCTGAATGCAGAGTTGGTGGCATGTGAAACCCACCTGTGGAGGCTTCGTATGTGTGGGATGCTCACCAAGATGCATTTCAGGACAATGCACTCAAGAGGCATTAAGCATAGAGTGTGAACACGTAGTTTGCTTGAGAGCTGCCTGTCAGCCTGATGGTGTGTGAAGTCAATGATCTAAATGAAGTGGTTCTGCCACAAGAACCACTCGGCTGATGCTTCTTCAATATGCAACTCAGTAACATGCAGGGTTGCTTGATGGAATTAGCTCTTACAACAACATTTGCGTCTAGAGCCTTTGTATTTAGGGCTAGCTGAAAAAGGTTTGGCGCTGAAGTGGTTTCTGAATGTGGAGTTGGTGGCATGTGAAACCGCCTGTATAGCCTTCATTGTATCGGATGCTCACCAAGCTGCATTTCAGGACAATGCACTCAAGCGGCATTAAGCATAGTGTGTGAACAAGTAGTTTGCTTGAGAGCTGCCTGTCAGCCTGATGGTGTGTGAAGTCAATGATCCAAATGGAGTTCTTTTTGGAAAAGAACCACTCGGCAGATGCTTCTTCAATATGCAATTCAGCAAAATGCAGGGTTGCTTGATCGAGTTAGCTCTTACAGCAACATTTGCGTCTAGAGCCTTTGTATTTAGTGCTAGCTGAAAACGGCTTTGGCGCTGAAGTGGTTTCTGAATGTGGAGTTGGTGGCATGTGAAACCCGCCTGTGGAGCCTTCGTTTGTGTGCGATGCTCACCAAGCTGCATTTCAGGACAATGCACTCAATTGGCATTAAGCATAGTGTGTGAAATATGAGTTTGCTTGAGAGCTACCTGTCAGCCTGATGGTGTGTGAAGTCAGTGATCCAAATGGAGTGGTTCTGGCAAAAGAACCACTCGGCAGATGCTTCTTCAATATGCAATTCAGCAACATTAAGTGTTGCTTGATGGAATTAGCTCTTACAGCAACATTTGTGTCTAGAGCCTTTGTATTTAGGGCTAGCTGAAAATGGCTTTGGTACTGAAGTGGTTTCTGAATGTGGAGTTGGTGTCATGTGAAACCGCCCTAATAGCCTTCGTTTGTGTAGGATGCTCACACAGCTGCATTTTAGGAGAATGCACTCAAACGGCATTAAGCATAGTGTGTGAACACGTAGTTTGCTTGAGAGCTGCCTGTCAGCCTGATGGTGTGTGAAGTCAGTGAGCCAAATGGAGTTGTTCTGCCACAAGAACCACTCAGCTGATACTTCTTCAATATGCAATTCAGCAACATGCAGTGTTGCTTGATGGAATTAGCTCTTACAGCAACATTTGTGTCTTGAGCATTTGTATTTAGGGCTAGCTGAAAAAGGCTTTGGCACTGAAGTGGTTTCTGAATGTGGAGTTTTTGGCATGTGAAACCCGCCTCTGGAGCCTTCGTTTGTGTGGGATGCTCACCAAGCTGCATTCCAGGACAATGCACTCAAATGGCATTAAGCATACTGTGATAATATGAGTTTACTTGAGAGCTGCCTGTCAGCCTGATGGTGTGTGAAGTCAGTGAGCCAAATGGAGTTCTTCTGGCAAAAGAACCCCTCGGCTGATGCTTCTTCAATATGCAATTCAGCAACATGCAATGTTGCTTGATGGAATTACCTCTTACAGCAACATTTGTGTCTAGAGCCTTTGTATTTAGGGCTAGCTGAAAACGGCTTTGGCGCTGAAGTGGTTTCTGAATGTGGAGTTGTTGGCATGTGAAACCCGCCTGTGGGGCGTTCGTTTTTGTGGGTTGCTCACCAAGCTGCATTTCAGGTGAATGTACTCAAAAGGCATTAAGCATAGTGTGTGAACACGTAGTTTCCTTGAGAGCTGCCTGTCAGCCTGATGGTGTGTGAAGTCAATGAGCCAAATGGTGTTCTTCTGTCACAAGAACCACTCAGTTGATGCTTCTTCAATATGCAATTCAGCAACATGCAATGTTGCTTGATGGAATTAGCTCTTCCAACAACATTTGCGTCTGGAGCCTTTGTATTTAGGGCTAGCTGAAAACGGCTTTGGCGCTGAAGTGGCTTCTGACTTTGGAGTTGGTGTCATGTGAAACCCGCCTGTGGAGCCTTCGTTTGTGTGGGATGCTCACCAAGCTGCATTTCAGGACAATGCACTCAAACGGCATTAAGCATAGTGTGTGAACAAGTAGTTTGCTTGAGAGCTGCCTGTCAGCCTGATGGTGTGTGAAGTCAGTGAGCCAAATGGAGTTCTTCTGACAAAAGAACCCCTCGGCAGATGCTTCTTCAATATTGAATTCAGCAACATGCAATGTTGCTTGATGGAATTAGCTCTTACAGCAACATTTGCGTCTAGAGCCTTTGTATTTAGGGCTAGCTGAAAACGGCTTTGGGGCTAAAGTGGTTTCTCAATGTGGAGTTGGTTGCATGCGAAACTCGCCTGTGGACCCTTGGTTTGTGTGGGAAGCTCACCAAGCTGCATTTCAGGACAATGCACTCAACGGCATTAAGCATAGTGTGTGAAATATGAGTTTGCTTGAGAGCTACCTGTCAGCCTGATGGTGTGTGAAGTCAGTGATCCAAATGGAGTGGTTCTGGCAAAAGATCCACTCGGCTGATGCTTCTTCAATATGCAATTCAGCAACATGCAGTGTTGCTTGATGGAATTAGCTCTTACAGCAACATTTGCGTCTAGAGCCTTTGTATTTAGGGCTAGCTGAAAATGGCTTTGGCGCTGTAGTGGTCTCTGAATGTGGAGTTGGTGGCATGTGAAATCCGCCTGTCGAGCCTTCATTTGTGTGGGATGCTCACCATGCTGCATTTCAGGACAATGCACTCAAACGGCAATAATCATAGTGTGTGAACACGTAGTTTGCTTGAGAGCTGCCTGTCAGCCTGACGGTTTGTGAAGTAAGGGAGCAAAATGGAGTTCTTCTGGCAAAAAAAACAACTCAGCTGATGCTTCTTCAATATGCAATTCAGCAACATGCAATGTTGCTTGATGGAATTAGCTCTTACAACAACATTTGCGTCTAGATCCTTTGCATTTACGGCTAGCTGAAAACGGCTTTGGCGCTGAAGTGGTTTTTGAATGTGGAGTTGGTGGCATGTGAAAACCGCCTGTGCTTGCTTCGTATCTGTGGGATGCTCACCAAGATGCATTTCAGGACAATGCACTCAAGAGGCATTAAGCATAGAGTGTGAACACGTAGTTTGCTTGAGAGCTGCCTGTCAGCCTGATGGTGTGTGAAGTCAATGATCCAAATGGAGTGGTTCTGCCACAAGAAACACTCGGCTGATACTTCTTCAATATGCAATTCAGTAACATGCAGTGTTGCTTGATGGAATTAGCTCTTACAACAACATTTGTGTCTAGAGCCTTTGTATTTAGGGCTAGCTGAAAACGGCTTTGGCGCTGAAGTGGTTTCTGAATGCAGAGTTGGTGGCATGTGAAACCCCCCTGTGGAGGCTTCGTATGTGTGGGATGCTCACCAAGATGCATTTCAGGACAATGCACTCAAGAGGCATTAAGCATAGAGTGTGAACACGTAGTTTGCTTGAGAGCTGCCTGTCAGCCTGATGGTGTGTGAAGTCAATGATCTAAATGAAGTGGTTCTGCCACAAGAACCACTCGGCTGATGCTTCTTCAATATGCAACTCAGTAACATGCAGGGTTGCTTGATGGAATTAGCTCTTACAACAACATTTGCGTCTAGAGCCTTTGTATTTAGGGCTAGCTGAAAAAGGTTTGGCGCTGAAGTGGTTTCTGAATGTGGAGTTTTTGGCATGTGAAACCGCCTGTATAGCCTTCATTGTATCGGATGCTCACCAAGCTGCATTTCAGGACAATGCACTCAAGCGGCATTATGCATAGTGTGTGAACAAGTAGTTTGCTTGAGAGCTGCCTGTCAGCCTGATGGTGTGTGAAGTCAATGATCCAAATGGAGTTCTTTTGGGAAAAGAACCACTCAACTGATGCTTCTTCAATATGCACTTCAGCAACATGCAATGTTGCTTGATGGAATTAGCTCTTACAGCAACATTTGCGTCTAGAGCCTTTGTATTTAGTGCTAGCTGAAAACGGCTTTGGCGCTGAAGTGGTTTCTGAATGTGGAGTTGGTGGCATGTGAAACCCGCCTGTGGAGCCTTCGTTTGTGTGCGATGCTCACCAAGCTGCATTTCAGGACAATGCACTCAAATGGCATTAAGCATAGTGTGTGAAATATGAGTTTGCTTGAGAGCTACCTGTCAGCCTGATGGTGTGTGAAGTCAGTGATCCAAATGGAGTGGTTCTGGCAAAAGAACCACTCGGCAGATGCTTCTTCAATATGCAATTCAGCAACATTTAGTGTTGTTTGATGGAATTAGCTCTTACAGCAACATTTGTGTCTAGAGCCTTTGTATTTAGGGCTAGCTGAAAATGGCTTTGGTACTGAAGTGGTTTCTGAATGTGGAGTTGGTGTCATGTGAAACCGCCCTAATAGCCTTCGTTTGTGTAGGATGCTCACACAGCTGCATTTTAGGAGAATGCACTCAAACGGCATTAAGCATAGTGTGTGAACACGTAGTTTGCTTGAGAGCTGCCTGTCAGCCTGATGGTGTGTGAAGTCAGTGAGCCAAATGGAGTTGTTCTGCCACAAGAACCACTCAGCTGATACTTCTTCAATATGCAATTCAGCAACATGCAGTGTTGCTTGATGGAATTAGCTCTTACAGCAACATTTGTGTCTTGAGCATTTGTATTTAGGGCTAGCTGAAAAAGGCTTTGGCGCTGAAGTGGTTTCTGAATGTGGAGTTTTTGGCATGTGAAACCCGCCTCTGGAGCCTTCGTTTGTGTGGGATGCTCACCAAGCTGCATTCCAGGACAATGCACTCAAACGGCATTAAGCATACTGTGATAATATGAGTTTACTTGAGAGCTGCCTGTCAGCCTGATGGTGTGTGAAGTCAGTGAGCCAAATGGAGTTCTTCTGGCAAAAGAACCCCTCGGCTGATGCTTCTTCAATATGCAATTCAGCAACATGCAATGTTGCTTGATGGAATTACCTCTTACAGCAACATTTGTGTCTAGAGCCTTTGTATTTAGGGCTAGCTGAAAACGGCTTTGGCGCTGAAGTGGTTTCTGAATGTGGAGTTGTTGGCATGTGAAACCCGCCTGTGGGGCGTTCGTTTTTGTGGGTTGCTCACCAAGCTGCATTTCAGGTGAATGTACTCAAAAGGCATTAAGCATAGTGTGTGAACACGTAGTTTCCTTGAGAGCTGCCTGTCAGCCTGATGGTGTGTGAAGTCAATGAGCCAAATGGTGTTCTTCTGTCACAAGAACCACTCAGTTGATGCTTCTTCAATATGCAATTCAGCAACATGCAATGTTGCTTGATGGAATTAGCTCTTCCAACAACATTTGCGTCTGGAGCCTTTGTATTTAGGGCCAGCTGAACACGGCTTTGGCGCTGAAGTGGCTTCTGACTTTGGAGTTGGTGTCATGTGAAACCCGCCTGTATAGCCTTCGTTTGTGTGGGATGCTCACCAAGCTGCATTTCAGGACAATGCACTCAAACGGCATTAAGCATAGTGTGTGAACAAGTAGTTTGCTTGAGAGCTGCCTGTCAGCCTGATGGTGTGTGAAGTCAGTGAGCCAAATGGAGTTCTTCTGACAAAAGAACCCCTCGGCAGATGCTTCTTCAATATTGAATTCAGCAACATGCAATGTTGCTTGATGGAATTAGCTCTTACAGCAACATTTGCGTCTAGCCTTTGTATTTAGGGCTAGCTGAAAACAGCTTTCTCGCTGAAGTGGTTTCTGAATGTAGAGTTGGTGTCATGTGAAACCGAAAATATAGATTTCGTTTGTGTGGGATGCTAACCCAGCTGCATTTTAGGACAATGCTCTCAAACGTCATTAATCATAGTGTGTGAACACGTAGTTTGCTTGAGTGCTCCCTGTCAGCCTGATGGTGTGTGAAGTCATTGAGCCAAATGGAGTTGTTCTGCCACAAGAACCACTCAGCTGATGCTTCTTCAATATTCAATTCACAACATGGAATGTTGCTTGATGGAATTAGCTCTTACAGCAACATTTGCGTCTAGAGCCTTTGTATTTAGGGCTAGCTGAAAACGGCTTTGGGGCTAAAGTGGTTTCTCAATGTGGAGTTGGTTGCATGCGAAACTCGCCTGTGGACCCTTGGTTTGTGTGGGAAGCTCACCAAGCTGCATTTCAGGACAATGCACTCAACGGCATTAAGCATAGTGTGTGAAATATGAGTTTGCTTGAGAGCTACCTGTCAGCCTGATGGTGTGTGAAGTCAGTGATCCAAATGGAGTGGTTCTGGCAAAAGATCCACTCGGCTGATGCTTCTTCAATATGCAATTCAGCAACATGCAGTGTTGCTTGATGGAATTAGCTCTTACAGCAACATTTGCGTCTAGAGCCTTTGTATTTAGGGCTAGCTGAAAATGGCTTTGGCGCTGTAGTGGTCTCTGAATGTGGAGTTGGTGGCATGTGAAATCCGCCTGTCGAGCCTTCATTTGTGTGGGATGCTCACCATGCTGCATTTCAGGACAATGCACTCAAACGGCAATAATCATAGTGTGTGAACACGTAGTTTGCTTGAGAGCTGCCTGTCAGCCTGACGGTTTGTGAAGTAAGCTAGCCAAATGGAGTTCTTCTGGCAAAAAAAACAACTCAGCTGATGCTTCTTCAATATGCAATTCAGCAACATGCAATGTTGCTTGATGGAATTAGCTCTTACAGCAACATTTGCGTCTAGATCCTTTGCATTTAGTGCTAGCTGAAAATGGCTTTGGGGCTAAAGTGGTTTTTGAATGTGGAGTTTTTGGCATGTGAAACCCGCCTGTGGAGCCTTCGTTTGTGTGGGATGCTCACCCAGCTGCATTTCAGGACAATGCACTCAAACGGCATTAAGCATAGTGTGTGAACACGTAGTTTCATGAGAGCTGCCTGTCAGCCTGATGGTGTGTGAAGTCAGTGAGCCAAATGGTATTTTTCTGGCAAGAGAACCACTCACCTGATGCTTCTTCAATATGCAATTCATAACATGCAGTGTTGCTGGATGGAATTAGCTCTTACAGCAACATTTACGTCTAGAGCCTTTGTATTTAGGGGTAGTTGAAAACGGCTTTTGCGCTAAAGTGGATTCTGAATGTGGAGTTGAAGTTATGTGAAACCGCCTGTATAGCCTTCGTTTGTGTGGGATGCTCACCCAGCTGCATTTCAGGAGAATGCACTCTAAGAGCATTAAGCATAGTGTGTGAACACGTAGTTTGCTTGAGAGCTGCCTGTCAGCCTGATGGTGTGTGAAGTCAGTGAGCCAAATGGAGTTGTTCTGGCACAAGAACCACTCGGCTGATGCTTCTTCAATATGCAATTCAGCAACATGCAGTGTTGCTTGATGGAATTAGCTCTTACAGCAACATTTGTGTCTAGAGCCTTTGTATTTAGGGCTAGCTGAAAAAGGCTTTGGCGCAGACCTTCGCTTGACTAGCGGACCTTAGTCTTACTCCTGGACCTCTGCTTGAACCCCGGACCTTCACCAGACCCCCAGACCTTCACCCGACCCCCGGACCTTCGCTGTGCCCACGTTGCCGACTCTGCTGCCCGCGACAGAAGCTCATACCACCCTCATCTTATTTGTGGGTTACTACAACAAAACATTTTAGACTGATAACATAAAGAATGGAATTTTAAGACTCGGAGTCCCTGTGCTGGGCGGTGGTAGCAGGCGAACACCTGGCTTTCCTGGCACAAAGAGATCTCGTGACTGACCTTGTGACCGGCTGGGGACTCGCCAGCCTTTGGGGCCGTGGGCTCCGGTGGTCCGGACTCCAGAGATTCATTTCCAGTGCCGGCTGGACATCCGCCGGTGGCCTCCGCATGGACGTTGTGACTGCCAGGTTGGAGCCTGGGTCTGTGTGGGGGGTTGGGAGGGCGAGTGTGGTCCGGGACCTGACCGTTTGAGCTTGGTGATTGTGAGTGGCTGCACGTGGAGGGAGTCGGGGACTCGGGGAGCTGCCTTGTGTGGAGAGGCGCGGGGCGGAGTTGGCAGAACGGCACACGGGCCCCTTTCTGACTCTGTGCGGATCTGGTTGGGGGGTGGAGGGGAGCACTGGCTCTGTTCCCTGTGGGGTTGGTGTGGTGCCTGGAGCTGAAAGCTAGTAGCTGCGGTTCTCCACCTGGAGCCATATCGGGTGGCAGGATAGCAGGTGTGAACCCTGAGTGGAGATCCAGAGTGGGTGTGTTGTTGGTTGATCGCGCAGAGCTGAGCCTGAAGCAATAGTTTTGCAGCCTGGGGGGTCTGTGTAGTCCCTGGAGCTGACTGCGACAGCCCCCTGATCTTTCTGGCCACCAAGTTTGCCCAGGACGATCTCAGGAGGTACTTAGACATGTTGGCTTGCAGGGGGTAATAAGCTCAGTCCTGCCTATAAAATCAGTGCCACGCAAAGCAATTATTTAGGACAGTTGGGTTTCTTAAACCCAGGGTACTGATTAATTATTAAAGTTAATTTATACACCTGAGGTAACAGACCAGAGAGATGTCGTCAAACAGATTGACAATTTCAAAAGGAAAAAAGACAAGAAAAAAAAAACACTATGAATGTTACTAAAGTCTCTCCAACAAAGGAGCAAAAGCTTCGCCCATTCTCAGAGTTAACTGAGGAAGACATTGAGAAAATGGAGGACAAAGAACTTAGAAAACTCATTGCAAAGCTCCTGGTCAACAATGAGAAGTACAAACAAGAGTTCAAAGAAGAAATAGCAGTAATACATCAAATTAAGGCTGATATATCAGAAATGAAGAACACAGTAGAGCAAATTAAAAACACAGTGGAGAGTCTCAAAAACAGAATGAATGAGGCAGAAGAAAGAATTTCAGAATTAGAAGATATTTCCTGCCATCACGAAGAAACAAACAAAAAGTTGGAAGCAGAGCTAGGTCAAGCTAAAAATAATATCCAAAAATTAAAAGATATGATTAAAAGTTCTAACATAAGAGTTATGGGTGTTCCAGAAGGTGCAGAAAGAGAAGCTGGGATTAGAGGTGTATTCAATGAAATAATACAGGAAAACTTCCCTAAACTGAGCAAAGAATTAGAAAATAATATACAGGAGGGCTACAGAATTCCCAATAGAGTTGATCAAAAACGAACTTCATCACGACACATGATAATCAAGCTCTCCTCAGTTGAACAAAAAGAAAAAGTCCTTAAATGTGCACGAGAAAAAGTGCACAAGTGTCATATAGGGGAACCCCAATTAAACTTACAGCTGACTTTTCAGAGGAAACGTTACAGGCCAGAAGAGACTGGAGTGACATATTCCAGATTCTAAAAGAGAAAAATTTTCAGCCCAGAATAACTTACCCTGCAAAGCTCTCTTTTGTCTTTGAAAATGAAATAAAATTCTTCCACAATAAAGAAAAACTTCAAGATTTTGTCTCATCTAAACCTGCCCTACAAATGATATTCAAGGAAGTTTCTATGAAAGAAAAAAGAAATAGTAACCATCAGAAACAAAGGCAAACGTGGAGAACATCCAACTAAAATGCTAACACAAGATCTAATTTAGAACAACACATCGCCAAAATGACAGGACCAAATTGTCCTTTATCTATAATAATGCTGAATGTAAATGGCTTAAACTCATGCCATAAATTGGAGGATTGGATCAAAAAACAAAATCCATCTATCTGCTGCTTACAGGAGACGCATCTCACTAATAAAGATCAGAAAAAATTGAAAGTAAAAGGATGGAAAAAGATATTTCAAGCAAATGGTAAGGTAAGACAAGCAGGAGTAGCCATCCTTATATCAGATGACATAGACTTTGATGTGAAAAGCATCAAAAGAGATAAAGAAGGATACCATATAATGATCAAAGGATGCATCCAGCAAGAAGAGATCAGCATAATAAATGTTTATGCTCCAAACGCCAAAGCATCTAGTTACGTGAAACAAATATTAATGGGATTAAAGAGAGAAATAGACTCCAATACGATCATAGTGGGAGACCTTAATACCCCATTAACACAAATGGACAGATCAAAAAACCAGAAACTCAGCAAAGAAACAATAGAACTCTTTCAAACTCTAGAGCAAATGGACTTAGTTGACATCTATCGAACCTTTCATCCTACTGACAGAGAATACACGTTTTTTTCATCAGCACATGGAACTTTCTCCAGAATTGATCATATCATAGGCCATAAATCAAGCCTTAGCAAATTTTAAAAAGTGGAAATCATATCATGCACGTTCTCAGTCCACCAAGGAGTGAAGCTTGAGACCAAGAATTTGAAGCACCAAGGAAGACCTACAAACATATGGAGGCTGAACAATATATTACTTAATGAGCAATGGGTTAGAGAGGAAATCAAAGGGGAAATTAAAAAATTGCTTGAAACAACTGAAGGCATCGGCACAACTTATCAGAACTTATGGGATACAATCAAGGCGGTGCTGAGAGGAAAGTTCATTTCAATTAATGCTTATCTCAAGAAACAAGAAAAGCACCAAGTAAATCAGCTAATCTTACAGTTGAAGGAACTAGAAAAACAACAACAAAGCAACCCTAAGACTAGTAGGAAAAAAGAAATCATCAAAATAAGGGAGGAAATAAACCAAATAGAGACCAAGAGGACTATACACAAGATTAATCAATCAAGGAGTTGGTTCTTTGAGAAAATCAACAAAATAGACTCCCCATTAGTTCGACTAATTAAAAAAAGGAGAGAGAAAATACACATTAATAGTATTAGAAATGAGAATGGAGATGTAACAACAGATACCTTAGAAATACAAAGAATCATCAGGAACTATTACAAGCAACTATATGCGAACAAATTAGAAAACCTAGAGGAAATGGACATATTTTTGAACTTATACAATCAACCAAAATTGAATCAAGAAGCAATTAACAATCTAAATAGCCCAATAACATGCACTGAGATTGTATCAACAATTAAAGCCCTCCCAACCAAGAAAAGCCCGGGACCAGATGGCTTCACTGCTGAATTCTACCAAACATTTAAGGAAGAACTAACCCCAATCTTACACAAGCTTTTTCAAACAATAGAAAAAGAGGCAATTCTTCCAAATTTGTTCTATGAAGCTAATATCACTTTAATACCAAAGCCAGAGAGAGAAACAACAGAAAAAGAGAACTACAGACCGATATCCTTGATGAACATAGATGCAAAGATCTTCAATAAAATATTAGCCAACAGGATCCAACAATACATTAGGCAGATTATTCACCCGGACCAGGTGGGATTCATCCCAGGTATGCAAGGATGGTTCAACATTCGCAAAACAATAAATGTGATACATCACATCAACAAGTTGACTCATAAAAACCATATGATCCTCTCAATAGATGCAGAGAAGGCATTTGATAAAATCCAACACCACTTCATGTTAAAAACCCTAAATAAGATAAGCATAAAAGGAACATTCTACAACATAATCAAAGCAATTTATGATAAACCCAATGCCAATATCATACTAAATGGGGAAAGACTAGAAGCCTTCCCGTTAAAATCTGGAACTAGACAGGGATATCCACTCTCACCGCTACTCTTCAATATAGTTTTGGAAGTTCTTGCCAGAGCTATTAGACAAGAAAAAGCAATTAAAGGAATACAAATTGGAAATGAGGAATTAAAATTATCGCTATTCGCAGATGACATGATTCTCTATATAGGAGAACCAAAAGACTCAGTGAAAAGACTATTGGAACTCATAAGAGACTTTGGCAAAGTAGCAGGATACAAAATTAATGAACACAAATCAATGGCATTTGTGTATACAAATAATTCCACTGCTGAGAAAGAAATTGTAAGTACAGTTCCCTTTAAAATAGAGGAAAAGAATCTTAAATACCTAGGAATTAAGTTAACTAAAGATGTGAAAGACCTCTACGATGAAAACTATAAATCATTTAAAAAAGAAATAGAAGAAGATCTTGCAAAATGGAGAACCTTACCATGTTCTTGGATTGGCAGGACCAACATCATCAAAATGGCCATATTACCGAAAGCAATATATAGATTCAACGCAATCCCAATCAAAATCCCAGCAATATTCTTCTCAGAATTAGAAAAGATGATACAGAAGTTCATCTGGAACCACAAAAGACCACGAATAGCTAAAGTTGTCTTGAAAAATAGAAATCAAACTGGAGGAATCACAATTCCAGACCTCAAGACATACTATAGAGCAGTGGTTATCAAAACAGTCTGGTACTGGTACAGAAACAGAGAAGAAGATCAGTGGAACAGAATAGAAATACCAGAAGGGGATCCACACATGTATAGTCAACTAATATTTGACAAGAAAACAGAAAACAATCCAGGTAAAAAACCTGGTCTATTCAATAAAAACTGTTGGGACAACTGGATAGCAGCTTGCAGAATAAAGAAGCAGGACCCATACCTGTCGCACTATACAAAAATCAGCTCTAATTGGCTCAAGGACTTAAATCTACACCCAGAAACTATTAAACTACTAAAGGAAAACATAGGAAGCACATTCCAAGATATAGGAACAGGGAAAGACTTTTTAGAAAAGACGCCTAAAGCAACGGCGATCAAATCCAAAGTGAACAAATGGGACTATATCAAACTAAAAAGTTTCTTTACAGCAAAAGAAACAATTAAAAAAGTGAAGAAACAACCTACAGAATGGGAAAAAAATTTGCATTCTACACAAGTGACAGGGGACTAATATCTAGGATCTACAAAGGGCTTCAGAAACCCAAGGATAGTGAAAAAATAAACCCTGTAGTAAAATGGGCAAAGGAAATGAACAGACGTTTCTCAAAAGAACAGATACAAATAGCTAACAAACATATGAAAAGATGCTCAGGATCTCTAGCCATCAGAGAGATACAAACGAAAACCACCTTGAGGTACCACCTAACTCCTGTGAGACTGGCCTACGTTCAGAATTCGAAAAACAACACATGCTGGCGTGGATGTGGGGAGAAAGGTACCCTCCTTCACTGCTGGTGGGAGTGTAGGCTAGTACAATCTTTGTGGAAATCCATATGGAGAGTGCTTGGAAAATTGCAAATAAACCTGCCATATGACCCAGCAATCCCGCTCTTAGGAATATACCCAACAGAAGTGAAATCTGCATATGAGAAGGGGATCTGTAATCCTATATTCACAGCAGCACAATCCACAATAGCAATGTCATGGAAACCAACCAGATGTGCGTCTAAGGAAGAATGGTTAAAAAAACTGTGGTACATCTATTCAATGGAATATTATTCAGCTGTCAAAAAGAACGATATTATTCTATTCAAAACCAGGTGGTCCCAACTAGAAACTATTATGCTCAGCGAAATGAGTCAATCACAAAAGAATAAATACCATATATTCTCTCTCATATAAGAAAGCCAACATGGAAAGGTGGAGTTCATCAAGTGCCCATGGAGTTCTGATCTAAATATAGAATGCTGCAAGTCAGGTCCCACGGCAAGAGATGGTGAAAATTCTCTGTTCTAGGCATGTTGGTATTTCATGAATGAAGGAACAGCAGAGTATATTTAGCATGTTGTGAACATGAATATGGCAAATTGGCAGTTTCTGTCAGTTGCTGGCAATAGTTTAGAGTGACGACAAATATTGTTTTGATTTTTTTGTGTGTTATTTAGGTATGAGGAAAGTGTATGGTAAGCAGTCCATTTGATGGTTTACTAATTTCCTTTTTGTTGAGAAGTCCGAGTTGATTATATATTTAATATGATAACAATTTGTGTGCTGTGAATTGCATTAAGAGTTATGTAGGGCAGAGATGATGCTTACTAAATGTATAAAATGGATTGATGAGATTAGCCAGTTAAATTTTTTCACCAGTAAGGCACTCAACAGCCCATGAGATATTTATTAAAAATGTCAAGTAAATCCTCTTATTTTTGTATCATAGTGTCAAATAGCAGTAAAATAAACATGTTAAGATCCTTAATTTACTGCTATGTTTCACTGTAAAATTTACCTTTGTTAAAATTTGCTTCTGTTCAGATTTGTTGAGATCACACGTAAAAGTATCCTAATATTACTTTGGCTGGTATTTTCTAATTACTGCATAATATTTTGGGAATGTAAATTTTATTTGAATGTCAACTACAGTTAAGCATGAGCCATTTGTTTTTCTTACTCAGGTTTTGCAATCTGATCGAGTGTTTTTATTATTGTTTAATAAATGTTTGCTCTATTAAAAAAAAAGGCTTTGGCGCTGAAGTGGTCTCTGAATGTGGAGTTGTTTGCATGTGAAACCCGCCTGTGGAGGCTTCGTATGTGTGGGATGCTCACCAAGCTGCATTTCAGGACAATGCACTCAAACGGCATTAAGCATAGTGTGTGAACATGAAGTTTGCTTGAGAGCTGCCTGTCAGTCTGATGGTGTGTGAAATCAGTGAGCCAAATGGTGTTCTTCTGGCACAAGAACAACGCGGCAGATGCTTCTTCAATATGCAATTCAGCAACATGCAATGTTGCTTGATGGAATTAGCTGTTACAGCAACATTTGCGTCTAGATCTTTTGTATTTAGGGCCAGCTGAAAACGGCTTTGGCGCTGAAGTGGTTTCTGAATGTGGAGTTGGTGTCATGTGTAACCCGCCTGTGGAGCCTTCGTTTGTGTGGGATGCTCACCAAGCTGCATTTCAGGACTATGCACTCAAACGGCATTAAGCATAGTGTGTGAAATATGAGTTTTTTTGAGAGCTGCCTGTCAGCCTGATGGTGTGTGAAGTCAGTGAGCCAAATGGAGTTCTTCTGGCACAAGAACCACTCGGCTCATTCTTCTTCAATATGCAATACAGCAACATGCAGTGTTGCTTGATGGAATTAGCTCTTACAACAACATTTGCGTCTAGAGCCTTTGTATTTAGGGCTAGCTGAAAACGGCTTTGGCTAAAGTGGTTTCTGAATGTGGAGTTGTTGGCATGTGAAACCCACCTGTGGAGGCTTCGTATCTTTGGGATGCTCACCAAGCTGCTTTTCAGGACAAAGCACTCAAACGGCATTAAGCATAGTGTGTGAACATGTACTTTGCTTGAGAGCTGCCTGTCAGCCTGATGGTGTGTGAAGTCAATGATCCAAATGGAGTTGTTCTGGCACAAGAACCACTCGGCTCATTCTTCTTCAATATGCAATACAGCAACATGCAGTGTTGTTTGATGGAATTAGCTCTTACAACAACATTGACATCTAGAGCCTTTGTATTTAGGGCTAACTGAAAATGGGTTTGGGGCTAAAGTGGTTTCTGAATGTGGAGTTTGGGGCATGTGAAACCCGCCTGTGCAGGCTTCGTATCTGTGGGATTCTCACCTAGCTGCATTTCAGGAGTATGCACTCAAATGGCTTTAAGCATAGTGTGTGAACACGTAGTTTGCTTGAGAGCTGCCTGTCAGCCTGATGGTGTGTGAAGCCAAAAAGCCAAATGGAGTTCTTTTGGCACAAAAGAACCACTCGGCTCATTCTTCTTCAATATGCATTTCAGCAACATGCAGTGTTGGTTGTTGGAATTAGCAGTTACAAGAACATTTGCGTCTATAGCCTTTGTATTTAGGGCTAGCTGAAAACGGCTTTGGCGCTGAAGTGGTTTCTGAATGTGGATTTGGTGTCATGTGAAACCCGACTGTAGATCCTTCGTTTGTGTGGAATCTCACCTAGCTGCATTTCAGGAGAATGCACACAAACGGCATTAAGCATAGTGAGTGAACACGTAGTTTGCTTGAGAGCTGCCTGTCAGCCTGATGGTGTGTGAAGTCAGTGAGCCAAATGGTGTTTTGCTGGCACAAGAACCACTCAGCTGATGCCTCTTCAATATGCAATTCAGCAACATGCAGTGTTGCTTGATGGAATTAGCTCTTACAGCAACATTTGTGTCTAGATCCTTTGCATTTACGGCTAGCTGAAAACAACTTAGGCGCTGAAGTGGTTTCTGAATGTGGAGTTGGTGGCATGTGAAACCCGCTTGTGCAGCTTTCGTTTGTGTGGGATGCTCACCAAGCTGGATTTCAGGACAATGCACTCAAACGACATTAAGCATAGTGTGTGAACACGTAGGTTGCTTGAGAGCTGCCTGTCAGCCTGATGGTGTGTGAATTCAGTGAGCCAAATAGAGTTGTTCTGCCACAAGAACCACTCAGCTGATGCTTCTTCTCAATATGCAATTCAGCAACATGCAGTTTTGCTTGATGGAATTAGCTCTTACAAAAACATTTGTTTCTAGAGCCTTTGTATTTATGGCTAGCTGAAAAAGGCTTTGGCGCTGAAGTGGTCTCTGAATGTGGAGTTGGTGGCATGTGAAACCCGCCTGTGGAGCCTTCGTTTGTGTGGGATGCTCACCAAGCTGCATTTCAGAACAAAGCAATCAAACGGCATTAATCATAGTGTGTGAACACGTAGTTTGCATGAGAGCTGCCTGTCAGCCTGATGGTGTGTGAAGTAAGTGAGGCAAATGGGGTGGTTCTGCCACAAGGACCAATCGGCTGATTCTTCTTCCTCAATATGCAATTCAGCAACATGCAGTGTTGCTTGATGGAATTAGCTCTTACAACTTCATTTGTGTCTAGAGCCTTTGTATTTAGTGCTAGCTGAAAATGGCTTTGGGGCTGAAGTGGTTTCTGAATGTGGAGTTGGTGGCATGTGAAACCCGCCTGTGGAGCCTTCGTTTGTGTGGAATGCTAACCAAGCTGCATTTCAGGACAATGCACTCAAACGGCATTAAGCATAGTGTGTGAAATATGAGTTTGCTTGAGAGCTGCCAGTCAGACTGATGGTGTGTGAAGTAAGTGAGCCAAAAGGTGTTCTTCTGGCACAAGATCCACTCAGCTATTGCTTCTTCAATATGCAATTCAAAAACCTGCATTGTTGCTTGATGGAATTAGCTCTTACAACTTCATTTGTGTCTAGAGCCTTTGTATTTAGGGCTAGCTAAAAATGGCTTTGGGGCTGAAGTGGTTTCTGAATGTGGAGTTGGTGGCATGTGAAAACCGCCTGTGGAGACTTCGTTTGTGTGGAATGCTAACCAAGCTGCATTTCAGGACAATGCACTCAAACGGCATTAAGCATAGTGTGTGAAATATGAGTTTGCTTGAGAGCTGCCAGTCAGGATGATGGTGTGTGAAGTAAGTGAGCCAAAAGGTGTTCTTCTGGCACAAGAACCACTCAGCTGTTGCTTCTTCAATATGCAATTCAAAAACCTGCATTGTTGCTTGATGGAATTAGCTCTTACAGCAACATTTGCGTCTAGAGCCTTTGTATTTAGGGCTAGCTGAAAACGGCTTTGGCGATGAACTGGTTTCTGAATGTGGAGTTGGTGGCATGTAAAACCCGGAAGCACAGCCTACGTTTGTGTGGGATGCTGAACAAGCTGCATTTCAGGACAATGCAATCAAGCGGCATTAAGCAAAGTGTGTGAACACGAGGTTTGCTTGAGAGCTGCCTGTCAGCCTGATGGTGTGTGAAGTCAGTGAGCCAAATGGAGTGGTTCTGACACAAGAACCACTCGGCTGATGGTTCTTCAATGTGCAATTCAGCAACATGCAATGTTGCTTGATGGAATTAGCTCTTACAGCAACATTTGCGTCTAGAGCCTTTGTATTTAGGGCTAGCAGAAAATGGCTTTGGCGCTGAAGTGGTTTCTGAATGTGGAGTTGGTGGCATGTGAAACCCGCCTGTGGAGCCTTCGTTTGTGTGGGATGCTCACCCAGCTGCATTTCAGGAGAATACACTCAAGCGGCATTAAGCATAGTATGTGAACATGAAGTTTGCTTGAGAGCTGCCTGTCACCCTGCTGGTGTGTGACGTCAGTGAGCCAAATTGAGTGGTTCTGCCCCAAAAACCACTCGGCTGATGCTTCTTCAATATGCAATTCAGCAACATGCAGTGTTGCTTGCTGGAATTAGCTCTTACAGCAACATTTGCGTCTAGATCCTTTGTATTTAGGGCTAGCTGAATACAGCTTTGGGGCTAAAGTGGTTTCTGAATGTGGAGTTGGTGGCATGTGAAACCTGCCTGTGGAGCATTCATTTGTGTGGGATGCTCACCCAGCTGCATTTCAGCACAATGCACGCATAAGGCATTAAGCATAGTGTGTGAAATATGAGTTTGCTTGAGAGCTGCCTGTCAGCCTGATGGTGTGTGAAGTCAATGATGCAAATGGCGTTCTTCTGGCACAAGAACCACTCGGCAAATGCATCTTTAATATGCAATTCAGCAACATGCAATGTTGCTTGATGGAATTAGCTCTTACAGCAACATTTGCGTCTAGAGCCTTTGTATCTAGGGCTAGCTGAAAACGGCTTTGGGGCTGAAGTGGTTTTTGAATGTGGAGTTGGTGGCATGTGAAACCCGCCTGTGGAGCCTTCGTTTGTGTCACATGCTCACCAAGCTGCATTTCAGGACAATGCACTCAAACGGCATTAAGCCTAGTGTGTGAACACGTAGTTTGCTTGAGAGCTGCCTGTCAGCCTGATGGTGTGTGAAGTCAATGATCAAAATGGAGTGAATCAGTGATTAAAGACCTCCCAACAAAGAAAAGCCCAGGCCCAGACGGCTTCACTCCAGAATTCTACAAAACATTCCGTACAGAGCTGACCCCAATCCTCTACAAACTCTTCCAAACAATAGAAAAAGAGGCAACCCTCCCAAACTCATTCTATGAAGCCAACATTACCTTAATCCCAAAACCAGACAGAGAACTAACAGAGAAGGAAAACTACAGACCTATCTCTTTGATGAACATTGATGCTAAGATTCTCAACAAAATCCTAGCCAACAGAATTCAAAAACACATCAGACCGATCTTTCATCCAGATCAAGTAGGATTCATCCCTGGAATGCAGGGATGGTTCAACATTCGAAAATCCATTAATGTGATACACCACATCCAAAAACTGAAAAACAGGAATCACATGATAGTATCAATAGATGCAGAAAAAGCTTTCGACAAAATCCAACACCACTTCCTACTAAAAACCCTAACCAAGGTAGGCATAGATGGAAAAATCCGCAACATAATTAAAGCCATATATGAAAAACCCAACGCCAGCATCATACTGAATGGAGAAAAGCTGGAACCCTTCCCACTGAGATCTGGAACAAAACAGGGATGTCCACTTTCTCCACTACTCTTCAACATAGTCCTAGAGGTACTCGCTGAGGCCATAAGACAAGAAAAAGAAATCAGAGGAATCCAAATGGGAAATGAAGAAGTTAAACTCTCACTATACGCAGATGATATGATTCTTTATGCAGAGAGCCAAGAGACTCAATACAGAGACTGCTAGAACTTGTACGAGAGTTTGGTAGAGTGGCAGGGTACAAAATTAATGAACAAAAATCAACATCCATAGTGTATGCAAACAGGCCCAAGATGGAAAAACACTTAACCAGCAAGATACCATTCAAAATAACAGAGAAAAGTATGAAATATCTGGGAATAAATCTAACCAAAAATGTAGGAGACTTATTTGAAGAAAACTACAAACTACTTAAAAAAGAAATTGAACAAGACCTCAAAAGATGGAGTAAAATCAATATCATTAAAATGTCTATACTGCCAAAAGCAATATATACATTCAACGCAATCCCAATCAAATTGCCCAAAACATTCTTCATGGAACTGGATACAATGATCCAAAGGTACATCTGGAAGCACAAAAAACCACGGATAGCTAGAACTATCCTGAAGAACAGGAAGTTAGCAGGGGGAATCACAGTTCCGTACCTCTGGACATACTATAGGGCAGTGGTTATCAAAACAGTGTGGTACTGGCACAAAGATAGAGAGGAAGATCAATGGAGCAGAATAGAAACACCAGAAGGAAACCCACACAGATACAGCCAAATAATCTTTGACAAAAAGACAAATGACAATCCAGGCAAATGGGAAGGTCTGTTCAATAAATGCTGTTGGGACAACTGGTTGATAGCCTGCAGAAACAAAAAAATAGATCCACATCTCTCACCATACACCAAGATCAGATCTAAATGGATAACAGATCTAAACCTACATCCAGAAACCTTCAAACTTTTGGAAGAAAATGTTGGAAACACACTGGAACACTTAGGGGTAGGCCCTCACTTCCTAAAAAAGACTCCAAGTGCAGTAGAAATCAAGACCAAAATAAACAATTGGGACCTCATCAAACTAAGAAGCTTCTGTACAGCTAGAGAAACAATCAACAAAGTAAAAAGGCAACCCACATAATGGGAGAAGATCTTCGCACACGACATAGGTGATAGAGGGCTGATCTCCAGAATATACAAAGAGCTACAAAACAACCAAAATGTCAAAACAAACAAGCCACTCAAGAAATGGGCACGGGAAATGGGCAAACACTTCACAAAGGAGCAAACCCAAATGGCAAATAAACATATGAAAAAATGCTCAAGTTCCCTGGCAATAAGGGAAATCCAAATTAAAACATCAATGAGGTACCACCTAACGCCAGTAAGACTGGCCCACATGAATAAAAGTATCAACAACACTTGTTGGCAAGGTTGTGGGGAAAAGGGATCCCTACTCCACTGCTGGTGGGGCTGCAGGCTGGTACAGCCTCTATGGAAATCAGTATGGAGAATATTCAAACAACTCAAATTCAACATACCGTATGATCCAGCAATAGCACTCCTAGGAATATATCCAGAACAATTGTTTTATGAGAAACCAACATGCACTCCTATGCTCATAGCAGCACAATCAGTAATTGCAAAAACATGGAAGCAACCAAAATGCCCATCAACAGAGGATTGGATAAGAAACCTATGGTTCATCTACTCCATGGAATACTACTCAGCTATTAAAAAAAACAAAATGCAGTTCTTTGTGGCCAAATGGGCCAAACTGGAAACCATAATGCTAAGGGAAATGAGCCAATCCCAAAAGGTTAAATACCACATGTTTGCCTTAATTTAAGATGATATGATGTCATGTATAACATGTTATGTTTTGAATGTTATATGTTGTGTATAAACTAAAATTGAAGTATAGGTGAGGTGGTCACAGAAGGTGGCTGGGAACTCGCATTTACTTTTAACATATTGGTTACTCATTACTATGTCAATTAATTCCATAATGATGTAAATTTTTGCTGATGGTATGTTGGAGCTTTCAATTGACTGGGATGATACTCTGATGGCTCTGTCTTCAGACCAGAGAGGGTATACCTAAGAAGCCGTTGAACTTGACTGGACAATAAGATGCTGGACTCTATGTTTGGTATACGCTTGCAATGGGGGAATCTCAACTGAACTTGAGCTGTGGTTATGCAACAAGGTGGAGAAATCCACCATGGTGGGAGGGTTTGGGGAGGGGTGGGGAGAACCAAAGTATCTATGTAACTGTGCCACATAATACAATGTAATTACTGAAGTTAAATAATAAATAATTAAAAAAAATGGAGTGGTTATGACAAAAGAACCACTCGGCTCATTCTTCTTCAATATGCAATTCAGCAACATGCAATGTTGCTTGATGGAATTAGCTCTTACAACAACATTTGCGTCTAGAGCCTTTGTATTTAGGGCTAGATGAAAACGGCTTTGGGGCTAAAGTGGTTTCTGAATGTGGAGTTGGTGGCATGTGAAACCCGTCTGTGGAGACTTCGTTTGTGTGGGATGCTCACCAAGCTGCATTTCAGGACAATGCACTCAAACGGCATTAAGCATAGTGTGTGAACACGTAGTTTGCTAGAGAGCTGCCTGTCAGCCTGATGGTGTGTGAAGTCAGTGAGCCAAATGGTGTTTTTCTGGCAAAAGAACCACTCAGTTGATGCCTCTTCATTATGCAATTCAGCAACATGCAATGTTGCTTGATGGAATTAGCTCTTACAGCAACATTTGCGTCTAGAGCCTTTGTATCTAGGGCTAGCTGAAAACGGCTTTGGGGCTGAAGTGGTTTTTGAATGTGGAGTTGGTGGCATGTGAAACCCGCCTGTGGAGCCTTCGTTTGTGTCACATGCTCACCAAGCTGCATTTCAGGACAATGCACTCAAACGGCATTAAGCCTAGTGTGTGAACACGTAGTTTGCTTGAGAGCTGCCTGTCAGCCTGATGGTGTGTGAAGTCAATGATCAAAATGGAGTGAATCAGTGATTAAAGACCTCCCAACAAAGAAAAGCCCAGGCCCAGACGGCTTCACTCCAGAATTCTACAAAACATTCCGTACAGAGCTGACCCCAATCCTCTACAAACTCTTCCAAACAATAGAAAAAGAGGCAACCCTCCCAAACTCATTCTATGAAGCCAACATTACCTTAATCCCAAAACCAGACAGAGAACTAACAGAGAAGGAAAACTACAGACCTATCTCTTTGATGAACATTGATGCTAAGATTCTCAACAAAATCCTAGCCAACAGAATTCAAAAACACATCAGACCGATCTTTCATCCAGATCAAGTAGGATTCATCCCTGGAATGCAGGGATGGTTCAACATTCGAAAATCCATTAATGTGATACACCACATCCAAAAACTGAAAAACAGGAATCACATGATAGTATCAATAGATGCAGAAAAAGCTTTCGACAAAATCCAACACCACTTCCTACTAAAAACCCTAACCAAGGTAGGCATAGATGGAAAAATCCGCAACATAATTAAAGCCATATATGAAAAACCCAACGCCAGCATCATACTGAATGGAGAAAAGCTGGAACCCTTCCCACTGAGATCTGGAACAAAACAGGGATGTCCACTTTCTCCACTACTCTTCAACATAGTCCTAGAGGTACTCGCTGAGGCCATAAGACAAGAAAAAGAAATCAGAGGAATCCAAATGGGAAATGAAGAAGTTAAACTCTCACTATACGCAGATGATATGATTCTTTATGCAGAGAGCCAAGAGACTCAATACAGAGACTGCTAGAACTTGTACGAGAGTTTGGTAGAGTGGCAGGGTACAAAATTAATGAACAAAAATCAACATCCATAGTGTATGCAAACAGGCCCAAGATGGAAAAACACTTAACCAGCAAGATACCATTCAAAATAACAGAGAAAAGTATGAAATATCTGGGAATAAATCTAACCAAAAATGTAGGAGACTTATTTGAAGAAAACTACAAACTACTTAAAAAAGAAATTGAACAAGACCTCAAAAGATGGAGTAAAATCAATATCATTAAAATGTCTATACTGCCAAAAGCAATATATACATTCAATGCAATCCCAATCAAATTGCCCAAAACATTCTTCATGGAACTGGATACAATGATCCAAAGGTACATCTGGAAGCACAAAAAACCACGGATAGCTAGAACTATCCTGAAGAACAGGAAGTTAGCAGGGGGAATCACAGTTCCGTACCTCTGGACATACTATAGGGCAGTGGTTATCAAAACAGTGTGGTACTGGCACAAAGATAGAGAGGAAGATCAATGGAGCAGAATAGAAACACCAGAAGGAAACCCACACAGATACAGCCAAATAATCTTTGACAAAAAGACAAATGACAATCCAGGCAAATGGGAAGGTCTGTTCAATAAATGCTGTTGGGACAACTGGTTGATAGCCTGCAGAAACAAAAAAATAGATCCACATCTCTCACCATACACCAAGATCAGATCTAAATGGATAACAGATCTAAACCTACATCCAGAAACCTTCAAACTTTTGGAAGAAAATGTTGGAAACACACTGGAACACTTAGGGGTAGGCCCTCACTTCCTAAAAAAGACTCCAAGTGCAGTAGAAATCAAGACCAAAATAAACAATTGGGACCTCATCAAACTAAGAAGCTTCTGTACAGCTAGAGAAACAATCAACAAAGTAAAAAGGCAACCCACATAATGGGAGAAGATCTTCGCACACGACATAGGTGATAGAGGGCTGATCTCCAGAATATACAAAGAGCTACAAAACAACCAAAATGTCAAAACAAACAAGCCACTCAAGAAATGGGCACGGGAAATGGGCAAACACTTCACAAAGGAGCAAACCCAAATGGCAAATAAACATATGAAAAAATGCTCAAGTTCCCTGGCAATAAGGGAAATCCAAATTAAAACATCAATGAGGTACCACCTAACGCCAGTAAGACTGGCCCACATGAATAAAAGTATCAACAACACTTGTTGGCAAGGTTGTGGGGAAAAGGGATCCCTACTCCACTGCTGGTGGGGCTGCAGGCTGGTACAGCCTCTATGGAAATCAGTATGGAGAATATTCAAACAACTCAAATTCAACATACCGTATGATCCAGCAATAGCACTCCTAGGAATATATCCAGAACAATTGTTTTATGAGAAACCAACATGCACTCCTATGCTCATAGCAGCACAATCAGTAATTGCAAAAACATGGAAGCAACCAAAATGCCCATCAACAGAGGATTGGATAAGAAACCTATGGTTCATCTACTCCATGGAATACTACTCAGCTATTAAAAAAAACAAAATGCAGTTCTTTGTGGCCAAATGGGCCAAACTGGAAACCATAATGCTAAGGGAAATGAGCCAATCCCAAAAGGTTAAATACCACATGTTTGCCTTAATTTAAGATGATATGATGTCATGTATAACATGTTATGTTTTGAATGTTATATGTTGTGTATAAACTAAAATTGAAGTATAGGTGAGGTGGTCACAGAAGGTGGCTGGGAACTCGCATTTACTTTTAACGTATTGGTTACTCATTACTATGTCAATTAATTCCATAATGATGTAAATTTTTGCTGATGGTATGTTGGAGCTTTCAATTGACTGGGATGATACTCTGATGGCTCTGTCTTCAGACCAGAGAGGGTATACCTAAGAAGCCGTTGAACTTGACTGGACAATAAGATGCTGGACTCTATGTTTGGTATATGCTTGCAATGGGGGAATCTCAACTGAACTTGAGCTGTGGTTATGCAACAAGGTGGAGAAATCCACCATGGTGGGAGGGTTTGGGGAGGGGTGGGGAGAACCAAAGTATCTATGTAACTGTGCCACATAATACAATGTAATTACTGAAGTTAAATAATAAATAATTTTTAAAAATGGAGTGGTTATGACACAAGAACCACACTTAACCAGCAAGATACCATTCAAAATAACAGAGAAAAGTTTGGCTGAGAGCTGCCTGTAAGCCTGATGGTGTTTGAAGTCGATGATCCAAATGTAGTTGTTCTGCCACAAGAACCACTCGGCTGATGCTTCTGCAATATGCAATTCAGCAACATGCAATGTTGCTTGATGGAATTAGCTCTTACAGCAACATTTGCGTCTAGAGCCTTTGTATTTAGGGCTAGCTGAAAACGGCTTTGGCGTTGAAGTGGTTTCTGAATGTGGAGTTGTTGGCATGTGAAACCCGCCTGTGGAGCCTTCGTTTGTGTGGGATGCTCACCCAGCTGCATTTCAGGAGAATGCACACAAACGGCATTAAGCATAGTGTGTGAACACGTAGTTTGCTTGAGAGCTGCCTGTCAGCCTGATGGTGTGTGAAGTCAGTGAGCCAAATGGACTTGTTCTGTTCTGATGCTTTTTCTTTTTTTTGTGTGATTTTTTTATTTTTAATTATTTTGCATTATGTGACAGTTTCATGGGCTCTGCGAATCCCCCCCTGCCTCCCCCTCCCCTCCCCCCAGTGGATTCCTCCAACTTGATGCAGTATTACAGTTCAAATTCAATAAAGATTCTTTCATTGCACACATATACCAAGCATAGAGTCCAGCTACTTATTGTCCAGATGGGTTGAACATTTCTTGGGGAGAACTTTTCTGGTCTGAAGTTTGAGCTGGCAGAATATCATCACAGTCAATTAAGAGTCCCAATATAACATCAACAGCAATTTGCAATGTTATGGAATTGACATGGTTTTGCGTAACCAGTGTATTAAAAAGAAAAAAAAAAGAAAAAAAAAAGAAAAAAAAAAAAAGGAAAACAAATCCTAGCCACAACCTATGATTAGCTCATTGACAGTTCAATTTTAGTTCATATACAGGACCGGCTGCTCTATACCTTAAAATGGCCATAAGGCACCATTCAGCTGTTTCGTGTCCATTTCATCTTAGTATTTAGCCAGTTGTTGTGTTGAAGTAAAATTTTGCTGATATTGGCAGATTTTAGGATAATCCAGACTGGCTTGTAACTCTAACAAGATATATGTCAACATTTTAGGTGCAGAACATTTTTTTGGGGGGGAGTGTGCAGGAAAATCCTCAACACCATGGTGAGGAGTAACTAATCTTTGTGACCCACCCAGCGAGGCATGAGCCAATCCATGCCAGCTCTTTCTTGTCAGATTTCAAGTTCTACTTTCTGTTGTTTATTTATTTTAGGGTTTTTTTTTTTTTTTTTTTTTTTTTAGTTTGTATGATTGTTTGTTTGCTGTGAGGGGTTTTCAAAGCGATCCCGATGGTCATTGCGAGGCAAGGGGGGTCCAGAGGTGGAGCCAGGCTCGGACCAGAGAAAGCTCTCCTCCCTGGTCCCGAAGGACGTTTATTGTTCTTCTGTTTCTGCAGACCACTCAGGGCTTCTGGTTGTCTTTCCAATGACGTTGGTTTCTGCACGGTAGTGTTTGGACTTCTTCCATCCCCTGTGGAAGCTCCGGTTGGGGGTGGGTGACCTCAATATGCAGTTCAGCAACATGCAATGCTCCTTGATGGAATTAGCTCTTACAGCAACATTTGCGTCTAGAGCGTTTGTATTTAGTGCTAGCTGAAAACGGCTTTGGCGTTGAAGTGATTTCTGAATGCGGAGTTGGTGGCATGTGAAACCACATGTATAGCCTTCGTTTGTGTGGGATGCTCACCAAGCTGCATTTCAGGACAATGCACTCAAACGGCATTAAGCATAGTGTGTGAAATATTAGTTTGCTTGAGAGCTGCCTGTCAGCCTGATGGTGTGTGAAGTCAGTGAGCCAAATGGAGTTGTTCTGCCACAAGAACCACTCGGTTGATACTGCTTCAATATGCAATTCAGCAACATGCAGTGTTGCTTGCTGGAATTAGCTCTTAGCAACATTTGCGTCTAGAGCCTTTGTATTTAGGGCTAGCTGAAAACGGCTTTGGCACTGAAGTGGTTTCTGAATGTGGAGTTGGTGGCATGTGAAACCCGCCTGTGGAGCGATCCTTTGTGTGGGATGCTCACCCAGCTGCATTTCAGGACAATGCACACAAACGGCATTAAGCATAGTGTGTGAACACGTAGTTTGCTTGAGAGCTGCCTGTCAGCCTGATGGTGTATGAAGTTAGTGAGCCAAATGGAGTTCTTCTGGCACAAGAACCACCCGGCTAATTCTTCTTCAATATGCAATTCAGCAACATGCAGTGTTGCTTGATGGAATTAGCTCTTACAGCAACATTTGCTTCTAGAGCCTTTGTATTTAGGGCTAGCTGAAAACGGCTTTGGCGCTGAAGTGTTTTCTGAATGTGGAGTTGTTGGCATGTGAAACCCACCTGTAGAGCCTTCGTTTGTGTGGGATGCTCACCCAGCTGCATTTCAGGAGAATGCACACAAACGGCATTAAGCATAGTGTGTGAACACGTAGTTTGCTTGAGAGCTCCCTGTCAGCCTGATGGTGTGTGAAGTCAGTGAGCCAAATGGACTTGTTCTGTTCTGATGCTTTTTCTTTTTTTTTGTGATTTTTTTTGTTAATTATTTTGCATTATGTGACAGTTTCATAGCATCTGGGAATCCCCTCCTCCCCCCCTCCCCTCCCCCCAGTGGATTCCTCCACCTTGATGCAGTATTACAATTCATATTCAATCAAGATTCTTTCATTGCATACATATACCAAGCATAGAGTCCAGCTACTTATTGTCCAGATGGGTTGAACAGTTTCTTGGGGAGACCTTTTCTGGTCTGAAGTTTGAGCTGGCAGAATATCATCACAGTCAATTAAGAGTCCCAATATAACATCAACAGCAATTTGCAATGTTATGGAATTGACATGGTTTTGCGTAACCAGTGTATTAAAAAGAAAAAAAAAAAGAAAAAAAAAGAAAAAAAAAAAAAAAGGAAAACAAATCCTAGCCACAACCTATGATTAGCTCATTGACAGTTCAATTTTAGTTCATATACAGGACCGGCTGCTCTATACCTTAAAATGGCCATAAGGCACCATTCAGCTGTTTCCTGTCCATTTCATCTTAGTATTTAGCCAGTTGTTGTGTTGAAGTAAAATTTTGCTGATCTTGGCAGATTTTAGGATAATCCAGACTGGCTTGTAACTCTAACAAGATATATGTCAACATTTTAGGTGCAGAACATTTTTTGGGGGGGGAGTGTGCAGGAAAATCCTCAACACCATGGTGAGGAGTAACTAATCTTTGTGACCCACCCAGCGAGGCATGAGCCAATCCATGCCAGCTCTTTCCTGTCAGATTTCAAGTTCTACTTTCTGTTGTTTATTTATTTTAGGGTTTTTTTTTTTTTAGTTTGTATGATTGTTTGCTGTGAGGGGTTTTCAAAGCGATCCCGATGGTCATTGCGAGGCAAGGGGGGTCCAGAGGTGGAGCCAGGCTCGGACCAGAGAAAGCTCTCCTCCCTGGTCCCGAAGGATGTTTATTGTTCTTCTGTTCTGCAGACCACTCAGGGCTTCTGGTTGTCCTTCCAATGACGTTGGTTTCTGCACGGTAGTGTTTGGACTTCTTCCATCCCCTGTGGAAGCTCCGGTTGGGGGTGGGTGACCTCAATATGCAGTTCAGCAACATGCAATGTTGCTTGATGGAATTAGCTCTTACAGCAACATTTGCGTCTAGAGCGTTTGTATTTAGGGCTATCTGAAAACGGCTTTGGCGCTGAAGTGATTTCTGAATGTGGAGTTGGTGGCATGTGAAACCTCCTGTATAGCCTTCGTTTGTTTGGAATGCTCACCAAGCTGCATTTCAGGACAATGCACTCAAACGGCATTTAGTGTGTAAAATGTTAGTTTGCTTGAGAGCTGCCTGTCAGCCTGATGGTGTGTGAAGACAGTGGGCCAAATGGAGTTGTTCTGCCACAAGAACCACTCGGCTGATGCTTTTCTTCTTCAATATGCAATTCAGCAACATGCAGTGTTGCTTGATGGAATTAGCTCTTACAGCAACATTTGCGTCAAGAGCCTTTGTATCTAGGGCTAGCTGAAAACGGCTTTGGCGCTGAAGTGGTTTCTGAATGTGGAGTTGTTGGCATGTGAAACCCACCTGTAGAGCCTTCGTTTGTGTGGGATGCTCACCCAGCTGCATTTCAGGAGAATGCACACAAACGGCATTAAGCATAGTGTGTGAACACGTAGTTTGCTTGAGAGCTCCCTGTCAGCCTGATGGTGTGTGAAGTCAGTGAGCCAAATGGACTTGTTCTGTTCTGATGCTTTTTCTTTTTTTGTGTGATTTTTTTTGTTAATTATTTTGCATTATGTGACAGTTTCATAGGCTCTGGGAATCCCCTCCTCCCCCCCTCCCCTCCCCCCAGTGGATTCCTCCACCTTGATGCAGTATTACAATTCATATTCAATCAAGATTCTTTCATTGCATACATATACCAAGCATAGAGTCCAGCTACTTATTGTCCAGAAGGGTTGAACAGTTTCTTGGGGAGACCTTTTCTGGTCTGAAGTTTGAGCTGGCAGAATATCATCACAGTCAATTAAGAGTCCCAACATAACATCAACAGCAATTTGCAATGTTATGGAATTGACATGGTTTTGTGTAACCAGTGTATTAAAAAGAAAAAAAAAAGAAAAAAAAAGAAAAAAAAAAAAAAAAGGAAAACAAATCCTAGCCACAACCTATGATTAGCTCATTGACAGTTCAATTTTAGTTCATATACAGGACCGGCTGCTCTATACCTTAAAATGGCCATAAGGCACCATTCAGCTGTTTCGTGTCCATTTCATCTTAGTATTTAGCCAGTTGTTGTGTTGAAGTAAAATTTTGCTGATCTTGGCAGATTTTAGGATAATCCAGACTGGCTTGTAACTCTAACAAGATATATGTCAACATTTTAGGTGCAGAACATTTTTTTGGGGGGGAGTGTGCAGGAAAATCCTCAACACCATGGTGAGGAGTAACTAATCTTTGTGACCCACCCAGCGAGGCATGAGCCAATCCATGCCAGCTCTTTCCTGTCAGATTTCAAGTTCTACTTTCTGTTGTTTATTTATTTTAGGGTTTTTTTTTTTTTTTAGTTTGTATGATTGTTTGCTGTGAGGGGTTTTCAAAGCGATCCCGATGGTCATTGCGAGGCAAGGGGGGTCCAGAGGTGGAGCCAGGCTCGGACCAGAGAAAGCTCTCCTCCCTGGTCCCGAAGGATGTTTATTGTTCGTCTGTTCTGCAGACCACTCAGGGCTTCTGGTTGTCTTTCCAATGATGTTGGTTTCTGCACGGTAGTGTTTGGAATTCTTCCATCCCCTGTGGAAGCTCCGGTTGGGGGTGGGTGACCTCAATATGCAGTTCAGCAACATGCAATGCTCCTTGATGGAATTAGCTCTTACAGCAACATTTGCGTCTAGAGCGTTTGTATTTAGGGCTATCTGAAAACGGCTTTGGCGCTGAAGTGATTTCTGAATGTGGAGTTGGTGGCATGTGAAACCTCCTGTATAGCCTTCGTTTGTGTGGGATGCTCACCAAGCTGCATTTCAGGACAATGCACTCAAACGGCATTAAGCATAGTGTGTAAAATATTAGTTTGCTTGAGAGCTGCCTGTCAGCCTGATGGTGTGTGAAGTCAGTGAGCCAAATGGAGTTGTTCTGCCACAAGAACCACTCGGCTGATGCTGCTTCAATATGCAATTCAGCAACATGCAGTGTTGCTTGCTGGAATTAGCTCTTAGTAACATTTGCGTCTAGAGCCTTTGTATTTAGGGCTAGCTGAAAACGGCTTTGGCACTGAAGTGGTTTCTGAATGTGGAGTTGTTGGCATGTGAAACCCGCCTGTGGAGCCTTCGTTTGTGTGGGATGCTCACCCAGCTGCATTTCAGGACAATGCACTCAAACGGCATTAAGCATAGTGTGTGAACCTGTAGTTTGCTTGAGAGCTGCCTGTCAGCCGGATGGTGTATGAAGTTAGTGAGCCAAATGGAGTTCTTCTGGCACAAGAACCACCCGGCTAATTCTTCTTCAATATGCAATTCAACAACATGCAGTGTTGCTTGATGGAATTAGCTCTTACAGCAACATTTGCGTCTAGAGCCTTTGTATTTAGGGCTAGCAGAAAACGGCTTTGGCAGTGAAGTCGTTTCTGAATGTGGAGTTGGTGGCATGTGAAACCCGCCTGTGGAGCCTTCGTTTGTGTGGGATGCTCACCCAGCTGCATTTCAGGACAATGCACTCAAACGGCATTAAGCATAGTGTGTGAACCTGTAGTTTGCTTGAGAGCTGCCTGTCAGCCTGATGGTGTGTGAAGTCAGTGAGCCAAAAGGAGTTCTTCTGGCACAAGAACCACTCGGCTAATTGTTCTTCAATATGCAATTCTGCAACATGCAATGTTGCTTGATGGAATTAGCTCTTACAGCAACATTTGCCTCTAGAGCCTTTGTATTTAGGGCTAGCTGAAAACGGCTTTGAGGCTAAGGTGGTTTCTGAATGTGGAGTTGGTGGCATGTGAAACCACATGTATAGCCTTCGTTTGTGTGGGATGCTCACCAAGCTGCATTTCAGGACAATGCACTCAAACGGCATTTAGTGTGTAAAATGTTATTTTGCTTGAGAGCTGCCTGTCAGCCTGATGGTGTGTGAAGACAGTGGGCCAAATGGAGTGGTTCTGCCACAAGAACCACTCGGCTGATGCTTTTCTTCTTCAATATGCAATTCAGCATCATGCAATGTTGCTTGATGGAATTAGCTCTTACAGCAACATTTGTGTCAAGAGCCTTTGTATCTAGGGCTAGCTGAAAACGGCTTTGGCGCTGAAGTGGTTTCTGAATGTGAAGTTGTTGGCATGTGAAACCCGCCTGTAGAGCCTTCGTTTGTGTGGGATGCTCACCCAGCTGCATTTCAGGAGAATGCACACAAACGGCATTAAGCATAGTGTGTGAACACGTAGTTTGCTTGAGAGCTGCCTGTCAGCCTGATGGTGTGTGAAGTCAGTGAGCCAAATGGACTTGTTCTGTTCTGATGCTTTTTCTTTTTTTGTGTGATTTTTTTTATTGTTAATTATTTTGCATTATGTGACAGTTTCATAGGCTCTGGGAATCCCCTCCTCCCCCACCTCCCCTCCCCCCAGTGGATTCCTCCACCTTGATGCAGTATTACAATTCAAATTCAATCAAGATTCTTTCATTGCATACATATACCAAGCATAGAGTCCAGCTACTTATTGTCCAGATGGGTTGAACAGTTTCTTGGGGAGACCTTTTCTGGTCTGAAGTTTGAGCTGGCAGAATATCATCACAGTCAATTAAGAGTCCCAATATAACATCAACAGCAATTTGCAATGTTATGGAATTGACATGGTTTTGCGTAACCAGTGTATTAAAAAGAAAAAAAAAAAGAAAAAAAAAAGAAAAAAAAAAGGAAAACAAATCCTAGCCACAACCTATGATTAGCTCATTGACAGTTCAATTTTAGTTCATATACAGGACCGGCTGCTCTATACCTTAAAATGGCCATAAGGCACCATTCAGCTGTTTCCTGTCCATTTCATCTTAGTATTTAGCCAGTTGTTGTGTTGAAGTAAAATTTTGCTGATCTTGGCAGATTTTAGGATAATCCAGACTGGCTTGTAACTCTAACAAGATATATGTCAACATTTTAGGTGCAGAACATTTTTTTGGGGGGAGTGTGCAGGAAAATCCTCAACACCATGGTGAGGAGTAACTAATCTTTGTGACCCACCCAGCGAGGCATGAGCCAATCCATGCCAGCTCTTTCCTGTCAGATTTCAAGTTCTACTTTCTGTTGTTTATTTATTTTAGGTTTTTTTTTTTTTTTTTTTTTTTTTTAGTTTGTATGATTGTTTGCTATGAGGGGTTTTCAAAGCGATCCCGATGGTCATTGCGAGGCAAGGGGGGTCCAGAGGTGGAGCCAGGCTCAGACCAGAGAAAGCTCTCCTCACTGGTCCAGAAGGACGTTTATTGTTCTTCTGTTTCTGCAGACCACTCAGGGCTTCTGGTTGTCTTTCCAATGACGTTGGTTTCTGCACGGTAGTGTTTGGACTTCTTCCATCCCCTGTGGACGCTCCGGTTGGGGGTGGGTGACCTCAATATGCAGTTAAGCAACATGCAATGCTCCTTGATGGAATTAGCTCTTACAACAACATTTGCGTCTAGAGCGTTTGTATTTAGGGCTATCTGAAAACGGCTTTGGCGCTGAAGTGGTTTCTGCAGGTGGAGTTGGTGGCATGTGAAACCCGGCTGTGGAGCCTTCGTTTTTGTGGGATGCTCACCAAGCTGCATTTCAGGACAATGCACTCAAAGGGCATTAAGCAGAGTGTGTGAAATATGTGTTTGCTTGAGAACTGCCTGTCAGCCTGAGGGTGTGTGAAGTCAGTGAGCCAAATGGAGTTCTTCTGGCACAAGAACCACTAGGCTGATGCTTCTTCAATATGCAATTCAGCAACATGCATTGTTGCTTGATGGAATTAGCTCTTACAGCAACATTTGCTTCTAGAGCCTTTGTATTTAGGGCTAGCTGAAAACGGCTTTGGCGCTGAAGTGGTTTTTGAATGTGGAGTTGGTGGCATGTGAAACCCGCTTGTGGAGCCTTCGTTTGTGTGGGATGCTCACCAAGCTGCATTTCAGGACAATGCACTCAAACGGCATTAAGCATAGTGTGTGAACACGTAGTTTGCTTGAGAGCTGCCTGTCAGCCTGAATGTTTATGAATTCAATGATCCAAATAGTGTTGTTCTGCCACAAGAACCACTCGGCTGATGATTCTTCAATATGCAATTCAGCAACATGCAGTGTTGCTTGATGGAATTAGCTCTTACAGCAACATTTGCATCTAGAGCCTTTGTATTTAGGGCTAGCTGAAAACGGCTTTGGCGCTGAAGTGGTTTCTGAATGTGGAGTTGGTGGCATGTGAAACCCGCCTGTGGAGCGTTCGTTTGTGTGGGATGCTCTCCCAGCTGCATTTCAGGACAATGCACTCAAACGGCATTAAGCATAGTGTGTGAACACGTAGTTTGCTTGAGAGCTGCCTGTCAGCCTGATGGTGTATGAAGTCAATGATGCAAATGGAGTTGTTCTGGCACAAGAACCACTCAGCTGATGCTTCTTCAATGTGCAATTCAGCAACATGCAGTGTTGCTTGATGGAATTAGCTCTTACAGCACCATTTGTGTCTAGAGCCTTTGTATTTAGGGCTAGCTGTAAACGGCTTTGGTGCTCAAGTGGTTTTTGAATGTGGAGTTGGTGGCATGTGAAACCCGCCTGTGGAGCCTTCGTTTGTGTGGGATGCTCACCAAGCTGCATTTCAGGACATTGCACTCAAAGGGCATTAAGCAGAGTGTGTGAAATATGTGTTTGCTTGAGAACTGCCTGTCAGCCTGAGGGTGTGTGATGTCAGTGAGCCAAATGGAGTTCTTCTGGCACAAGAACCACTTGGCTGATGCTTCTTCAATATCCAATTCAGCAACATGCAGTGTTGCTTGATGGAATTAGCTCTTACAGCAACATTTGTGTTTAGAGCCTTTGTATTTAGGGCTAGCTGAAAACGGCTTTGGCGCTGAAGTGGTTTTTGAATGTGGAGTTGGTGGCATGTGAAAACCGCCTGTGGAGCCTTTGTTTGTGTGGGATGCTCACGAAGCTGCATTTCAGGACAATGCACTCAAACGGCATTAAGCATAGTGTGTGAACACGTAGTTTGCTTGAGAGCTGCCTGTCAGCCTGATGGTGTGTGAAGTCAGTGAGCCAAATGGAGTTGTTCTGGCACAAGAGCCACTCGGCTGATGCTTCTTCAATATGCAATTCAGCAACATGCAGTGTTGCTTGATGGAATTAACTCTTACAGCAACATTTGCTTCTAGAGCCTTTGTATTTAGGGATAGCTTAAAATGGCTTTGGCGCTGAAGTGGTTTCTGCAGGTGGAGTTGGTGGCATGTGAAACCCACCTGTGGAGCCTTCGTTTGTGTGGGATGCTCACGAAGTTGCATTCAGGAGAATGCACTCAAACGGCATTAAGCATAGTGTGTGAAATATGTGTTTGCTTGAGAGCTGCCTGTCAGCCTGATGGTGTGTGAAGTCAGTGAGCCAAATGGAGTTCTTCTGGCACAAGAGCCACTCGGCTGATGCTTCTTCAATATGCAATTCAGCAACATGCAGTGTTGCTTGATGGAATTAGCTCTTACAGCAACATTTGCGTCTAGAGCCCTTGTATTTAGGGCTATCTGAAAACGGCTTTGGCGCTGAAGTGGTTTCTGAATGTGGAGTCGGTGGCATGTGAAACCAGCCTGTGGAGCCTTCGTTTGTGTGGGATGCTCACCAAGCTGCATTTCAGGACAATGCACTCAAACAGCATTAAGCATAGTGTGTGAACACGTAGTTTGCTTGAGAGCTGCCTGACAGCCTGATGGTGTGTGAATTCAGTAGGCCAAATGGAGTTCTTCTGGCACAAGAAACACTCGGCTGATGCTTCTTCAATATGCAATTCAGCAACATGCAGTGTTGCTTGATGAAATTAGCTCTTACAGCAACATTTGCGTCTAGAGCCTTTGTATTTAGGGCTAGGTGAAAATGGCTTTGGCGCTGAAGTGGTTTCTGAATGTGGAGTTGGTGGCATGTGAAACCCGCCTGTGGAGCCTTCGTTTGTGTGGGATGCTCACCCAGCTGCATTTCAGGACAATGCACTCAAACGGCATTAAGCATAGTGTGTGAACCTGTAGTTTGCTTGAGAGCTGCCTGTCAGCCGGATGGTGTATGAAGTTAGTGAGCCAAATGGAGTTCTTCTGGCACAAGAACCACCCGGCTAATTCTTCTTCAATATGCAATTCAACAACATGCAGTGTTGCTTGATGGAATTAGCTCTTACAGCAACATTTGCGTCTAGAGCCTTTGTATTTAGGGCTAGCAGAAAACGGCTTTGGCAGTGAAGTCGTTTCTGAATGTGGAGTTGGTGGCATGTGAAACCCGCCTGTGGAGCCTTCGTTTGTGTGGGATGCTCACCCAGCTGCATTTCAGGACAATGCACTCAAACGGCATTAAGCATAGTGTGTGAACCTGTAGTTTGCTTGAGAGCTGCCTGTCAGCCTGATGGTGTGTGAAGTCAGTGAGCCAAAAGGAGTTCTTCTGGCACAAGAACCACTCGGCTAATTGTTCTTCAATATGCAATTCTGCAACATGCAATGTTGCTTGATGGAATTAGCTCTTACAGCAACATTTGCCTCTAGAGCCTTTGTATTTAGGGCTAGCTGAAAACGGCTTTGAGGCTAAGGTGGTTTCTGAATGTGGAGTTGGTGGCATGTGAAACCACATGTATAGCCTTCGTTTGTGTGGGATGCTCACCAAGCTGCATTTCAGGACAATGCACTCAAACGGCATTTAGTGTGTAAAATGTTATTTTGCTTGAGAGCTGCCTGTCAGCCTGATGGTGTGTGAAGACAGTGGGCCAAATGGAGTGGTTCTGCCACAAGAACCACTCGGCTGATGCTTTTCTTCTTCAATATGCAATTCAGCATCATGCAATGTTGCTTGATGGAATTAGCTCTTACAGCAACATTTGTGTCAAGAGCCTTTGTATCTAGGGCTAGCTGAAAACGGCTTTGGCGCTGAAGTGGTTTCTGAATGTGAAGTTGTTGGCATGTGAAACCCGCCTGTAGAGCCTTCGTTTGTGTGGGATGCTCACCCAGCTGCATTTCAGGAGAATGCACACAAACGGCATTAAGCATAGTGTGTGAACACGTAGTTTGCTTGAGAGCTGCCTGTCAGCCTGATGGTGTGTGAAGTCAGTGAGCCAAATGGACTTGTTCTGTTCTGATGCTTTTTCTTTTTTTGTGTGATTTTTTTTATTGTTAATTATTTTGCATTATGTGACAGTTTCATAGGCTCTGGGAATCCCCTCCTCCCCCACCTCCCCTCCCCCCAGTGGATTCCTCCACCTTGATGCAGTATTACAATTCAAATTCAATCAAGATTCTTTCATTGCATACATATACCAAGCATAGAGTCCAGCTACTTATTGTCCAGATGGGTTGAACAGTTTCTTGGGGAGACCTTTTCTGGTCTGAAGTTTGAGCTGGCAGAATATCATCACAGTCAATTAAGAGTCCCAATATAACATCAACAGCAATTTGCAATGTTATGGAATTGACATGGTTTTGCGTAACCAGTGTATTAAAAAGAAAAAAAAAAGAAAAAAAAAAGAAAAAAAAAAGGAAAACAAATCCTAGCCACAACCTATGATTAGCTCATTGACAGTTCAATTTTAGTTCATATACAGGACCGGCTGCTCTATACCTTAAAATGGCCATAAGGCACCATTCAGCTGTTTCCTGTCCATTTCATCTTAGTATTTAGCCAGTTGTTGTGTTGAAGTAAAATTTTGCTGATCTTGGCAGATTTTAGGATAATCCAGACTGGCTTGTAACTCTAACAAGATATATGTCAACATTTTAGGTGCAGAACATTTTTTTGGGGGGAGTGTGCAGGAAAATCCTCAACACCATGGTGAGGAGTAACTAATCTTTGTGACCCACCCAGCGAGGCATGAGCCAATCCATGCCAGCTCTTTCCTGTCAGATTTCAAGTTCTACTTTCTGTTGTTTATTTATTTTAGGTTTTTTTTTTTTTTTTTTTTTAGTTTGTATGATTGTTTGCTATGAGGGGTTTTCAAAGCGATCCCGATGGTCATTGCGAGGCAAGGGGGGTCCAGAGGTGGAGCCAGGCTCAGACCAGAGAAAGCTCTCCTCACTGGTCCAGAAGGACGTTTATTGTTCTTCTGTTTCTGCAGACCACTCAGGGCTTCTGGTTGTCTTTCCAATGACGTTGGTTTCTGCACGGTAGTGTTTGGACTTCTTCCATCCCCTGTGGACGCTCCGGTTGGGGGTGGGTGACCTCAATATGCAGTTAAGCAACATGCAATGCTCCTTGATGGAATTAGCTCTTACAACAACATTTGCGTCTAGAGCGTTTGTATTTAGGGCTATCTGAAAACGGCTTTGGCGCTGAAGTGGTTTCTGCAGGTGGAGTTGGTGGCATGTGAAACCCGCCTGTGGAGCCTTCGTTTTTGTGGGATGCTCACCAAGCTGCATTTCAGGACAATGCACTCAAAGGGCATTAAGCAGAGTGTGTGAAATATGTGTTTGCTTGAGAACTGCCTGTCAGCCTGAGGGTGTGTGAAGTCAGTGAGCCAAATGGAGTTCTTCTGGCACAAGAACCACTAGGCTGATGCTTCTTCAATATGCAATTCAGCAACATGCATTGTTGCTTGATGGAATTAGCTCTTACAGCAACATTTGCTTCTAGAGCCTTTGTATTTAGGGCTAGCTGAAAACGGCTTTGGCGCTGAAGTGGTTTTTGAATGTGGAGTTGGTGGCATGTGAAACCCGCTTGTGGAGCCTTCGTTTGTGTGGGATGCTCACCAAGCTGCATTTCAGGACAATGCACTCAAACGGCATTAAGCATAGTGTGTGAACACGTAGTTTGCTTGAGAGCTGCCTGTCAGCCTGAATGTTTATGAATTCAATGATCCAAATAGTGTTGTTCTGCCACAAGAACCACTCGGCTGATGATTCTTCAATATGCAATTCAGCAACATGCAGTGTTGCTTGATGGAATTAGCTCTTACAGCAACATTTGCATCTAGAGCCTTTGTATTTAGGGCTAGCTGAAAACGGCTTTGGCGCTGAAGTGGTTTCTGAATGTGGAGTTTGTGGCATGTGAAACCCGCCTGTGGAGCGTTCGTTTGTGTGGGATGCTCTCCCAGCTGCATTTCAGGACAATGCACTCAAACGGCATTAAGCATAGTGTGTGAACACGTAGTTTGCTTGAGAGCTGCCTGTCAGCCTGATGGTGTATGAAGTCAATGATGCAAATGGAGTTGTTCTGGCACAAGAACCACTCAGCTGATGCTTCTTCAATGTGCAATTCAGCAACATGCAGTGTTGCTTGATGGAATTAGCTCTTACAGCAACATTTGTGTCTAGAGCCTTTGTATTTAGGGCTAGCTGTAAACGGCTTTGGTGCTCAAGTGGTTTTTGAATGTGGAGTTGGTGGCATGTGAAACCCGCCTGTGGAGCCTTCGTTTGTGTGGGATGCTCACCAAGCTGCATTTCAGGACATTGCACTCAAAGGGCATTAAGCAGAGTGTGTGAAATATGTGTTTGCTTGAGAACTGCCTGTCAGCCTGAGGGTGTGTGATGTCAGTGAGCCAAATGGAGTTCTTCTGGCACAAGAACCACTTGGCTGATGCTTCTTCAATATCCAGTTCAGCAACATGCAGTGTTGCTTGATGGAATTAGCTCTTACAGCAACATTTGTGTTTAGAGCCTTTGTATTTAGGGCTAGCTGAAAACGGCTTTGGCGCTGAAGTGGTTTTTGAATGTGGAGTTGGTGGCATGTGAAAACCGCCTGTGGAGCCTTTGTTTGTGTGGGATGCTCACGAAGCTGCATTTCAGGACAATGCACTCAAACGGCATTAAGCATAGTGTGTGAACACGTAGTTTGCTTGAGAGCTGCCTGTCAGCCTGATGGTGTGTGAAGTCAGTGAGCCAAATGGAGTTGTTCTGGCACAAGAGCCACTCGGCTGATGCTTCTTCAATATGCAATTCAGCAACATGCAGTGTTGCTTGATGGAATTAACTCTTACAGCAACATTTGCTTCTAGAGCCTTTGTATTTAGGGATAGCTTAAAACGGCTTTGGCGCTGAAGTGGTTTCTGCAGGTGGAGTTGGTGGCATGTGAAACCCACCTGTGGAGCCTTCGTTTGTGTGGGATGCTCACGAAGTTGCATTCAGGAGAATGCACTCAAACGGCATTAAGCATAGTGTGTGAAATATGTGTTTGCTTGAGAGCTGCCTGTCAGCCTGATGGTGTGTGAAGTCAGTGAGCCAAATGGAGTTCTTCTGGCACAAGAGCCACTCGGCTGATGCTTCTTCAATATGCAATTCAGCAACATGCAGTGTTGCTTGATGGAATTAGCTCTTACAGCAACATTTGCGTCTAGAGCCCTTGTATTTAGGGCTATCTGAAAACGGCTTTGGCGCTGAAGTGGTTTCTGAATGTGGAGTCGGTGGCATGTGAAACCAGCCTGTGGAGCCTTCGTTTGTGTGGGATGCTCACCAAGCTGCATTTCAGGACAATGCACTCAAACAGCATTAAGCATAGTGTGTGAACACGTAGTTTGCTTGAGAGCTGCCTGACAGCCTGATGGTGTGTGAATTCAGTAGGCCAAATGGAGTTCTTCTGGCACAAGAAACACTCGGCTGATGCTTCTTCAATATGCAATTCAGCAACATGCAGTGTTGCTTGATGAAATTAGCTCTTACAGCAACATTTGCGTCTAGAGCCTTTGTATTTAGGGCTAGGTGAAAATGGCTTTGGCGCTGAAGTGGTTTCTGAATGTGGAGTTGGTGGCATGTGAAACCCGCCTGGGGAGCCTTCGTTTGTTTGGGATGCTCACCAAGCTGCATTTCAGGACAATGCCCTCAAACGGCATTAAGCATAGTGTGTAAAATATGAGTTTGCTTGAGAGCTGCCTTTCAGCCTGATAGTGTTTGAAGTCAGTGAACCAAATGGAGTTCTTCTGCCACAAGAACCACTCGGCTAATTCTTTTCAATATGCAATTCAGCAACATGCAGTGTTGCTTGATGGAATTAGCTCTTACAGCAACATTTGCATCTAGAGCCTTTCTATTTAGGGCTAGCTGAAAATGGCTTTGGCGCTGAAGTGGTTTCTGAATGTGGAGTTGGTGGCATGTGAAACCCGCCTGTGGCGCCTTCGTTTGTGTGGGATGCTCTCCCAGCTGCATTTCAGGACAATGCACTCAAACGGCATTAAGCATAGTATGTGAACACGTAGTTTGCTTGAGAGCTGCCTGTCACCCTGATGGTGTATGAAGTCAATGATGCAAATGGAGTTCTTCTGGCACAAGAACCACTCAGCTGATGCTTCTTCAATGTGCAATTCAGCAACATGCAGTGTTGCTTGATGGAATTAGCTCTTACAGCAACATTTGTGTCTAGAGCCTTTGTATTTAGGGCTAGCTGTAAACGGCTTTGGTGCTCAAGTGGTTTTTGAATGTGGAGTTGGTGGCATGTGAAACCCGCCTGTGGCGCCTTCGTTTGTGTGGGATGCTCACCAAGCTGCATTTCAGGACAATGCACTCAAATGGCATTAAGCATAGTGTGTGAAATATGTGTTTGCTTGAGAACTGCCTGTCAGCCTGAGGGTGTGTGATGTCAGTGAGCCAAATGGAGTTCTTCTGGCACAAGAACCACTTGGCTGATGCTTCTTCAATATGCAATTCAGCAACATGCAGTGTTGCTTGATGGAATTAACTCTTACAGCAACATTTGCGTCTAGAGCCTTTGTATTTAGGGCTAGCTGTAAACGGCTGTGGCGCTGAAGTGGTTTCTGCAGGTGGAGTTGGTGGCATGTGAAACCCGCCTGTGGAGCCTTCGTTTGTGTTTGATGCTCACGAAGTTGCATTCAGGAGAATGCATTCAAACGGCATTAAGCATAGTGTGTGAACACGTAGTTTGCTTGAGAGCTGCCTGTCAGCCTCAATGTTTGTGAAGTCAAGGATCCAATTAGAGTTGTTCTGCCAGAAGAACCACTCAGCTGATGCTTCTTCAATATGCAATTCTGCAACATGCAGTGTTGCTTGATGGAATTAGCTCTTACAGCAACATTTGCGTCTAGAGCCCTTGTATTTAGGGCTATCTGAAAACGGCTTTGGCGCTGAAGTGGTTTCTGAATGTGGAGTCGGTGGCATGTGAAACCAGCCTGTGGAGCCTTCGTTTGTGTGGGATGCTCACCATCTGTATTTCAGGACAATGCACTCAAACGGCATTAAGCATAGTGTGTGAACACGTAGTTTGCTGAGAGCTGCCTGACAGCCTGATGGTGCGTGAATTCAGTAGACCAAATGGAGTTCTTCTGGCACAAGAACCACTAGGCTGATGCTTCTTCAATATGCAATTCAGCAACATGCAGTGTTGCTTGATGAAATTAGCTCTTACAGCAACATTTGCGTCTAGAGCCTTTGTATTTAGGGCTAGGTGAAAATGGCTTTGGCGCTGAAGTGGTTTCTGAATGTGGAGTTGGTGGCATGTGAAACCCGTCTGAGGAGCCTTCGTTTGTTTGGGATGCTCACCAAGCTGCATTTCAGGACAATGCCCTCAAACGGCATTAAGCATAGTGTGTAAAATATGAGTTTGCTTGAGAGCTGCCTGTCAGCCTGATAGTGTTTGAAGTCAGTGAACCAAATGGAGTTCTTCTGGCACAAGAACCACTCGGCTAATTCTTTTCAATATGCAATTCAGCAACATGCAGTGTTGCTTGATGGAATTAGCTCTTACAGCAACATTTGCCTTTAGAGCCTTTGTATTTAGGGCTAGTTGTAAACGGCTTTGGCGCTGAAGTGGTTTCTGAATGTGGAGTTGGTGGCATGTGAAACCCGCTTGTGGAGCCTTCGTTTGTTTGGAATGCTCACCAAGCTGCATTTCAGGACAATGCTCGCAAACCGCATTAAGCATAGTGTGTAAAATATGAGTTTTCTTGAGAGCTGCCTGTCAGCCTGATGGTGTGTGAAGTCAGTGAGCCAAATGGAGTTCTTCTGGCACAAGAACCACTCGGCTGATGCTTCTTCAATATGCAATTCAGCAACATGCAGTGTTGCTTGATGGAATTAGCTCTTACAGCAACATTTGTGTCTAGAGCCTTTGTATTTAGGGCTAGCTGAAAACGGCTTTGGCGCTGAAGTAGTTTCTGAATGTGGAGTTCGTGGCATGTGAAACCACATGTATAGCCTTCGTTTGTTTTGGGATGCTCACCAAGCTGCATTTCAGGACAATGCACTCAAACAGCATTAAGCATAGTGTGTGAAATATCAGTTTGCTTGAGAGCTGCCTGTCAGCCTGATAGTGTGTGACGTCAGTGAGCCAAATGGAGTACTTCTGGCACAAGAACCACTTGGCTGATGCTTCTTCAATATGCAATTCAGCAACATGCAATGTTGCTTGATGGAATTAGCTCTTACAGCAACATTTGCGTCTAGAGCCTTTGTATTTAGGGCTAGCTGAAAACGGCTTTGGCGCTGAAGTGGTTTCTGAATGTGGAGTTGGTGGCATGTGAAACCCGCCTGTGGAGCCTTCGTTTGTGTGGGATGGTCAACCAGCTGCATTTCAAGACAATGCAATTAAACGGCATTAAGCATAGTGTGTGAACACGTAGTTTGCTTGAGAGCTGCCTGTCAGCCTTAGGGTGTTTGAAGTCAGTGAGCCAAATGGAGTTGTTCTGCCACAAGAACCACTCGACTGATGCTTCTTCAATATGCAATTCAGCAACATGCAGTGTTGCTTGATGGAATTAGCTCTTATAGCAACATTTGTGTCTAGAGCCTTTGTATTTAGGGCTAGCTGAAAACGGCTTTGGCGCTGAAGTGGTTTCTGCAGGTGGAGTTGGTGGCATGTGAAAACCCGCCTGTGGAGCCTTCGTTTGTGTGGGATGCTCACCAAGATGCATTTCAGGAGAATGCACTCAAACGACATTAAGCATAGTGTGTGAAATATGAGTTTGCTTGAGAGCTGCCTGTCAGCCTGATGGTGGTGTGAAGTCAGTGAGCCAAATGGAGTTATTCTGGCACAAGAACCACTCGGCTGATGCTTCTTCAATATGCAATTCAGCAACATGCAGTGTTGCTTGATGGAATGAGCTCTTACAGCAACATTTGCGTCTAGAGCCTTTGTATTTACGGCTAGCTGAAAACGGCTTTTGGCGCTGAAGTGGTTTCTGAATGTGGAGTTGGTGGCATGTGAAACCCGCTTGTGGAGCCTTCGTTTGTGTGGGATGCTCTCCCAGCTGCATTTCAGGACAATGCACTCAAACGGCATTAAGCATAGTGTGTGAACACGTAGTTTGCTTGAGAGCTGCCTGTCAGCCTGATGGTGTATGAAGTCAATGATGCAAATGGATTTGTTCTGGCCCAAGAACCACTAGGCTGATGCTTCTTCAATATGCAATTCAGCAACATGCAGTGTTGCTTGATGGAATTAGCTCTTACAGCAACATTTGTGTCTAGAGCCTTTGTATTTAGGGCTAGCTGTAAACGGCTTTGGCGCTGAAGTGGTTTCTGCAGGTGGAGTTGGTGGCATGTGAAACCCACCTGTGGAGCCTTCGTTTGTGTTTGATGCTCACGAAGTTGCATTCAGGAGAATGCATTCAAACGGCATTAAGCATAGAGTGTGTGAACACGTAGTTTGCTTGAGAGCTGCCTGTCAGCCTCAATGTTTATGAAGTCAATGATCCAATTAGAGTTGTTCTGCCAGAAGAACCACTCAGCTGATGCTTCTTCAATATGCAATTCTGCAACATGCAGTGTTGCTTGATGGAATTAGCTCTTACAGCAACATTTGCGTCTAGAGCCCTTGTATTTAGGGCTATCTGAAAACGGCTTTGGCGCTGAAGCGGTTTCTGAATGTGGAGTCGGTGGCATGTGAAACCAGCCTGTGGAGCCTTCGTTTGTGTGGGAATGCTCACCATCTGTATTTCAGGACAATGCACTCAAACGGCATTAAGCATAGTGTGTGAACACGTAGTTTGCTTGAGAGCTGCCTGACAGCCTGATGGTGCGTGAATTCAGTAGACCAAATGGAGTTCTTCTGGCACAAGAACCACTCGGCTGATGCTTCTTCAATATGCAATTCAGCAACATGCAGTGTTGCTTGATGAAATTAGCTCTTACAGCAACATTTGCGTCTAGAGCCTTTGTATTTAGGGCTAGGTGAAAATGGCTTTGGCGCTGAAGTGGTTTTCTGAATGTGGAGTTGGTGGCATGTGAAACCCGTCTGAGGAGCCTTCGTTTGTTTGGGATGCTCACCAAGCTGCATTTCAGGACAATGCCCTCAAACGCATTAAGCATAGTGTGTAAAATATGAGTTTGCTTGAGAGCTGCCTGTCAGCCTGATAGTGTTTGAAGTCAGTGAACCAAATGGAGTTCTTCTGGCACAAGAACCACTCGGCTAATTCTTTTCAATATGCAATTCAGCAACATGCAGTGTTGCTTGATGGAATTAGCTCTTACAGCAACATTTGCGTTTAGAGCCTTTGTATTTAGGGCTAGTTGTAAACGGCTTTGGCGCTGAAGTGGTTTCTGAATGTGGAGTTGGTGGCATGTGAAACCCGCTTGTGGAGCCTTCGTTTGTGTGGGATGCTCACCAAACTGCATTTCAGAACAATGCTCGCAAACCGCATTAAGCATAGTGTGTAAAATATGAGTTTTCTTGAGAGCTGCCTGTCAGCCTGATGGTTGTGTGAAGTCAGTGAGCCAAATGGAGTTCTTCTGGCACAAGAACCACTCGGCTGATGCTTCTTCAATATGCAATTCAGCAACATGCAGTGTTGCTTGATGGAATTAGCTCTTACAGCAACATTTGTGTCTAGAGCCTTTGTATTTAGGGCTAGCTGAAAACGGCTTTGGCGCTGAAGTAGTTTCTGAATGTGGAGTTGGTGGCATGTGAAACCACATGTATAGCCTTCGTTTGTTTGGGATGCTCACCAAGCTGCATTTCAGGACAATGCACTCAAACAGCATTAAGCATAGTGTGTGAAATATCAGTTTGCTTGAGAGCTGCCTGTCAGCCTGATAGTGTGTGACGTCAGTGAGCCAAATGGAGTACTTCTGGCACAAGAACCACTTGGCTGATGCTTCTTCAATATGCAATTCAGCAACATGCCATGTTGCTTGATGGAATTAGCTCTTACAGCAACATTTGCGTCTAGAGCCTTTGTATTTAGGGCTAGCTGAAAACGGCTTTGGCGCTGAAGTGGTTTCTGAATGTGGAGTTGGTGGCATGTGAAACCCGCCTGTGGAGCCTTCGTTTGTGTGGGATGGTCAACCAGCTGCATTTCAAGACAATGCAATTAAACGGCATTAAGCATAGTGTGTGAACACGTAGTTTGCTTGAGAGCTGCCTGTCAGCCTTAGGGTGTGTGAAGTCAGTGAGCCAAATGGAGTTGTTCTGCCACAAGAACCACTCGACTGATGCTTCTTCAATATGCAATTCAGCAACATGCAGTGTTGCTTGATGGAATTAGCTCTTATAGCAACATTTGTGTCTAGAGCCTTTGTATTTAGGGCTAGCTGAAAACGGCTTTGGCGCTGAAGTGGTTTCTGCAGTGGAGTTGGTGGCATGTGAAAACCCGCCTGTGGAGCCTTCGTTTGTGTGGGATGCTCACCAAGATGCATTTCAGGACAATGCACTCAAACGACATTAAGCATAGTGTGTGAAATATGAGTTTGCTTGAGAGCTGCCTGTCAGCCTGATGGTGTGTGAAGTCAGTGAGCCAAATGGAGTTCTTCTGGCACAAGAACCACTTGGCTGATGCTTCTTCAATGTGCAATTCAGCAACATGCAGTGTTGCTTGATGGAATTAGCTCTTACAGCAACATTTGCGTCTACAGCCTTTGTATTTACGGCTAGCTGAAAACGGCTTTGGCGCTGAAGTGGTTTCTGAATGTGGAGTTGGTGGCATGTGAAACCCGCTTGTGGAGCCTTCGTTTGTGTGGGATGCTCTCCCAGCTGCATTTCAGGACAATGCACTCAAACGGCATTAAGCATAGTGTGTGAACACGTAGTTTGCTTGAGAGCTGCCTGTCAGCCTGATGGTGTATGAAGTCAATGATGCAAATGGATTTGTTCTGGCACAAGAACCACTCAGCTGATGCTTCTTCAATATGCAATTCAGCAACATGCAGTGTTGCTTGATGGAAATAGCTCTTACAGCAACATTTGTGTCTAGAGCCTTTGTATTTAGGGCTAGCTGTAAACGGCTTTGGCGCTGAAGTGGTTTCTGCAGGTGGAGTTGGTGGCATGTGAAACCCGCCTGTGGAGCCTTCGTTTGTGTGGGATGCTCACCAAGCTGCATTTCAGGACAATGCACTCAAAGGGCATTAAGCAGAGTGTGTGAAATATGAGTTTGCTTGAGAGCTGCCTGTCAGCCTGATAGTGTTTGAAGTCAGTGAGCCAAATGGAGTTCTTCTGCCACAAGAACCACTCGGCTAATTCTTTTCAATATGCAATTCAGCAACATGCAGTGTTGCTTGATGGAATTAGCTCTTACAGCAACATTTGCGTCTAGAGCCTTTGTATTTAGGGCTAGTTGTAAACGGCTTTGGCGCTGAAGTGGTTTCTGAATGTGGAGTTGGTGGCATGTGAAACCCGCTTGTGGAGCCTTCGTTTGTTTGGAATGCTCACCAAGCTGCATTTCAGGACAATGCTCGCAAACCGCATTAAGCATAGTGTGTAAAATGTGAGTTTTCTTGAGAGCTGCCTGTCAGCCTGTTGGTGTGTGAAGTCAGTGAGCCAAATGGAGTTCTTCTGGCACAAGAACCACTCGGCTGATGCTTCTTCAATGTGCAATTCAGCAACATGCAGTTGTTGCTTGATGGAATTAGCTCTTACAGCAACATTTGTGTCTAGAGCCTTTGTATTTAGATCTAGCTTAAAACGGCTTTGCGCTGAAGTAGTTTCTGAATGTGGAGTTGGTGGCATGTGAAACCCGCTTGTGGAGCCTTAGTTTGTGTGGGATGCTCACCAAGCTGCATTTCAGGGACAATGCACTCAAACAGCATTAAGCAAAGTGTGTGAAATATCAGTTGCTTGAAAGCTGCCTGTCAGCCTGATAGTGTGTGACGTCAGTGAGCCAAATGGAGTTCTTCTGGCACAAGAACCACTTGGCTGATGCTTCTTCAATATGCAATTCAGCAACATGCAGTGTTGCTTGATGGAATTAGCTCTTACAGCAACATTTGCTTCTAGAGCCTTTGTATTTACGGCTAGCTGAAAACGGCTTTGGCATTGAAGTGGTTTCTGAATGTGGAGTTGGTGGCATGTGAAACCCGCCTGTGGAGCCTTCGTTTGTGTGGGATGGTCAACCAGCTGCATTTCAAGACAATGCAATTAAACGGCATTAAGCATAGTGTGTGAACACGTAGTTTGCTTGAGAGCTGCCTGTCAGCCTTAGGGTGTGTGAAGTCAGTGAGCCAAAAGGAGTTGTTCTTGCCACAAGAACCACTCGACTGATGCTTCTTCAAAATGCAATTCAGCAACATGCAGTGTTGCTTGATGGAATTAGCTCTTACAGCAAACATTTGCGTCTAGAGCCTTTGTATTTAGGGCTAGCTGAAAACGGCTTTGGTGCTGAAGTGGTTTCTGAATGTGGAGTTGGTGGCATGTGAAACCCGCCTGTGGAGCCTTCATTCGTGTGGGATGCTCACCAAGCTGCATTTCAGGACAATGCACGCAAACCACATTAAGCAGAGTGTGTAAAATATGAGTTTGCTTGAGAGCTGCCTGTCAGCCTGATAGTGTTTGAAGTCAGTGAGCCAAATGGAGTTCTTCTGGCACAAGAACCACTCGGCTAATTCTTTTCAATATGCAATTCAGCAACATGCAGTGTTGCTTGATGGAATTACCTCTTACAGCAACATTTGCGTCTAGAGCCTTTGTATTTAGGGCTAGCTGTAAACGGCTTTGGCGCTGAAGTGGTTTCTGCAGGTGGAGTTGGTGGCATGTGAAACCCGCCTGTGGAGCCTTCGTTTGTGTGGGATGCTCACCAAGCTGCATTTCAGGACAATGCACTCAAACGGCATTAAGCAGAGTGTGTGAAATATGCGTTTGCTTGAGAACTGCCTGTCAGCCTAGAGGGTAGTGTGATGTCAGTGAGCCAAATGGTGTTCTTCTGGCACAAGAACTCACTTGGCTGATGCTTCTTCAATATGCAATTCAGCAACATGCAGTGTTGCTTGATGGAATTAGCTCTTACAGCAACATTTGTGTCTAGAGCCTTTGTATTTAGGGCTAGGTGAAAACGGCTTTGGCGCTGAAGTGGTTTCTGCAGGTGGAGTTGGTGGCATGTGAAACCCGCTTGTGGAGCCTTCGTTTGTGTGGGATGCTCACCAAGCTGCATTTCAGGACAATGCACTCAAACGGCATTAAGCATAGTTTGTGAAATATGAGTTTGCTTGAGAGCTGCCTGTCAGCCTGATGGTGTGTGAAGTCAGTGAGCCAAATGGAGTTCTTCTGGCACAAGAACCACTCGACTGATGCTTCTTCAATATGCAATTCAGCAACATGCAGTGTTGCTTGATGGAATTAGCTCTTGCAGCAACATTTGCATCTAGAGCCTTGTATTTAGGGCTAGCTGTAAACGGCTTTGGCGCTGAAGTGGTTTCTGCAGGTGGAGTTGGTGGCATGTGAAACCCGCCTGTGGAGCCTTCGTTTGTGTGGGATGCTCACCAAGCTGCATTTCAGGACAATGCACTCAAAGGGCATTAAGCAGAGTGTGTGAAATATGCGTTTGCTTGAGAACTGCCTGTCAGCCTGAGGGTGTGTGATGTCAGTGAGCCAAATGGTGTTCTTCTGGCACAAGAACCACTTGGCTGATGCTTCTTCAATATGCAATTCAGCAACTATGCAGTGTTGCTTGATGGAATTACCTCTTACAGCAAACATTTGCGTTTAGAGCCTTTGTATTTAGGGCTAGGTGAAAACGGCTTTGGCGCTGAAGTGGTTTCTGCAGGTGGAGTTGGTGGCATGTTAAACCCGCCTGTGGAGCCTTCGGTTGTGTGGGATGCTCACCAAGCTGCATTTCAGGACAATTGCACTCAAACGGCATTAAGCAGAGTGTGTGAAATATGTGTTTGCTTGAGAACTGCCTGTCAGCCTGTTGGTGTGTGAAGTCAGTGAGCCAAATGGAGTTCTTCTGGCACAAGAACGACTTGGCTGATGCTTCTTCAATATGCAATTCAGCAACATGCCGTGTTGCTTGATGGAATTAGCTCTTACAGCAACATTTGCTTCTAGAGCCTTTGTATTTAGGGCTAGCTGAAAACGGCTTTGGCGCTGAAGTGGTTTACTTGAACGTGGAGTTGGTGGCATGTGAAAACCGCCTGTGAGCCTTTGTTTGTGTGGGATGCTCACCAATCTGCATTTCAGGACAATGCACTCAAACGGCATTAAGCATAGTGTGTTAAATATGTGTTTGCTTGAGAGCTGCCTGTCAGCCTGATGGTGTGTGAAGTCAGTGAGCCAAATGGAGTTCTTCTGGCACAAGAACCACTCGGCTGATGCTTCTTCAATATGCAATTCAGCAACATGCATTATTGTTTAATGGAATTAGCTCTTACAGCAACATTTGCGTCTAGAGCCTTTGTATTTAGGGCTAGCTGAAAATGGCTTTGGCGCTGAAGTGGTTTCTGAATGTGGAGTTGTTGGCATGTGAAACCCGCCTGTGGAGCCTTCGTTTGTGTGGGATGCTCACCAAGCTGCATTTCAGGACAATGCACTCAAACGGCATTAAGCATAGTGTGTGAACACGTAGTTTGCTTGAAAGCTGCCTGTCAGCCTGATGGTTTATGAAGTCAATGATCCAAATAGTGTTGTTCTGCCACAAGAACCACTCTGCTGATGATTCTTCAATATGCAATTCAGCAACATGCAGTGTTGCTTGATGGAATTAGCTCTTGCAGCAACATTTGCATCTAGAGCCTTTGTATTTAGGGCTAGCTGTAAACGGCTTTGGCGCTGAAGTGGTTTCTGCAGGTGGAGTTGGTGGCATGTGAAACCCGCCTGTGGAGCCTTCGTTTGTGTGGGATGCTCACCAAGCTGCATTTCAGGACAATGCACTCAAACGGCATTAAGCAGAGTGTGTGAAATATGCGTTTGCTTGAGAACTGCTGTCAGCCTGAGGGTGTGTGATGTCAGTGAGCCAAATGGTGTTCTTCTGGCACAAGAACCACTTGGCTGATGCTTCTTCAATATGCAATTCAGCAACATGCAGTGTTGCTTGATGGAATTAGGTCTTACAGCAACATTTGCATCTAGAGCCTTTGTATTTAGGGCTAGCTGAAAACGGCTTTGGCGCTGAAGTGGTTTTTGAATGTGGAGTTGTTGGCATGTGAAACCCGCCTGTGGAGCCTTCGTTTGTGTGGGATGCTCACCAAGCTGCATTTCAGGACAATGCACTCAAACAGCATTAAGCATAGTGTGTGAACACGTAGTTTGCTTGAGAGCTGCCTGTCAGCCTGATAGTGTGTGGCGTCAGTGAGCCAAACGGAGTTCTTCTGGCACAAGAACCACTCGGCTGATGCTTCTTCAATATGCAATTCAGCAACATGCCGTGTTGCTTGAAGGAATTAGCTCTTACAGCAACATTTGCGTCTAGAGCCGTTGTATTTAGGGCTAGCTGAAAACAGCCCTGGCGCTGAAGTGATTTCTGAATGTGGAGTTGGTGGCATGTGAAACCCGCCTGTGGAGCCTTCGTTTGTGTGGGATGCTCACCAAGCTGCATTTTCAGGACAATGCACTCAAACGGCATTAAGCATAGTTTGTGAAATATGAGTTTGCTTGAGAGCTGCCTGTCAGCCTGATGGTGTGTGAAGTCAGTGAGCCAAAATGGAGTTCTTCTGGCACTAAAACCACTCGGCTGATGCTTCTTCAATATGCAATTCAGCAACATGCAGTGTTGCTTGATGGAATTAGCTCTTACAGCAACATTTGTGTCTAGAGCCTTTGTATTTAGGGGCTAGCTTAAAACGGCTTTGGCGCTGAAGTGGTTTTTGAATGTGGAGGTGGTGGCATGTGAAAACCGCCTGTGAGCCTTCGTTTGTGTGGGATGCTCACCAATCTGCATTTCAGGACAATGCACTCAAACGGCATTAAGCATAGTGTGTGAAATATGTGTTTGCTTGAGAGCTGCCTGTCAGCCTGATGGTGTGTGAAGTCAGTGAGCCAAATGGAGTTCTTCTGGCACAAGAACCACTCGGCTGATGCTGCTTCAATATGCAATTCAGCAACATGCATTATTGTTTAATGGAATTAGCACTTACAGCAACATTTGCGTCTAGAGCCTTTGTATTTAGGGCTAGCTGAAAATGGCTTTGGCGCTGAAGTGGTTCTGAATGTGGAGTTGGTGGCATGTGAAACCCGCGTGTGGAGCCTTCGTTTGTGTGGATGCTCACCAAGCTAGATTTCAGGACAATGCACTCAAACGGCATTAAGCATAGTGTGTGAACACGTAGTTTGCTTGAGCGCTGCCTGTCAGCCTGATGGTGTATGAAGTCAATGATCCAAATAGTGTTGTTCTGCCACAAGAATCACTCTGCTGATGATTCTTCAATATGCAATTCAGCAACATGCAGTGTTGCTTGATGAATTAGCTCTCACAGCAACATTTGCGTCTAGAGCCTTTGTATTTAGGGCTAGCTGTGAAAACGGCTTTGGCACTGAAGTCTTTTCTGAATGTGGAGTTGGTGACATGTGAAAACCGCCTGTGGAGCCTTCGTTTGTGTGGGATGCTCACCAAGCTGCATTTCAGGACAATGCACTCAAACGGCATTAAGCATAGTGTGTGAAATATGAGTTTGCTTGAGAGCTGCCTGTCAGCCTGATAGTATGTGAAGTCAGTGAGCCAAATGGAGTTCTTCTGGCACAAGAACCACTCGGCTGATGCTTCTTCAATGTGCAATTCAGCAACATGCAGTGTTGCTTGATGGAATTAGCTCTTACAGCAACATTTGCGTCTAGAGCCTTTGTATTTAGGGCTAGCTGTAACGGCTTTGGCGCTGAAGTGGTTTCTGAATGTGGAGTTGGTGGCATGTGAAACCCGCCTGTGGAGCCTTCTTTTGTGTGGGATGCTCACCAAGCTGCATTTCAGGACAATGCACTCAAACGGCATTAAGCATAGTGTGTGAAATATGAGTTTGCTTGAGAGCTGCCTGTCAGCCTGATAGTGTGTGAAGTCAGTGAGCCAAATGGAGTTCTTCTGGCACAAGAACCACTCGGCTGATGCTTTTTTCTTCAATATGCAATTCAGCAACATGCAGTGTTGCTTGATGGAATTAGCTCTTACAGCAACATTTGCGTCTAGAGCCTTTGTATTTAGGGCTAGCTGAAAACGGCTTTGGTGCTGAAGTGGTTTCTGAATGTGGAGTTGGTGGCATGTGAAACCCGCCTGTGGAGCCTTCATTTGTGTGGGATGCTCACCAAGCTGCATTTCAGGACAATGCACACAAACGGCATTAAGCATACTGTGTGAAATATGAGTTTGCTTGAGAGCTGCCTGTCAGCCTGATAGTATGTGAAGTCAGTGAGCCAAATGGAGTTCTTCTGGCACAAGAACCACTCGGCTGATGCTTCTTCATGTGCAATTCAGCAACATGCAGTGTTGCTTGATAGAATTAGCTCTTACAGCAACATTTGTGTCTAGAGCCTTTGTATTTAGGGCTAGCTGTAAACGGCTTTGGCGCTGAAGTGGTTTCTGCAGGTGGAGTTGGTGGCATGTGAAACCCGCCTGTGGAGCCTTCGTTTGTGTGGGATGCCTCACCAAGCTGCATTTCAGGACAATGCACTCAAACGGCATTAAGCATAGTTTGTGAAATATGAGTTTGCTTGAGAGCTGCCTGTCAGCCTTAGGGTGTGTGAAGTCAGTGAGCCAAATGGAGTTGTTCTGCCACAAGAACCACTCGACTGATGCTTCTTCAATATGCAATTCAGCAACATGCAGTGTTGCTTGATGGAATTAGCTCTTGCAGCAACATTTGCATCTAGAGCCTTTGTATTTAGGGCTAGCTGTAAACGGCTTTGGCGCTGAAGTGGTTTCTGCAGGTGGAGTTGGTGGCATGTGAAACCCGCCTGTGGAGCCTTCGTTTGTGTGGGATGCTCACCAAGCTGCATTTCAGGACAATGCACTCAAAGGGCATTAAGCAGAGTGTGTGAAATATGCGTTTGCTTGAGAACTGCCTGTCAGCCTGAGGGTGTGTGATGTCAGTGAGCCAAATGGTGTTCTTCTGGCACAAGAACACTTGGCTGATGCTTCTTCAATATGCAATTCAGCAACATGCAGTGTTGCTTGATGGAATTACCTCTTACAGCAACATTTGCGTCTAGAGCCTTTGTATTTAGGGCTAGGTGAAAACGGCTTTGGCGCTGAAGTGGTTTCTGCAGGTGGAGTTGGTGGCATGTGAAACCCGCCTGTGGAGCCTTCGTTTTTGTGGGATGCTCACCAAGCTGCATTTCAGGACAATGCACTCAAACGGCATTAAGCAGAGTGTGTGAAATATGTG